>NC_069499.1:498871989-499471989 GCF_027579735.1 Bombina bombina
ATCAGAGCTAAGTAACAGATTAACATACATCTCAATTTAAATGCAAGGTAGCCAATCAAAACATATGACAGAGTGATTCATCATTTCCATGTATACATTCATTAGACATATAGCTACTCAAAACTTAATCTTACTTTAAAGTACATTGTGATGCTGGCAAAACTAAACTTGACACTCTTATTTGCTACTTAATAATTAATGATTAACCTCTCTGTGAGTCTAATATAATTGCAACATATTTCCTTTTCTTTAACAACATAATATTCACCATGCTCGTGACAATACGCAGCCCAAAATACTTGAGTAAACAATGTGTAACGGAACACAGAGAATTATGTAAGCTAACAGTGTACTCTGCAAAACAAACATGTGATAAGTTGAGGACAAAGGATATTGTGACCTCACTAACCTCTTCTCCCCATAGATTTCAAAGGAGCCCACAAACTAGAAAAACACATTGCTCGAGCACTAACCCTACATCTATTAGATTAGCACGAAGGTAGTTATGAATATTTTACATATATATATAAAAAATAATAACACTGGCTTACTGGCATGTGATAACACATGCCAGTAAGCGATGGAAAAAAAAAACTTTTAAAAATCTCTTGGGGGTTTTCCAGTGCACAGAGAACTAAAGAAAATTCTATACAAAATGGAAAATAAGAAAAAAGTAGATTTTATGCATCATAACTTATATTAGGCTAAAGTCTATATAAAATGAGAAACAGTGACAGAGAGGCACATTATAGTAACTAATTGCATTCAGTTAAGATGATGGTCATATTCAACCCAGCAGTTAGGTCACTTTATATATTGTAGACCCTGATGTTAAAGTGCAAGGATAACATCCGTCCTCCCAGATTGTTAGCGTCAAACAGAGGAGTAAATTAAACAAATGCTCATCAGACCTCACAGAGAGCTCCTCCCAGAACTTCCCTTTACAAGGCACTCACCGGACTGATGCTGAAATATATCACACAAACTGGGCTTTTGATTGAATAAGATCCTCCCAGAGCTTATATTAGCACAATTCTCACTGGATCGTTGCTCTACTCCTGGTTGTCAATTCACAGGCATGGCCATACCTTAAATGCCATCAGTAACTATGGGTTATTCTACAGAAGTTGGTTCAGCTTGACAGTGGGGTCAAACCACAATGCTAATCATGCAAGGGTGTGGCCATTAGTGCTACACACATTTCACCCTTCAAACCTTTTTGGGCTTTCTCAAGTGTATATATATATATATATATATATATATATATATATATTTATATATATATATATATAGGCAAATGAGCATTTTGACCACATCATCCTCTTTATGCATGTTGTCTTACTCCAAGCTGTATAGGCTCGAAAGCCTACTACCAATTAAGCATATTAGGTGATGTGCATCTCTGTAATGAGAAGGGGTGTGGTCTAATGACATCAACACCCTATATCAGGTGTGCATAATTATTAGGCAACTTCCTTTCCTTTGGCAAAATTGGTCAAAAGAAGGACTTGACAGGCTCAGAAAAGTCAAAAATAGTGAGATATCTTGCAGAGGGATGCAGCACTCTTAAAATTGCAAAGCTTCTGAAGCGTGATCATCGAACAATCAAGCATTTCATTCAAAATAGTCAACAGGATTGCAAGAAGCGTGTGGAAAAGCCAAGGCGCAAAATAACTGCCCATGAACTGAGAAAAGTCAAGCGTGCAGCTGCCAAGATGCCACTTGCCACCAGTTTGGCCATATTTCAGAGCTGCAACATCACTGGAGTGCCCAAAAGCACAAGGTGTGCAATACTCAGAGACATGGCCAAGGTAAGAAAGGCTGAAAGACGACCACCACTGAACAAGACACACAAGCTGAAACATCAAGACTGGGCCAAGAAATATCTCAAGACTGATTTTTCTAATGTTTTATGGACTGATGAAATGAGAGTGAGTCTTGATGGGCCAGATGGATGGGCCCGTGGCTGGATTGGTAAAGGGCAGAGAGCTCCAGTCTGACTCAGACGCCAGCAAGGTGGAGGTGGAGTACTGGTTTGGGCTGGTATCATCAAAGATGAGCTTGTGGGGCCTTTTCGGGTTGAGGATGGAGTCAAGCTCAACTCCCAGTCCTACTGCCAGTTTCTGGAAGACACCTTCTTCAAGCAGTGGTACAGGAAGAAGTCTGCATCCTTCAAGAAAAACATGATTTTCATGCAGGACAATGCTCCATCACACGCGTCCAAGTACTCCACAGCGTGGCTGGCAAGAAAGGGTATAAAAGAAGAAAATCTAATGACATGGCCTCCTTGTTCACCTGATCTGAACCCCATTGAGAACCTGTGGTCCATCATCAAATGTGAGATTTACAAGGAGGGAAAACAGTACACCTCTCTGAACAGTGTCTGGGAGGCTGTGGTTGCTGCTGCACGCAATGTTGATGGTGAACAGATCAAAACACTGACAGAATCCATGGATGGCAGGCTTTTGAGTGTCCTTGAAAAGAAAGGTGGCTATATTGGTCACTGATTTGTTTTTGTTTTGTTTTTGAATGTCAGAAATGTATATTTGTGAATGTTGAGATGTTATATTGGTTTCACTGGTAAAAATAAATAATTGAAATGGGTATATATTTGTTTTTTGTTAAGTTGCCTAATAATTATGCACAGTAATAGTCACCTGCACACACAGATATCCCCCTAAAATAGCTATAACTAAAAACAAACTAAAAACTACTTCCAAAACTATTCAGCTTTGATATTAATGAGTTTTTTGGGTTCATTGAGAACATGGTTGTTGTTCAATAATAAAATTAATCCTCAAAAATACAACTTGCCTAATAATTCTGCACTCCCTGTATATATATATATATATATATATATATATATATATATATATATATATATATATATATATATATACACACATATACTGTACATACACATATGCTTAGCCAATGTGAAACACCTTATTGTGCAGTTATTTATTAATATTAATTTTGTTTTATACCATAAATTAAATAATGCTACATACAGTAATAATTTGACAAAGTTAGAAACATCACCTAGGTTTCTGGGGAAGACAACAGAAAGAAAGTTGTTGAACTGCAAGAAAGCAGAGAGTGTTGACATTAATATGAGGTCATAGCACATATATATATATATATATATATATATATATATATATATATATATAAATATATATATATATATATATATATATATATATATATATATATATATATATATATATATGTATGTATAGATATATATTTTACATAGGTACATACTGATATATATAGGACTATCTATTTTAAAATACATTGAACATTTTCCCCTATGTGGAGAACATTGCAATGTAAACTATTTACAGTACATACACAGTGAAACATAATATTACATTTTAAAATGTATTAAAAAATATTTTTCTTATTTTCAGGTATTTGAGTAGAAAGTGCTCCAAAGTATATATGTATGTATTTACATGTATGCACATATACACATATGTATATATACATAAGTATACATCTTGAGACAAATATGTATACATACAATATAGCCCTTTCTATCCAAATACCTTGTCATATACCAAATACCTTTTAACACTTATAACTTTTTATATGAATCATTTTTATTAGTGTATATGAGTGTAGCACATTATTTGAATGTATTTATGTTGTGTTTGGTGTAACTTTTTATTTAGCCCTAACCCTATTAGGGTTGCGCTAACCTGGTGATCACAAATTTAGTTTGGGATCATGTCATCACCTTTACTTTCAACTTGGTATATGAGCACAAGTAACATCAACACCAATGGGTGTGGTGATGTCACCAAGCCCGGAGTCCCAGAAGTTCTGGGCTGCAGTTAGGAGCATAAGAGAGCTAGATGAAGGGGTAAATATTCAAACCCCTGAATCTCAACTCCTAAAAGAGACAGTCTACACCCAATACTTACCTTTAATTACTTACGGCTAGATTTAGAGTTTTGTCGGTAAGGACCCGCGTAGCTAACTCCGGCTTTTTTCTGGCCGCACCATAAAAATAACTCTGGTATTGAGAGTCCACATAAAGGCTGCGTTAGGCTCCAAAAAAGGAGCGTAGAGCTTATTTAACGCAGCTTCAACTCTCGATACCAGAGTTGCTTACGGACGCGGCCAGCCTCAAAAACGTGCTCGTGCACGATTCCCCCATAGGAAACAATGGGGCTGTTTGAGCTGAAAAAAAACCTAACACCTGCAAAAAAGCCGCGTTCAGCTCCTAACGCAGCCCCATTGTTTGCTATGGGGAAACACTTCCTACGTCTGCACCTAACACCCTAACATGTACCCCGAGTCTAAACACCCCTAACCTTACACTTATTAACCCTAATCTGCCCCCCGCTATCGCTGACCCCTGCATATTATTTTTAACCCCTAATCTGCCGCTCCGTAAACCGCCGCTACTTACATTATCCTTATGTACCCCTAATCTGCTGCCCCTAACACCGCCGACCCCTATATTATATTTATTAACCCCTAATCTGCCCCCCACAACGTCGCCTCCACCTGCTACACTTATTAACCCCTAATCTGCCGAGCGGACCGCACCGCTATCATAATAAAGTTATTAACCCCTAATCCGCCTCACTAACCCTATAATAAATAGTATTAACCCCTAATCTGCCCTCCCTAACATCGCCGACACCTAACTTCAATTATTAACCCCTAATCTGCCGACCGGAGCTCACCGCTATTCTAATAAATGTATTAACCCCTAAAGCTAAGTCTAACCCTAACACTAACACCCCCCTAACTTAAATATAATTTAAATCTAACGAAATTAATTAACTCTTATTAAATAAATTATTCCTATTTAAAGCTAAATACTTACCTGTAAAATAAATCCTAATATAGCTACAATATAAATTATAATTATATTATAGCTATTTTAGGATTAATATTTATTTTACAGGTAACTTTGTATTTATTTTAACCAGGTACAATAGCTATTAAATAGTTAAGAACTATTTAATAGCTAAAATAGTTAAAATAATTACAAAATTACCTGTAAAATAAATCCTAACCTAAGTTACAATTAAACCTAACACTATACTATCATTAAATTAATTAAATAAAATACCTACAATTACCTACAATTAAACCTAACACTACACTATCAATACATTAATTAAATACAATACCTACAAATAACTACAATGAAATAAACTAACTAAAGTACAAAAAATAAAAAAGAACTAAGTTACAAAAAATAAAAAAATATTTACAAACATAAGAAAAATATTACAACAATTTTAAACTAATTACACCTACTCTAAGCCCCCTAATAAAATAACAAAGACCCCCAAAATAAAAAATGCCCTACCCTATTCTAAATTACTAAAGTTCAAAGCTCTTTTACCTTACCAGCCCTGAACAGGGCCCTTTGCGGGGCATGCCCCAAGAAGTTCAGCTCTTTTGCCTGTAAAAAAAAACATACAATACCCCCCCCAACATTACAACCCACCACCCACATACCCCTAATCTAACCCAAACCCCCCTTAAATAAACCTAACACTAAGCCCCTGAAGATCATCCTACCTTGTCTTCACCTCACCGGGTATCACCGATCGTCCTGGCTCCAAAATCTTCATCCAACCCAAGCGGGGGCTGGCGATCCATCATCGGTGGCTGAAGAGGTCCAGAAGAGGCTCCAAAGTCTTCATCCTATCCGGGAAGAAGAGTAGATCCGGACCGGCAACCATCATCTTCCAAGCGGCATCTTCTATCTTCATCCGATGAGGACCGGCTCCATCCTGAAGACCTCCACCGCGGACCCATCTTCATCCGGCGACGTCCAACTGAAGAATGACGGTTCCTTTAAGGGACGTCATCCAAGATGGCGTCCCTCGAATTCCGATTGGCTGATAGGATTCTATCAGCCAATCGGAATTAAGGTAGGAATATTCTGATTGGCTGATGGAATCAGCCAATCAGAATCAAGTTCAATCCGATTGGCTGATCCAATCAGCCAATCAGATTGAGCTCGCATTCTATTGGCTGATCGGAACAGCCAATAGAATGCGAGCTCAATCTGATTGGCTGATTGGATCATGGAAGACTTTGGAGCCTCTTCTGGACCTCTTCAGCCACCGGATGATGGATCGCCAGCCCCCGCTTGGGTTGGATGAAGATTTTGGAGCCAGGACCGATCGGTGATACCGGTGAGGTGAAGACAAGGTAGGATGATCTTCAGGGGCTTAGTGTTAGGTTTATTTAAGGGGGTTTGGGTTAGATTAGGGTATGTGGGTGGTGGGTTGTAATGTTGGGGGGGGTATTGTATGTTTTTTTTTACAGGCAAAAGAGCTGAACTTCTTGGGGCATGCCCCGCAAAGGGCCCTGTTCAGGGCTGGTAAGGTAAAAGAGCTTTGAACTTTAGTAATTTAGAATAGGGTAGGGCATTTTTTATTTTGGGGGTCTTTGTTATTTTATTAGGGGGCTTAGAGTAGGTGTAATTAGTTTAAAATTGTTGTAATATTTTTCTTATGTTTGTAAATTTTTTTTATTTTTTGTAACTTAGTTCTTTTTTATTTTTTGTACTTTAGTTAGTTTATTTCATTGTAGTTTTTGTAGGTATTGTATTTAATTAATGTATTGATAGTGTAGTGTTAGGTTTAATTGTAGGTAATTGTAGGTATTTTATTTAATTAATTTAATGATAGTATAGTGTTAGGTTTAATTGTAACTTAGGTTAGGATTTATTTTACAGGTAATTTTGTAATTATTTTAACTATTTTAGCTATTAAATAGTTCTTAACTATTTAATAGCTATTGTACCTGGTTAAAATAAATACAAAGTTACCTGTAAAATAAATATTAATCCTAAAATAGCTATAATATAATTATAATTTATATTGTAGCTATATTAGGATTTATTTTACAGGTAAGTATTTAGCTTTAAATAGGAATAATTTATTTAATAAGAGTTAATTAATTTCGTTAGATTAAAATTATATTTAAGTTAGGGGGGTGTTAGTGTTAGGGTTAGACTTAGCTTTAGGGGTTAATACATTTATTAGAATAGCGGTGAGCTCCGGTCGGCAGATTAGGGGTTAATAATTGAAGTTAGGTGTCGGCGATGTTAGGGAGGGCAGATTAGGGGTTAATACTATTTATTATAGGGTTATTGAGGCGGGAGTGAGGCGGATAGGGGTTAATAACTTTATTATAGTAGCGGTGGTCCGCTCGGCAGATTAGGGGTTAATAAGTGTAGGCAGGTGGAGGCGACGTTGAGGGGGGCAGATTAGGGGTTAATAAATATAATATAGGGGTCGGCGGTGTTAGGGGCAGCAGATTAGGGGTACATAGCTATAATGTAGGTGGCGGCGCTTTGCGGTCGGCAGATTAGGGGTTAATTATTGTAGGTAGCTGGCTGCGACGTTGTGGGGGGCAGGTTAGGGGTTAATAAATATAATATAGGGGTCGGCGGTGTTAGGGGCAGCAGATTAGGGGTACATAAGTATAACGTAGGTGGCGGTCGGCAGATTAGGGGTTAAAAAAATTAATCGAGTGGCGGCGATGTGGGGGGACCTCGGTTTAGGGGTACATAGGTAGTTTATGGGTGTTAGTGTACTTTAGAGTACAGTAGTTAAGAGCTTTATGAACCGGCGTTAGCCCAGAAAGCTCTTAACTACTGACTTTTTTCTGCGGCTGGAGTTTTGTCGTTAGATTTCTAACGCTCACTTCAGACACGACTCTAAATACCGGAGTTAGAAAGATCCCATTGAAAAGATAGGATACGCAATTGACGTAAGGGGATCTGCGGTATGGAAAAGTCGCGGCTGAAAAGTGAGCGTTAGACCCTTTTTTGACTGACTCCAAATACCGGCGGTAGCCTAAAACCAGCGTTAGGCTACCGCCAAACTCCAAATCTAGGCCTTAGATTGCAGGGATTATTCTCTATACACTGCGATTCACTGAATTGTGTGTTTGCTGTCTTAGTAGTTTGTAGATTTTATTTTACTGGTACTTATTCTCCTGAAGTGGGAGTAACTCTTCTTAAGTATCTACTGTAAGCAATACTCTGACACCTACCGTATTAAGTGTTTGCTTACTACACTTATGATTTCACCTCAAAGGCAACATCCAATTCACCACCAAAGATAGAATCTGCAAGTTATACCCCCACTGTCTCACTGCAATCTAATGGTACCTCCACTCTTACAGAGGCATTGGAAATGCATATTGCTAGCTCTTAAACTAATCCAACCCTATTCATTATAAGACTGATAGGGCACTATCGTCCCCTTTAACTTACCTTTCCCATAATTTGATTTAAGCCCTAACATAATACCCGTTGATCTGTCACAGAACACCTGGTCAAGGAAAAACCCTTGCTGCTTCACCCCCAAAACCAATGCTATACACACCGCATTACAATCTGGAATACATGCACACGCCCAGTATCTCTATAGACCTCACCTCCTTTAAGTCGTGCTTATTACTACTAGTCTTAATTCATAAATATTCATATTGTGTTAGGCCCTACCCCACAAGAACGGGTCCTCAGCCTATATCTTTGCACAATATTTATATACGAGACCTACAAGCACTCTTAGGATTGTTTGATCAGTCTGTGTATATGTCTGTCTTAGCTTCCACCTTACAGTTCATATTGTATCTCAAGTTGACTAAACCCCACACAGTATTGTCACTCATTACGACCCTGAAACTCTAAATATGAGGATATTTTACCCATTCATCTCTCAGGGTGACATATATATATATGTATATTATATATATATAATATATATATATATATATATATATATATATATATATATATTTATTTATATATATATATATATATATATATATATAATATATATATATATATATATATACATACATATATATACCCTCAATAGGAGAAGGTGCCAGTTTTGTTTTGTTTGATTTTTTTTTAGTTTATTGTTGTTTAGTTTTGTTATGTTTAAAAAAATATAAAAACCCCAACGTTATGTACAAATACTCCACAAAAGGTAACCACTGAACTTGTAATAGAAAGTTGAAGATTCTGCAGCAGCATAACTTTCCTATTGTTAACACTGATCTATTTGGATTTTACCTACCCTTTAGCACATTATACAATGTTCTGCCCTGTATGGCGTAAAGATGTGGAATATGTATGACTGTATACATTGTTGAATATAAATAAAAGTTTAAAAAAAAAAGAGTGAAAAACCCGTGATAAACCCCTTTTCACTTGAGCATAATTGTTAGCGCTCCACTCGTAATCTGGCCCTTAGTGTATACAGTCATCATCACTATGAATACATATTTCATTCTACAACTGTGTGTCAGTTTTTTTCTATATAAAAAGCAACTACTTTCATTCAATTTATAAATTATCCTTTTTAATTACAATATTGTTATCTTTATATTTTACATAAATAATAGTAAGGGTAACCAATTCCAATCGGAATTAAGGTAGGAAAAATCTGATTGGCTGATTGAATCAGCCAATCAGATTGAAGTTCAATCTGATTGGCTGATCCAATCAGCCAATTAGATTGAGCTTGCATTCTATTGGCTGATCGGAACAGCCAATAGAATGCAAGCTCAATCTGATTGGCTGATTGGATTCAATCAGCCAAACAGATTTTTCCTACCTTAATTCCGATTGGCTGATAGAATCCTATCAGCCAATCGGAATTGAAGGGACGCCATCTTGGATGACTTCCCTTAAAGGAATATCCATTCGTCGGTTGTCGTCGGGAAGAAGAGGATGGCTGCGCGTTGGCTCGTCTGAAGATGGCTCTGCTCCGCTCCGGATGGATGAAGATTGAAGACGCCGCTTGGAAGATGACATTGCCCGGATGGAGACTTCTTCAGCGCCGCCTGGAGGATGACTTCATCGGATGGAAGATTTCTTCAGCGCCCCTTGGATGATGACTTCTGCCACTCCGGATCTCCTCTTCGGTTCCATCGATGGTCGGCTGGCTGAAGATGACTCAAGGTAGGATGATCTTCAGGGGGTAGTGTTACGTTTATTTAAGGGGGTTTGGGTTAGATTAGGGGTATGTGGGTGGTGGGTTTTAATGTTGGGGGGGTTGTATTTTTCTTTTACAGGCAAAAGAGCTGAATTCTTTGGGCATGCCCCGCAAATGGCCCTTTTTTTTTTTTTTAATTTTAAATTTTTTCTTTATTAAGAACAAAAAGTACATACAGTTAGTTAACCAAGGAAAGAAATTACTTTCCACAAGTACATCAAAACAAGTACATAGCTTTAACGTATAACAATTAGGCGTATTGCAGAGTTATATACATCCATATATATTGTAAGCAAAATTTGTGCTTCTATTCAGTCAATGTGGAGTGTCTACAATGTACCTAGAGGTCTCGGATAGCGGAGTATAACTCCAGTGTCGTAATGATAAGGTTGAAGTGACAGTTATAACCACGTTTCTCAGTTAGCCTGTCGGTCTCTGTTTTAACATGGTCATTCAGTGGTGTTGTGAGTAAGGGGTAGGTTATAGGGTAAGTAGGAAGGGAGTCATCTCATGGGAGGGGGTGGGGAAGTTCAGGAAAGAAGAGGTGAGGGGAGGGGAAGGGGTTAGGGTAAAGAACACGGTAGTGGTGATGGAGACATGAAGAAAGGGAGTGGGGAGAGAGGGGAGGGAAGAAAAAAAAAAGGGGGGGGCTAAACTACCTGTGCGCGATGTCTCCTGGCCCAACTGCCTAGGAGGAGGGAAAGCGGTATGGGAGTCCATATGGGTCTACTGAATCTGAATCCAGTCTCCCCAAATTGCCCAGTAAACTTCCATTCGCTCTAGCGAGCTATATGCAAATTTTTCCATGTTGGCTAAGTATTGTATTACCTCACAGACTTCCGAAATCGTGGGTGAGGTAACCTGTTTCCAGGCTCTAGCAATACAAAGTTTGGTGGCTGCCATCACATAGATCACCAGTTGCTTGCTACATTTGGGGAGAGTTTTATCCATGATGTGGAAGAGGGCTACCCTTGGCGTCAGCTGTATAGTCAGATTCATAGAATGCAAGAGTGTCTCAACATCTTTCCATAGGTCTTTTATCTTAGGGCATGACCACCACACATGAGAGTTGGAGCCTTCCCTTCCGCACAATCTCCAGCAACCTGGAGACACATTAGGAAACATTCTCGACAGTTTGGTGGGTACTCTGTACCATTGTAGCATTAGTTTCATGTAACTTTCGAAGATCGTTATACAATGGATCGTTTTTTTTGTCAATTCGATCGCTGCTTTCAGCTCCATATCTGATATGTTTAAGGCCAACTCCTTGCACCACATTTTGATTTGACTTGGGAGGCCCTCTGAGTGATCCTGTAGCATGGCTTTGTAGTGGAATGTGAGGGGCTTCCACGTCCCCATCTCAAGCAGCCATCTTTCTTCCCATTTAGAATGGGGTCTGAGAGTCTGAGTGCCAAATTTCCAGGAGCGAAGTAAGCTGAGTACCCTGCAGCACTCAAAGTAGAGCCATAAAGGAGAACCGCTTAGTGAGTCAAGTACTTGATGGACTGTCATAAGCTTACCGTTTGAAAACAGATGCTCCACCATGTCCATATTGTGTTGTATCCAAAACTCAAGATGGATATTCGGTAGATCCCAGAGAAGACCCCTCATCTGGTGAATCGGTGAGGGGTGTGGGGCAATCTCCTTATGATGTCTAAGTTCATGCCACATTTTAACATTTTGTTGTACTATGGGGTTAGGAACCCTATCTACCAGCTGCTTGTGTTTATGGACCCAGATAATACTTGGTAAGTCCAGGCCTTCAGGTAGGTGTAGTTCCTCTATTTTGAACCATTTCGGTTTCTCTCTAGTCGGGCCCCAGGCCGTGATCTGTGATAGTCTAGCGGCCTCATAGTAAAGGAATATATTTGGAAAAGCTACTCCGCCTTTAGAGAACTCTCTCTGCATGGTTTTGTAGCCAATCCTAGGCATCTTTTTCTCCCATACATACTTAGAGAAAATTCGGTGAATTTGTTGTAATGTGCCATGCGGGATGTTCAGTGGGAGACATCGGAATAGGTACAGCGCATTAGGAAGCAATGACATTTTCACCGTGGCAATACGACCCATCCAAGAGATTTCTCTGAAATCCCATCTGTGTGTTAAAGATCGTAACTCAATGATGAGGGCGTCAAAGTTTAGAGAGAGGATGGCGTCTAAGTCTGCACTTAAGTGAAAACCTAGATGTTTGATGGACGTTGTAGACCAATGAAAGTCATACGTTTCGCGTAGGCTCAGGAGTTGGTCATCGGGCAAGTTGATACTGTATGCCTCTGTTTTTGAGACGTTTATCTTGTAGTAGCTCAGAAGGCTAAACTGTTCCAGGGCAGTGAAAACTGGGGACTGAACTTTGGGGGTTTGTGAGAAAGAGAGTAACGTCGTCCGCATACAGAGCAATCTTTTCCTGACTAGAGCTTACTGGTAATCCCTCAATAACAGGCGACATCCGAATCAGTTCCGCCAATGGTTCCATGACCAGGGCAAATAGCAAGGGAGATAATGGACAGCCTTGCCTGGTACCATTAGAAATATTGAAGGGGGGAGAGCAGAAGCCCAACCCTCTTACTCTGGCACTTGGATTAGAATACAAAACTTTAATCATGGTTATGGCTTCGGGTGGGAAGTCAAACGTGTCTAAGACTCTCCACATATACTCCCATCTGACCCTGTCAAACGCTTTTTCAGCGTCTAGTGACAGGGCCAGAAGGGAGACAGCTCGTCTCTTCGCCTCAGAAAAGACGGAAATCAGTCGTCTCGTATTGTCCGGGCCCTGCCGGCCGTTCACAAATCCGACCTGGTCTGTATTGATTAATCCCGGCAGCAGGGAGACAGCCTTTCCGCGAGAATTTTAGAGTATAATTTTGTGTCTACATTAATAAGTGAAATGGGACGGAAATTGCCACAAAGGGTCGGGTCTTTACCCGGCTTTGGGATCGCAACTATAGTTGCTTCAAGATATTCTTTTAGTATCTGTCCTTCAGATCTGATTTCGTTATACGCTTGGCAGAGTACGGGTTTGAGTTGTGCCTGTAATTTTTTGTACAATTGCCCCGGGAACCCATCCGGGCCCGGGGCTTTATCAGTCTTTAACTGTTTAATTGCCATTCCAAGTTCCATCTCGGTGATAGGTTCAGTTAGCTTACCCTTGTCTTCCTCTGAGAGTTTGGGTAGGCCTAGTCTCTGTAAGAAGGAGGAGATGTCCGGAGGAGACATCGCTTTGGGTATCTCGTGAGAGTTAATGTTGTACAGGCGTTCATAAAAGTCGGCAAAAGCCTTCCCTATGTCTTCAGGGGCATGTACTTTTTGTCCCTCAAGGACGAGGTATGGTATTCGGGAGCTAGCTAGTCTCTGCTTCAGTTTGTTTGCAAGCATCGAGCCTGCTTTGTTGCTTTTTGAGTACATAACCATTTTAAATCTCGAAAGGGCTCGCTTAAATTTTTCACTTCCAGGTTTTTAATCTGTGATTTCAAGTTCAAAATCTCAGTGGATAGGCTAGCTGTAGGCATTAGCTTATTTTGTCTTTCTTTCGCCCGTAGGTCGCAAGTAAGCTTGCCTAACGGGGCCCCCCATTTTTTTTTGATATTCGATGCCTTTGCAATACAAAATCCCCTGATGTACGCCTTTAATGCTGCTGTTACGGTTACCCTTAGTCTCGCTGAGAGATGGACCGCTTAGTAGCCTGGATCCCTATTGCTAAAGAGGGGAGAAGCTGCTTTCCATAGTATTCTATATGAGTCTCGCAAATATAGAATAATCTCCCTTAGCTGCAGTACAGCTAGGATACCCTTCTGCCCACAAAAACGAGTCAACGCTGCGATTGAGGGTCAAACAAGAACTCAGGACTGGGATGCCCAGCCTGCTTTTTATTAAGGTTACATGCACACAGGGCACTCCCAGGGGGAGAGGGGGGGAAGCACAAAATCCCCCATCACACATTTAGATAGAGAGCACTGTCCTTTGACAGGCCACAATAGGATTACAGTACTTAAGATAACAAGTTTACAAGTTCATCTTATCAATTAGCAGTCTGGCTCCAGAGGTGATTAGACAATAGTTTCTAAAAGCTGAAAAAAAAGAGTTAACTCTTTATGAAATGAAACTTGTTACAGTTTTCTTGGAGCCCTTCTTAGGCGCTGGCTTGCTGGTTCAGGCATTGCTGCTGGGAAATAAGCTCTTCACAACAGAATAACTAATGCTTCTGTAACATTGCTCCCTTTCTGTGGAACACTCTGGCAGACACGGTCTGACCCCTTTTCGGGGCAGACTAAGGCTGTCCAGACCGCTGGTTATGCGGGGCTGAGGTCGGTTTGTCTGGACAACCCGTCGGCGTTGCCATTCTGTTTCCCAGGTCTGTAAGTAATGTGTGAAATTGAAGGTTTGCAACGATAAGCTCCAACGTAATAGCCTGCCGTTATCTCCAGAGACCCGGTTCAGCCACACCAACGGGTTATGGTCGGTGACCAGAGTGAACTCCTGACCATATAAATAGGGAGTCAATTTCTTTAATGCCCACACCAAAGCCAAACACTCCTTTTCGACCGCTGCATAGCTGACTTCGCGGGGCAGGAGCTTCCGGCTGATGTAGGCAACTGGATGCTCCCCTCCATCTTCGCCTACTTGGCTGAGGACGGCTCCCAGCCCGAACATGGAAGCATCTGTATGGACGATAAAACGTTTGTTAAGGGCTGGGGCCGCCAAGACAGGAGCGTTAATTAGAGCATTTTTGAGAGCCTGGAAAGCCGTTTCACAGTGGGGAGACCACAGGACCTGTCGAGGTAAGTTCTTCTTGGTCAAGTCAGTCAGGGGTTTGGCAAGTGTGCTGTAGTCTGGTACGAACCGTCTATAGTACCCTGCCGTGCCCAGGAAGGCTAGGACCTGAGTCTTAGTGATGGGGGTGGGCCAATTGGCGACAGCTTCTATTTTGGCCGGCTCTGGTCGCTGCTTTCCACACCCCACCCGGTGACCCAGGTACTGTACCTCGGCCATCCCAAAGTGGCATTTTTCTGGCTTCAGAGTCAGGCCAGCAGCCCGGATCTGATCCAGAACCATTCCCACATGAGCTAAGTGGTCCTCCCAGGACTCACTGTGGATCGCTATGTCGTCCAGGTAGGCGCAAGCAAAACTCTGGAAGCCATCCAGGAGCCTATCCACCAAGCGCTGGAATGTAGCTGGGGCATTCTTCATCCCAAACGGCATTACCCTAAACTGATATAAGCCGAATGGGGTGACGAATGCCGACTTGGGGATAGCCTCCGGGGCCAGGGGAATCTGCCAGTAACCTTTGCAGAGGTCAATAGTGGTCAGGTAATTTCCCCTGGCTATACGATCGAGTAGCTCGTCTACCCTGGGCATAGGGTAAGCGTCCGTCACGGTATTTTCATTGAGCCTCCGATAGTCTACGCAGAACCGGGTGGTCCCATCTTTCTTGGGCACCAAGACAACTGGGGAGGCCCAGGGACTATCGGAGGGCTCAATTACCCTGAGCTGGAGCATCTCATCGATCTCCTTCTTCATTCCTGTCCTAACTGCTTCGGGGATTCGGTACGGAGCCTGGCGCAAGGGAGCTTGTCCCGGAGTATCTACCTGGTGGGTGGTTAAAGTAGTGTACCCTGGCTTCGGGGAGAAGGTGAGGTGTTTGGACTGGAGGAGTTGGTTGAGCTGCTCCCTTTCAGTGGGGCTAAGTCGGTCCCCTATCTGAACCTGCGCCACTATACCTGTGGGGAGGCTCTTTTCTAATAGGTCTGGAATGGGTAAACTGTCGGGGTCTTCCTGAGGGGAACAACATACGGCCGTCACGTTCTCTGGTCGCTCAAAATATTCCTTGAGCATGTTTACATGGAATGTCTTTCTAAGATTGTTGTCGTGGCAGCTAGCTATCACATAAGTGGTGTCTCCCCTTTTCTCTACGATCTGGTAGGGACCCTGCCAGGACGCCTGCAATTTGTCTGTCTTCACCGGCTTAAGTACTAACACCTTTTGTCCTATGGTGAAGATTCTCTTTCGGGCCCCCCGATCGTACCATACTTTCTGTCTTCTCTGGGCCAACTGGAGATTAGCCCGCACGGATTTGGCTAATTGCTCCATTCGGTCCCTGAGTTCCAGCACGTATGGCACAATGGGGACACCGTCAGCCTCCATCTCTCCCTCCCAGTGCTCCCGGATCAGGTTTAGGGGTCCCCGTACCTTTCTTCCGTAGAGCAACTCGAAGGGAGAGAACCCTGTCGTTTCCTGGGGCACCTCCCGATAAGCAAATAGGAGGTGCGGCAGGAAGCGTTCCCAGTCTCGGTATTCCTGAGTGAACGTCTTGAGCATTTGCTTGAGGGTCCCATTGAACCTCTCACACAGCCCGTTCGTCTGGGGTGGTATGGGGAGCTTAGGAGGGACTTAATTTTGCAAACCTGCCAGAGTTGTTGGGTCAATTCAGCCGTAAATTGGGTGCCTCGGTCGGATAGGATTTCTTTTGGAAATCCTACCCGGGAGAACACCTGTACTAGTGCATTCGCTACCGTATCCGCTTGTATGTTGGATAGGGCGACAGCCTCTGGGTACCTGGTAGCGTAGTCCACTACGGTAAGAATGTATCGCTTACCGGAGGGACTAGGGGTAGCCAGTGGTCCCACTAGGTCAATAGCAACCCGGCTGAAGGGTTCCTCTACAATGGCATATTTACTAGCTGGGCTTTAGGGTGATCGCCTCGCCTTCCTACTCGTTGACACACATCGCAGGTGTTACAGTAAGTTCTAACGTCAGCGTGCACCCCTGGCCAAAAGAACGTGTGAGTAATGCGGTGTAGGGTACTTGTAACGGCTAGGTGGCCTGCTAAGGGGATGTCGTGGCCTATTTGAGGATTTCTTGACGGTATTTGTGGGGCACTACCAGCTGTCGCCTACGCTGTCCCCTTTTCTCTGTCCAGCGGTATAGTTTCCCTTTTTCCCATAAGAATGTTTCGTTATCTGCCCCGCCCCCTCCGGTCTCTGCTCGTTCCCGGTACTTTTGTAAGGTCGGGTCAGTCTTAGACTCTGCCTCGAAAGCATCTGGGGTGTCCCAGGGTATGGGGCCTAACCTGTCAGGCAAGGTCGGGGTAGGTCTTACCTGTGTCTCCCGCACTGGTGAGAGCTCTCGCTCCGTCCGGGCTTGGGCCCGTGTAGTCACTGGGTCCGCCTCGTTGTTGCATACTGGAGCATAGGCAGAAGTCATGGGGCCCAAATCGTTGCCCAGTAGTACTTCGGCAGGTAAATTATCCATTAGGCCCACGTTCACAGCCCCCTTTCCCGCTCCCCAATCAAGATGCACTTTAGCTGTTGGAATTTTGTACACATCCCCCCCCGCCACTCTAACGGCCACAGTCTGTCCGGATCGCTTGTGCTCTGGCACCAAATGACTCTGTACCAGCGTGATAGTAGCCCCTGTGTCTCGCAATCCCTCGGTAGATCGCCCCTCGAGCCATACCTCTGCCGATGGTGCTGGCGGTTATCTGAGGCAGCATATACAGGGTCTGCCTCGTGAAGCGGCCCCACATATCCCTCCATAGGGGCCTCTTGGTTTAAACAAACCCAATCCAGGGGGGGGGGGGGGGGGGGGGGGGGGGGGGGGGGGGGGGGGGGGGGGGGGGGGGGGGGGGCCGGACGATAGGACCCAGAGGGGTAATTGTAATTCCTGGGTGTCTGGTGCGTATTAAGGGGCAGCTAGCCATGAAATGCCCTGGTTGCTTGCATCGGTGGCAAGTCGGTCTGGGACGCTCAGAGCTGTTATTGGGTGGTCCTGAGTGTCGGACGGGCCCTGTGGGCACCGGGGCTCGGAATTCAGCACGAGGGGGTGCACGGTAAACCTCTCTGGGTTCGACCCGTGCTGGAGCTCGGTAGTTCATGGGTTCGTGAAGACGGGAGTCATAATGTTCATCGGCCAATTTGGCTGCTTCTTCTAAGGTAGAAGGCCGCCTGTCTCGCAGCCATTCCTTCCCTTGCTGTTCCATGCCATTATAAAAATGTTCTAAGAGAAACAATTGTAAAATTTCCTCCCCAGTCACCGCTTTACTTCCGCTCAGCCAGTGATTTGCCGCTCTCCGCATTCGGTGCGCCCATTCCATATGGGTATCGTTAGGCTTCTTTTCCGTGCCCCGAAACTGTCGGCGATACGTGTCCGGAGTTACAGCGTACCGTCGCAACAGTGTCTCCTTAACTAGCTCATACTGTGTCACTTCCTCAGCACCCAGAGT
The DNA here is from genome assembly GCF_027579735.1 of Bombina bombina. Lineage (NCBI taxonomy): Eukaryota > Metazoa > Chordata > Amphibia > Anura > Bombinatoridae > Bombina > Bombina bombina. The sequence goes on from NC_069499.1 coordinate 498,890,209, forward strand.
ACGAAAGGCTTCCAGGGCTCGCCCGGATAGTTTCCCAGACAATATCGTGGGCCACTCTCTGTTGGGAATCTGGTGCAGGGCACATTGCCTTTCGAAGTCCGCCAAATATTCATCAATCCCTGTCTCGCTCTCTAGGAAGGGTCGAAATGCCGCATAGGGTATCTTGGGCCTCCCAGCATTTTCGACAGGGATGATTACCTGCGGGGCTTCAGCATTGCGGTGTGCGTTCGCTAGGTTGAGTTCGTGGGCTCGAGTCTCTCGTATATCCTCGTCCGCCTCCGCCATCAACTGCTGTACCAATTCCATGGAGGGGTTCGGCCCGTATAATGAGAGCCTTTCCCGAACAATCCTGGTTTTTTCGTCACTAATCGTGGTCGGTGTTTCCGCCATTGTGAAGCTCTGATCCAGTTCGGTCAATTCTGCGATCAGCTCTCTCCTCGGCCGGTTGCTGGCGTACCCCCCTCTGCTTTCAAGTAAATCCTTTAGGGTTGTACGCTTCAATTTTTCGTAAGCGCTCTCCATCCGTTCTGTACCTCTCCTAGGAAATCCAGGAAAATCCCGCCGCTGCCGCCAAATGTTACGGTTACCCTTAGTCTCGCTGAGAGATGGACCGCTTAGTAGCCTGGATCCCTATTGCTAAAGAGGGGAGAAGCTGCTTTCCATAGTATTCTATATGAGTCTCGCAAATATAGAATAATCTCCCTTAGCTGCAGTACAGCTAGGATACCCTTCTGCCCACAAAAACGAGTCAACGCTGCGATTGAGGGTCAAACAAGAACTCAGGACTGGGATGCCCAGCCTGCTTTTTATTAAGGTTACATGCACACAGGGCACTCCCAGGGGGGAGAGGGGGGAAGCACAAAATCCCCCATCACACATTTAGATAGAGAGCACTGTCCTTTGACAGGCCACAATAGGATTACAGTACTTAAGATAACAAGTTTACAAGTTCATCTTATCAATTAGCAGTCTGGCTCCAGAGGTGATTAGACAATAGTTTCTAAAAGCTGAAAAAAAAGAGTTAACTCTTAATGAAATGAAACTTGTTACAGTTTTCTTGGAGCCCTTCTTAGGCGCTGGCTTGCTGGTTCAGGCATTGCTGCTGGGAAATAAGCTCTTCACAACAGAATAACTAATGCTTCTGTAACAGCTGCCCACCTGATTTGATGCGAAGTCTGGTTGGGTCTGTTAGTGTCTAAGAATTCCTCAACCTTGTCGACCAATTCTGTGACAAAAGAGGTGTCTTCCCAGAGAAACCTCGGGAGCCTCCATGACGGTCTAGCCAGTACAGATCTCTCAATGTCGATAGACATTGTAACAGCGTCATGATCTGACCATGGACAGCTGCATATACTGGAGTTTGTGATGTTGTTCATAGACCAGGAGTCGACAAAGAAGTAGTCCAATCTCGAGTATGACCGGTGAGGGGGAGAAAAATACGTGTAATCTCGTGATTCTGGGTGGCATGCCCTCCACACATCATAGAGCTCAGACTGGTATATCAGGTTTTGAAATTTAGGAGCTGTAGACCTAGAGTAGCTGTCTAAAACTCTATCTTTCGGGATTTTTTTGTCCATATAGGGGTCCCAGACTAGATTAAAATCTCCTCCTAAAATTAATGTGCCTTGCTTCAGGCCATCGATAAGATGCAGCATTGTGCGGAGGAAGGCTATCTGACCCTGGTTAGGGGCATACAAGTTAACTAGAGTGTAGAGGTGTGAATTAAGTCTGCAAACCACCAAAAGAAACCTCCCTTCTGGGTCCATTTCTATATGCTGTGGTTGAAATGCAACTCTTGCACTGATACAGATTGAGACACCTCTGGTTTTTTCATGTAGGTCGAGTTAAGGACCACCGGAAAGTGTTTAGATTTCAGTACTGGAGTATTAGTTGAAGACCAATGCGTCTCCTGAAGGAAGGAAACATCACACTGGAGCTTCCTCAAGTAAGTTTGTACCATGCTTCGCTTCTCTGGCGAGTTAAGTCCCTTCGTATTGAGGGAGACAAATTTGAGACCAGGGTTCATCGCGAAAAAAAGAAAAAAAAAAAAAAAAAAAGAAAAAGGGGGGGGTCTAAAGGATGAGGGGAGAGGAAGAAGGGGGGTTAAGTAGCCGTTGTTAGTGGTCTGAGAGCTGTAATGAGTGTGGGCTGGTGGTTGTTGTCTGCTTATAAGTTATGAAAATATGAATAGTGGGTCACTTAGTGAGTGCGATTGAATCTGTGTTCTTGTGCTTACTTTCGGTAAGCTATGGTGTTACCCTTGGGGGGGGGGTGGAGAGATACAGTCCTACGACTGCATTAACCGATGTCCAAAAGAGTAAAAAAAACGAGAAAAAAAAAACTGAAAATCAGGGGAGAGAAAGGAGATGGGGTTCGGGCCGAGGTAAGGTCTGTAAGCAGGGGTGGGGGGGTGGGAAGGGGAAACAGTGATGTGCGTCACGTCCCTGGTAGGCAGGGTCTATTCTATGTATATTTATTGAGGTGTAACTATATAAATTAGTATCATTATACAAGTCATGAGGAAAGAAGGAAAGGTGGTCTTGCTTAGGGTTTAACTGTAAATGATTGAAAGTGTAAATGTCAAAGAGAGAGAAATTAGATATTAATGGTTCAGTCTGCTGTCCTGATGGTCATGTAAAAACTTTATCTGATCAAAACAATATCTTTCAAACATAAATGCGAGAGAAGCTGGTGTAGCATTACAGTAATCATAATAGCTTCACTCTATATAACAAAAACCTGCCAACTACATTTTAGCGCATAATGGTATCTTTATTGCCTAGGTCAGGTGTTTCTGTTCTGATCTAACATCTGGTATGGATCATAATAGCTTCACTCTATATAACAAAAACCTGCCAACTACATTTTAGCGCATAATGGTATCTTGATTGCCTAGGTCAGGTGTTTCTGTTCTGATCTAACATCTTGTATGCGGATTTCTATTGATATTTAGGCTAATCTATACTCACAAGTGCAAAACCAGTATATCTTAATTAATAATTAACTCATATAAACAATAGAGAACTAGAGGGGAGTTAGTAAGGCCTTTTTGTCAAACATGCTCAGGACTTGTCTTTAGCAGGCACTTTAGGACTTAGTAAGTTATGACTTATCAAGCAAGACTCTTTGACTGAGGCTAACAGATTCTAGTCATGTAGTGAAACATATCCTTCCTATCACAGCCACACTAACATACCCATTCACATGTTCAATGACTTATGTGTCTCCGTTAGTACCTAGTGAGTGTATGCTAGGTTTGAATATATTTGTAGGGTGCTATGGGCTGAGAGCTATTAAAGCAAGAATGAGTGTCTAGGGGATAGGGTGCGGCAGTTGAGGTCCTGGGATATGACAAGTATTCTGGAACAAAGATAGTGATATTTTGTCTCCTGTAGAAACTGTTAGATTGGTCAGGAATTACCTGTTTCAAATCTCTAGACACATGTAACATAGAATAAGCATAGGGCTTGTAAGTCATGATAAACAGTGCATATAATCAGTATCAGGAGCAGCACATAATAACTGTAAACACTGCAAGAAATAGAAAAAATTCAAGCATTTTCATTATCAGCAATAGGTCAAAATGGGATAGTCTCTTATTGCGTGTCCATGTCTTTGCAGCATATCCCCATTTATACCTTCCATATAGGGTTTACTAATATTTGCAACAAGTAACAGAGATGGTAAAAAATAAACCTAAGCATTGCAAGAAAGGTATGTATTACTCAGATATTTTCACAGTTAAAGCCAAGTCAGGAGCATGAATCCTGAGGTAGAAAGTCTCTTATAACAGTGTATGTAATCAATATCAAGAGTAACACATAATAACTGTAGACACTGCAAGAAATAAAAAGAATTCTAGCATTTACATTATCAGCAATAGGTCAGAATGGGATAGTCTCTTATTGCTTGTCCATGTCTTTGCATCATATCCCCGTTTATACCTTCCATATGGGGTTTACTGATATTAGCCACAAGTAACAGAGATGGTAAAAAATAAACCTAAGCATTGCAAGAAAGGTATGTATTACTCAGATATTTTCACAGTTAAAGCCGAGTCAGGAGCATGGTTCCTGAGGTAGAAAGTCTCTTATAATATGTATGTGCCCATGAAACTTATCTTCAATCAGGATCCAATGTCTCTAGTCCTGTAGTTTAACAGTCCCCCTTTCATCACAGTTGTACAACTAGGGAGCAAACAAAACATCCCCCTGCAAAACAAAAAACATTTAGTAGCAAAGGATATACTTATCAGTCTTCATCTCCTGAGGATTCTTCTGCCTATCTGATGATAGTTGCTGAGGTGCTAAGTTCTGTCTTTTAGAAGGGGTACTTCTCTGAGCAAGGGGTCTCCATTCAAATGCAGATGGTCTTAGGATAGAGGAGGGGGTAGTGTTGAGTTCCGTATCCTGAGGGATAAGGGAGCTATTTTCTCCAAATTGGTTGGGGAACTTGGTCCATCCCTTGAGAAGGAAGAGACCCTTGTCTGGGGTATCCGCCGTGTAGAATCGTCCATCTTTTTGAATCAGTAGTTTAGTAGGGTATCCCCACCTATATTTAATTCCCATCTGTCTCAATGTCTTTGTCACTTCACGGAATGTGCCTCTCTTTTGCATCGTATACTGAGACAGGTCTGGAAATATTTGTATAGAGACAAATTTGGCTGGTAGAGTGGGGCGAAGAAACATGGCTCTGAGGATTTGTTCTTTGTATGTGAAATAGTGGAATCTGGCAATCACATCCCTTGGTTTCTCTGCTGAGACATTCCTCCCCTGGGGAGTCTGTGTGCTCTGTCTATCAGGGTCTCATTGGGGAAACCTGGAGGATGGAGTATTTCGCACAGTTCAAGAAGGTATTTGCCAAGGTCAGTTGGGGTAATCTCTTCAGGTACACCTCTAAATCGTAAGTTGTTCCTGCGAGAACGATCTTCCATATCCGCCATTTTGGCTTCAACCGTGTCTAGCATGTCAACTAGAACTTGAGAATGGTTAGCCAAGTTTCCCTGTTCAACTGTTAAGTCCTCTTGTTTTTTTTCTAGGACATCAATGCGTTCACTAATAACGCCAATATCTCGCCTGAGGTCTGCCGTGGAGCTCTTAATAGCTTTTGTAAGGGAATCTTGGAGAGAATTCATCCTCTGAGTAAGGGTAGTGACAATATCTGAGGCTACAGAGTCAGGGATACTGCTCTCAATGCTAGCAGCTTCGGCCATATCACAGCCGTTCCCTAGCAATTGCTGTGGAGTGTCAGGATCGGTTGCAGGTTTTCCCAGAGTAGGTTTGACTTTAAAGTGGTCTACCACCGATTTCCTATACTCTGAGGGGTTAGCGGTTTTTCTTCTAGAACCTTGTGGCATGATAAAGATAGTGGGGGTTCAGTAGAAGTACTCCAATATGAAATGATATGATTGGGCAGAGATCTCTCAGTGAGGTGTACAGGATTAGTTTCTTAGATCATATTCCTTTATGTTCCATCTTATGCCTCGGCCTAAAGACCCTGTCCCCTAGTGCATGTTGTGAGCCATGTGGATCAACTAGTTTAAGATTAGAGCCAGCGTATGGTTGTACTTTACCCAGTGGTGGCCTATAGTGAGAGTTTCCTCGGTTTCAAACAGTTTCAGAGTGAGGAAAAAGCAATTAACAGAGTAAAGCCTTCTATAACCACTGTCCCCCCCGGGGATATGCCTCCTATCAGCGAAGTCGGTAAAAGGTTGGGGGGTATGACCCACAGGTACCCCGCTCCTGCAGGAAAGGGAGGGGGGGGGGACTAGTTAAGAGTAGTTATAATAAGGTTAGTGAGTAGTACCAGGCCCTTATTGTAGTCAGTAAGTTCTGAAAATTCTGTTAGTGCAGGCTTCTGAGGGACTACAAGTAAGTATGAGGGAGAAGTGAGCTGCAGCAAACTTCAGAGGTGTCCAGGGTATATAGGGCCAATATAGTGTTAGAAAGCTGCTGTGGAAAAGTCTGTGTGAGCAATTGCCTGTGCACTGTATCTTAGAAGGAGGTAATAATGTAGTGATTTGGATCCAATAGTCACAGTCTATGTGTCTCTTATAGGTGCAGCAAGGAACTCTCTACTTACATATTGCCACGTGGGATGCTGCGGGGGTCACTATATCTGCCAAATTGGTAAAAAGTAGAATCCAGCCGGTGCTTTCCCTCTCTCCTAGGGTTATTGTAGGTCCGGTAAGTCTACAAGGTGTATTGTTGCCACCGGGTACACTTTTATTTCTTCAGGCCTGGTATCGAGTGCCGGTGTAGGCTGCAGCCGCGGTCTTTCCTGGAAAACGGTCCGGTTCTCCTGGGCGGTCTAATTTTGCGGTCAAAATTAACTAAAAAATCGGACAGGGAACTGCTCCGGATAGTGTAACTAGCTGCCCCAGGTGGTTTGTGTGCAAATTCGCTGGGTGTATCTAGCTAAAAAGGCTAAAATACCGCTTTTGCAAGCAGAGCTCAGTCGCTACACGTCCTGCTAGTTATGCTGCTGGCTCTGCCCCCCGCAAATGGCCCTTTTAAGGGCTGGTAAGGTAAAAGAGCTTTGAACTTTTTAATTTAGAATAGGGTAGGGAATTTTTTTATTTGGGGGGCTTTGTTATTTTATTAGGGGGTTAGATTAGGTGTAAGTAGCTTAAAATTGTAATATTTTTTAAATGTTTGTAACTTATTTTTTTTATTTTTTGTAACTTAGCTTTTTTATTTTTTGTACTTTAGTTAGTTTATTTAATTTAACTTAATTGTAGTTATTTGTAACTAATTTATTTAATTAATTTAATAATAGTGTAGTGTTAGGTTTAATTGTAACTTAGGTTAGGTTTTATTTTACAGGTAATTTTGTATTTCTTTTAGCTAGGTAGTTATTAAATAGTTAATAACTATTTAATAACTATTCTAACTAGCTAAAATAAATACAAAGTTACCTGTAAAATAAATATAAATCCTAAAATAGCTACAATGTAATTATTAATTATATTGTAGCTATCTTAGGGTTTATTTTACAGGTAAGTATTTAGTTTTAAATAGGAATAATTTATTTAATGATAGTGTAGTGTTAGGTGTAATTGTAACTTAGGTTAGTTTTTATTTTACAGGTTAATTTCTCTTTATTTTACTAGGTAGCTATTAAATAATTAATTACTAATTAATAGCTATTGTACCTAGTTAAAATAAATTGAAAGTTGCCTGTAAAATAAAAATAAATCCTAAAATAGCTACAATATAATTATTATTTATATTGTAGCTATATTAGGGCTTATTTTAAAGGTAAGTATTTAGTTTTAAATAGGATTAATTTAGTTAATAAGAGAAATATTATTTAGATTTATTTAATTAATATTTAAGTTAGGGGGGTGTTAGGGTTAGTGTTAGACTTAGGTTTAGGGGTTAATAATTTTTTTACAGTGGCGGCGGTGTAGTGGGGGGCAGATTAGGGTTAATAAGTTTAATATAGGTTGCGGCGGGGTCCGTGAGTGGCAGTTTAGGGTTAAACTATTTATTTAGTTGCGGCGAGGTCCGGGATCAGCAGGATAGCAATAATAATAACTTTATTATAGAGGGCGGCGGTATAGGGGGGGCAGGATAGGGGTTACTAGGTATAATGTAGGTGGCGGCGGTGTCCGGGAGCGGCGGTTTAGGGGTTAATACATTTATAAGAGTTGTGGCGGGGTCTAGGAGCGGCAGTTTAGGGGTTAATAACTTTATTGAGTTGCGGGGGGCTCCGTGGGCGCCGGTATAGGGGGTAGAACAGTGTAGTTAGTGTGGGTGCTTAGTGACAGCTTGTCAATAAAGCTGTCAAAAAGCCGAAGAGCAGCGAGATCGGATGAGTGATAACTATCACAGTCCGCTGCTCATCGCCCCGTACTTGGTGCGCAGCTTTTTGACAGTTTTTTTGATAACTTAGGCTAAATTTTGGAGGTCCGCGGCGGCGATGGTAGGTGAGCTTAGGCAGGCGTATTGAACCGGCAAAGGCAGGTAAAGTAGATGGCTTGATAACTACCCCTCAATATATATAAAAAAATCAGGGCAAGAAAATAGAGATATAACAGAAGGGAAGTTAGCAGACGTATTGTTTATGGTTGGCTCAGTCACTGTCTAGACAGGCATTAACAGTGTTAACAATATTCTTTCTCTGGATATTTATGTGTATAATAATGGGAATTTTAGCTGAACAGTAATAATGATTCTCAATTGAGAAGATAAGAAGATGACCTAAAAAAAGCTGGCAGTCACAAAGTACTATGAATACAAAATCAATAAATCACAAGAACAGCAGGCTTAGCTAAGCTTTCCTATCTGTACAATAATCTTTCAGACTATCTCTTTTTCTGAAGTTTGATAATGATATGCCACCAAACTGTCATATAACGTGCATTATGTTGAAGATTTTTTTTTATTGCAAGATTAACAAAATGCTACTATGAATATTAACACTTTGATATCCTTATCATTTAATAGATTGATATAATACTGCATAATGTCTTAAATGATTAGATCTCTGAAAACTTGTTTTACAGTCCTCGGTTGATAAAAAAAAACACTTTAATAGTAAAATTATCCTGAACAACTCATTCTTAAATACACTCTTTTTAAACTTAAATTATTTTAAAGGCACTAATGTAAAATGTATGGTTTATATGAAAGAGCAGCACTTCAAGAAAGTTTGAAGTTCAGTTGTATTTCCTGTTATTTTTATTATCAGTATAGACTTTAGCAAAGCTTAGGTTTCTCTATGAAACCAGGATTCCTAGTTTGCTGGGGGTAAGAAACAAAGGTCATCTAGAGCTAAATATCTATACATGTATCCAGTGATATATGTGATATTATTTAGTGTGTGATGGTGTTACCCTTAATGGGATATCACTAAATTGTGTCAATATTGTAGTGAGTGAGCATTTTCTGTAGTGTGCAGTATGGGCTCCTTTTATTAAAGGTTAAGCAGATTTGATTTGCTGCCGCAAATCATGTCTGCCAGAGCTTACTGCAAGTGGACAGCATACCCTGTTAGCATTTACCATTGCACAAACATTGCTTGTGAAATGCCTCCCGCTGCTCACTGGTGGCCAATTGGCTGCTAGCAGAGGCTGTCAATCATCCTGATTGGATTGGTAGGATTTCAATCCGCCACATTTTAGGCGGCAGACAGGTTTGGCAGCAGCGGTTTAAGACCACTGCTAGTTAACTATTGTTTCAGGCGAGCTTGATAAATGTGTAACGTGTTTATGCACAGTGTGCAATATGTTTTTGTTAAATTTGTTGGCTTTTTTTCACTAATAGCATATACTTCATAGCAGCAGTTTCATATCTAAAATAAATAAATTATTGCATTTTTTAAAAAAAATAATCATATTCTCAGTTTTTCTATAAATAAATATTACCTAGAACAATTGAATAACTTATTTTGTCAATTTTAATTTAATTTATAAACCTCAAACCCTCTAAACACCTTTGGGATGAACTGGAGCCAGACCATCTCGGCCAGTATCAGTGCCTGACTCCACAAATGCTCTTTTGGCTCAATTCACACACATTCCCCTAGACACACTCCACAATCTTGTGAAATGGCCTTCCCAGAAAAGTTCTTATAGCCTCAAAGATGGGGGAGAAACTCTACATTAATGTCCATAGTTTTGGAATTGGATATTTAACAAACTCACATAGGTGTGATGCTCAGCTGTCCACATATTTCTCATGTAGTGCATGTATTGTCTCTGAAAAGATTTGGAGGTTGCCCTAATATGACATGAAGGGACCAATCACAATCCTCTAGAAAATATTTTTATCTACAAAAATCTTTAAAGACATCAAAGGCAGTTTTCGCACAAGCACGAAACATGTTGGATATGGGTGATTCTTAATGGGCTGTTTCACTGGCTGTGATATTTCAATGTTTTTATCTGCATTACTAATAAATGTTAATTTTTACTTTCACAGACCATTGTTAGCTGGACTTCCTCCACTGCATGTGATTGTATGCTGATATTCTCCTTCTTTCATAAGCGGTATTTCAAGGACAATATCTGCTTCCAGCTGAAGCTACACGCTCACACTCAATTTACCGTTGGAGGGAAAAGCCGATACTGACACGGCAGATTCAGCTGCAGGGCAGAGAGATGGGACACATAACTCCCAGAGCCTTAACCACAGACACCTCAATAGCCATATACATGAACGTTGCTAGATTTGACACTTAAAGGTACAGTACCATAATAGTTATTTACAACTACATGGTGATAGCAACTACATGAGAGCATCATACTGGGCAGTTATACAGGTGTTTACGTTGACACATTATATACTCAAGACAGAAATACTGTTAACTGTGAATAAGAGACTCTCTATTTGTATACATCAGGGCAAGGTGTATACTGCTAACCTGTGAGCCCAACAAACAACCTGGATAGGAGCACAAAAGGTTAGTTTATCAGACGCAGTTTGTTTTATTTGGTATATTAGTGGATTGTTTAAATTGATGCTAAAGTCTTGCAAAAAAAAATTCATGAGATTATCAAAACATGAGGGGCATTTTACACTTATTGTAGTGTATTTCCCATCATGTCACACTTTGGATTAGTGGCAGGGAACTTTGGTTGAGTTTGTGCACTGAAGAATGTGACCAGAGCATGCACTAATAATGATTTATCATTCAGCAGTGGCATTTGGAGTGTGAGCAGTTGGAATATGTATGCAATAAGTGTTCCTATGTTAAAATTCTACAAGTGTACAATATATTGTATGGTGTAATGCATATATCCATTTATCCAAGTAACAATATGTTTGTTTATATATATATTTAAATAACCCTGTTATTGATTGTTAAGTGCTTTCAATTTGTATGTACCGATAAACTTTAGTAATTCTCCTTTAAATAGCAAGCATAGGCTGTGGTTTAGTATCTATGACTAAGGCAAGTACACCAAAAGGCACAAGATGTGCAGCACTCACCTCTGTTTTTAATAATGTGTTTTGCCACTTTCTGTAAAATGGATTAATAATAAATAATGTATTTTTGGACTTTTAAGGCCACCAACGATTTGTTATTTAGTTATATTGTTTGGTTACAAAAGGCTGGTGTTAAACAATCTTTAGTATGTTTCTCCTTTTTAGAAAAATTCACCTTTCACAAGCATCATTTTTGTCAGTGAAGTTCAAATTCCTAGCTCAGCTTCTTAAAAGAAAACTGTCTGAAAATAATCAGAGAAAATAAGCAATGAAAAGTTAAAGGGAAATTTAAGTGTTGTGATGCATAAAATTAATAAAAACAATTTCCATCACATTTACCTAGATTGCGAGTTTTGCATTACAGTGCGTTACGGCTTTTAACGCTGAAAAAATGGCCATTACGCTGGAATGGCCAGGAACGCATATTATGAGTTGTGTCGGTATTGCTTAAAAAATTACGTTTTGTGTGGGATTTTCATAGAGCCTGTATTACAGGTTGTGCGTTCAGGCTAAAATGCTTGTGTTACAGCCTATACCGATCCATACCGCCATCTGAGTGCATTAGTTATGGATGTTGTGTAACAAAAATGTTTCACAAAACTCATAACTAAAGTGTTACAAAGTACACTAACACCCATAAACTACCTATTAACCCCTAAACCACCACCCTCCCGCATAGCAAACACTATATTAAACCTATTAACCCTAATCTGCTGCCCACCCACATAACGACTATTAAATAAAGATATTAACCCCTGATCTGACGCCCACCCACATTGTCAACACTATTTAAATATATAAACTGCCGCTTCCTTACATCGCCGACACTAATAAAAGTTAATAATCCCTAATCCGACATCGCTGACACCTAAATAAACCTATTAACCCCTAAACCGCTGGCCTCCTACATCACCAACGATATAATAAAGTATTAACCCCTAAACCTCCAGCCCCCTACATAGAAACTACTAAACTAAACATATTAACCCCTAGAACGCCGGCCACCCCACATTGCAAAACACTAAATTAAACTATTAACCCCTAAATCTAACAACCCCTAACTTTAAAATAAAATTACAATATAACTTTTTTTAAATAAATAAAAACTTACCTGTGAAATAAAAATAAACATAACATTAAACTATAAATTAACCTAACATAACTATTATAGTAAAATAAAAAGATACAACCAATTAAAAACCTAAATTAAAAATATAAAAAAAACTAACGCTACAAAAAAAATTAAAAAATATAAAATTACAAAAAATAATAAACACTAAATTACGAAAAATAAAAAACACTAAGCAAAACACAAAATAAAATCACCCCCTAAACTACAATACACTACTACACTTTGCCCTAAGTTAAAAAGCTCTTTTACATGTAAAAAAATACAAAGTCCCCCCAACAGTTAAACCCACCACCTAACCAGCCCCCCAAAATAAAAAAAACCTAACTCTAAAAAATTGGCCTTTTTCACTGCCCTTAAAAGGGCATTCAGGTCTTTTACAGGTGCCTTCCCTAATCTAAAAATAAAAAAGCACCCACGCTCTGATGGAAAGGTGTTTTAAACAAATGATTTTTAAAAAAAGTTACATTTTTTAATTTTATCTTACCCTAAGTTATACACTGTATCTGAATCATGCAATTTTAATTAACATTTCCCTTTGGCCATCATTGTTTTAAATATACTTGCTTAACAAAGCTTACAAAATAGTAGAAACAAATTTCTATATGATATTGTTAACAAGTTAAATTATATCAAAATAATTGGTTTTACAAATGACCAACTCCTAAACAATGACCAACTCTTAAAGGGAAGCCATGTAACTTAATAAAGGTGCACTGACTGATATATTTGTGCCATATAAACTGGTTATTTATTATTTGCCAGACGCTAGTATAATGAATAGTTTAGCATTTCACATATGCATTGACTTAATTATTTGCTGTGGTGTATACTTATACACAGCTTGTGAATATTTTATTTGTTTACCATCTGTCAACTTCTTAGCAAATGAAACTATTTTTACAGAAAATATGCTTTATCATACGGCTTCATTTGTAATATAATATGTTTTTTAAATACCATCCAGCTATAGTTTAAGTTTGAGGGACTGTTTGACATTAAACCCTATTTTTAGGTACTTGTAATGTTGGATTGCACAATCACATTTTGACAAATTTGAAGGTGTCCTCAGTGCCAATAAAAGATGAGATTTTGAAGCAAATTGGTTGAATATTTTTGGAATTACTATTCTTTGAAAAATACATACTCACCTATCTATTAACCCTTAAAATAATTATAGAACCCACAGCAAAAACTACTGCATTAATCTTCAATAAGCAATGCAAATAGTAGATGCATTTGTTTGGGGTTTGTGAAAATAAACTGTGGATGCAGAGAATTGACAGCATAGTTTTGTGGTCCCAGATATTTGTTACACATAAGATTACCTCCTCCCTGTGTGAAGGCACCAAACTTGATTACAATACAAACACTGGAAAAAAATTGACAAACCGAAGGTGGTACCGCAAGTTACTTCCGGTCCGGAGTTAAACAAATAAACTATCTAGCAGTGCTATACAAAACTTTGGTTTACACAAACATATTCAATCTTTGTTCATGTATGTGTAGAAAGTCATCACTCAACTTACATCAAAGTGTCAAAGCAAAAATCCGGATAGAGTAATAAACGTTTACCTTGAAGTGACATTGCAACAGCAAACCGGAAGTGGGGCATTACAGAACACTAGTGTGTACATAGAAAAACCGGTCCCAGAAACCACCGCTTACATCAGATCCCACATGGTTTTATGGTTAGAAATATACCTACATTTGACAGGGATAACTCCGAGTTTAAAAGGAGGTGGTGTAACATCCTAAATAAATGTTCTTATGATTTAATTTTACTTGTGATTGAGGAGGTTACTTCTCTGCTTAATAAGATGAAATTAGAAACAAGGGAGTTTGAAGACCTACACAAACACACCTTAAGCACAGGCACCTCAGACGACTGGTTACAGAAACTTAAACACCAGACAGACACCTACAGAAATGACCTTATTTCTTTAAAAAACAGAAAACTTGATACTGTGAAAAGTGATTATGAGAAAGGGAGGACCTATAGGTGGCTGACCAATACACAGGAAAGTAGAACACTGAGAACACAACGCCAGCGCAGAGTCAGATTTGATACCATTGATTCCAGTGGAGGTGATACATCTGACTCAGACAGAGATATTTTCTTGGTAGTACAAAGTAATACTAACATACTAACAGGGTTAAGATCTAATCTTTCTGAAGGAAGGCAGTCTTTTTTAGGGGTCACCACTAGGTCAGGAGGGAGAACCACTGGCCCACCATTAGGTCCAAGAAGAATCTCACACAGACCCACCAGGAGGGGCAGGTAAAAGCTGAAGATAGCATTATCATTAATCTTAGCTCACATTGACTTACTACTGGTGATGTATCTCTCCTTAATAGGGGTATGTCCTTTGTCCCCAGTCGTATTATGTGAGCTAGACTTTATGATTGACATGCATAAAATACAAAGAACTTTAAAAATCAAAGACTATTTCCAGCCCAAACTAGGTGCATGACCCCAAGGGTTCAAAATCACCAAGAAGGGAAATTTATTTGATCCAGTTTATTATAGTGCAGGAATTAAGAAGGGGCGGGCCTCATCAGAGTGTGTAATGATGAATATGGGCCAGAGGATGTACAGATACCCCTGCAGAGAAGGCGTGTGGTAACATTGAAAATCTCGTCTGCACGCCAGTTAATACATAGGGATATATAATATATATATATATATATATATATATAATATATCCCTATGTATTAACTGGCGTGCAGACAAGATTTTCAATGTTACCACACGCCTTCTCTGCAGGGGTATCTGTACATCCTCTGGCCCATATTCATCATTACACACTCTGATGAGGCCCGCCCCTTCTTAATTCCTGCACTATAATAAACTGGATCAAATAAATTTCCCTTCTTGGTGATTTTGAACCCTTGGGGTCATGCACCTAGTTTGGGCTGGAAATAGTCTTTGATTTTTAAAGTTCTTTGTATTTTATGCATGTCAATCATAAAGTCTAGCTCACATAATACGACTGGGGACAAAGGACATACCCCTATTAAGGAGAGATACATCACCAGTAGTAAGTCAATGTGAGCTAAGATTAATGATAATGCTATCTTCAGCTTTTACCTGCCCCTCCTGGTGGGTCTGTGTGAGATTCTTCTTGGACCTAATGGTGGGCCAGTGGTTCTCCCTCCTGACCTAGTGGTGACCCCTAAAAAAGACTGCCTTCCTTCAGAAAGATTAGATCTTAACCCTGTTAGTATGTTAGTATTACTTTGTACTACCAAGAAAATATCTCTGTCTGAGTCAGATGTATCACCTCCACTGGAATCAATGGTATCAAATCTGACTCTGCGCTGGCGTTGTGTTCTCAGTGTTCTACTTTCCTGTGTATTGGTCAGCCACCTATAGGTCCTCCCTTTCTCATAATCACTTTTCACAGTATCAAGTTTTCTGTTTTTTAAAGAAATAAGGTCATTTCTGTAGGTGTCTGTCTGGTGTTTAAGTTTCTGTAACCAGTCGTCTGAGGTGCCTGTGCTTAAGGTGTGTTTGTGTAGGTCTTCAAACTCCCTTGTTTCTAATTTCATCTTATTAAGCAGAGAAGTAACCTCCTCAATCACAAGTAAAATTAAATCATAAGAACATTTATTTAGGATGTTACACCACCTCCTTTTAAACTCGGAGTTATCCCTGTCAAATGTAGGTATATTTCAAACCATAAAACCATGTGGGATCTGATTTAAGCTGTGGTTTCTGGGACCAGTTTTCTATGTACACACTAGTGTTCTGTAATGCCCCACTTCCGGTTTGCTGTTGCAATGTCACTTCAAGGTAAACGTTTATTACTCTATCCGGATTTTTGCTTTGACACTTTGATGTAAGTTGAGTGATGACTTTCTACACATACATGAACAAAGATTGAATATGTTTGTGTAAACCAAAGTTTTGTATAGCACTGCTAGATAGTTTATTTGTTTAACTCCGGACCGGAAGTAACTTGCGGTACCACCTTCGGTTTGTCAATTTTTTTCCAGTGTTTGTATTGTAATCAAGTTTGGTGCCTTCACACAGGGAGGAGGTAATCTTATGTGTAACAAATATCTGGGACCACAAAACTATGCTGTCAATTCTCTGCATCCACAGTTTATTTTCACAAACCCCAAACAAATGCATCTACTATTTGCATTGCTTATTGAAGATTAATGCAGTAGTTTTTGCTGTGGGTTCTATAATTATTTTAAGGGTTAATAGATAGGTGAGTATGTATTTTTCAAAGAATAGTAATTCCAAAAATACTCAACCAATTTGCTTCAAAATCTCATCTTTTATTGGCACTGAGGACACCTTCAAATTTGTCAAAATGTGATTGTGCAATCCAACATTACAAGTACCTAAAAATAGGGTTTAATGTCAAACAGTCCCTCAAACTTAAACTATAGCTGGATGGTATTTAAAAAACATATTATATTACAAATGAAGCCGTATGATAAAGCATATTTTCTGTAAAAATAGTTTCATTTGCTAAGAAGTTGACAGATGGTAAACAAATAAAATATTCACAAGCTGTGTATAAGTATACACCACAGCAAATAATTAAGTCAATGCATATGTGAAATGCTAAACTATTCATTATACTAGCGTCTGGCAAATAATAAATAACCAGTTTATATGGCACAAATATATCAGTCAGTGCACCTTTATTAAGTTACATGGCTTCCCTTTAAGAGTTGGTCATTGTTTAGGAGTTGGTCATTTGTAAAACCAATTATTTTGATATAATTTAACTTGTTAACAATATCATATAGAAATTTGTTTCCACTATTTTGTAAGCTTTGTTAAGCAAGTATATTTAAAACAATGATGGCCAAAGGGAAATGTTAATTAAAATTGCATGATTCAGATACAGTGTATAACTTAGGGTAAGATAAAATTAAAAAATGTAACTTTTTTAAAAAATCATTTGTTTAAACACCTTTCCATCAGAGCGTGGGTGCTTTTTTATTTTTAGATTAGGGAAAGGCACCTGTAAAAGACCTGAATGCCCTTTTAAGGGCAGTGAAAAAGGCCAATTTTTTAGAGTTAGGTTTATTTTTATTTTGGGGGGCTGGTTAGGTGGTGGGCTTAACTGTTGGGGGGACTTTGTATTTTTTTACATGTAAAAGAGCTTTTTAACTTAGGGCAAAGTGTAGTAGTGTATTGTAGGTTAGGGGGTGATTTTATTTTGTGTTTTGCTTAGTGTTTTTTATTTTTCGTAATTTAGTGTTTATTATTTTTTGTAATTTTATATTTTTTAATTTTTTTTGTAGCGTTAGTTTTTTTTATATTTTTAATTTAGGTTTTTAATTGGTTGTATCTTTTTATTTTACTATAATAGTTATGTTAGGTTAATTTATAGTTTAATGTTAGGTTTATTTTTATTTCACAGGTAAGTTTTTATTTATTTAAAAAAAGTTATATTGTAATTTTATTTTAAAGTTAGGGGTGTTAGGTTTAGGGGTTAATAGTTTAATTTAGTGTTTTGCGATGTGGGGTGGCCGGCGTTCTAGGGGTTAATATGTTTAGTTTAGTAGTTTCTATGTAGGGGGCTGGAGGTTTAGGGGTTAATACTTTATTATATCGTTGGTGATGTAGGAGGCCAGCGGTTTAGGGGTTAATAGGTTTATTTAGGTGTCAGCGATGTCGGATTAGGGATTATTAACTTTTATTAGTGTCGGCGATGTAAGGAAGCGGCGGTTTATATATTTAAATAGTGTTGACAATGTGGGTGGGCGTCAGATCAGGGGTTAATATCTTTATTTAATAGTCGTTATGTGGGTGGGCAGCAGATTAGGGTTAATAGGTTTAATATAGTGTTTGCTATGCGGGAGGGTGGTGGTTTAGGGGTTAATAGGTAGTTTATGGGTGTTAGTGTACTTTGTAACACTTTAGTTATGAGTTTTGCGAAACATTTTTGTTACACAACATCCATAACTAATGCACTCAGATGGCGGTATGGATCGGTATAGGCTGTAACACAAGCATTTTAGCCTGAACGCACAACCTATAATACAGGCTCTATGAAAATCCCACACAATAACGTAATTTTTTAAGCAATACCGACACAACTCATAATATGCGTTCCTGGCCATTCCAGCGTAATGGCCATTTTTTCAGCGTTAAAAGCCGTAACGCACTGTAATGCAAAACTCGCAATCTAGGTAAATGTGATTACATGGAAATTGTTTTTATTAATTTTATGCATCACAACACTTAAATTTCCCTTTAACTTTTCATTGCTTATACTTTCTCTGATTATTTTCAGACAGTTTTCTTTTAAGAAGCTGAGCTAGGAAGTTGAACTTCAATGACAAAAATGATGCTTGTGAAAGGTGAATTTTTCTAAAAAGGAGAAACATACTAAAGATTCGTTTAACACCCAGCCTTTTGTAACCAAACAATATAACTAAATAACAAATCATCTGGTGGCCTTAAAAGTCCAAAAATACATTATTTATTATTAATCCATTTTACAAAAAGTGGCAAAACACATTATTAAAAACAGAGGTGAGTGCTGCACATCTTGTGCCTTTTGGTGTACTTGCCTTAGTCATAGATACTATACCACAGCCTATGCTTGCTATTTAAAGGAGAATGACTTAAAGTTTATCGGTACATACAAATTGAAAGCACTTAACAATCAATAACAGGGTTATTTAAATATATATAAACAAACATATTGTTACTTGGATAAATGGATATATGCATTACACCATACAATATATTGTACACTTGTAGAATTTTAACATAGGAACACTTATTGCATTCATATTCCAACTGCTCACACTCCAAATGCCACTGCTGAATGATAAATCATTATTAGTGCATGCTCTGGTCACATTCTTCATTGCACAAACTC
This sequence comes from Bombina bombina, assembly GCF_027579735.1. Lineage (NCBI taxonomy): Eukaryota > Metazoa > Chordata > Amphibia > Anura > Bombinatoridae > Bombina > Bombina bombina. The sequence continues at coordinate 498,909,132 of NC_069499.1, forward strand.
AACCAAAGTTCTCTGACACTATTCCAAAGTGTGACATGATGGGAAATACACTACAATTAGTAGTAAATGCCCCTCATGTTTTGATATTCTCATGAATTTTTTTTTTGCAAGACTTTAGCATCAATTTAAACAATCCACTAATATACCAAATATAAACAAACTGTGTCTGATAAACTAACCTTTTGTGCTCCTATCCAGGTTGTTTGTTGGGCTCACAGGTTAGCAGTATACACCTTGCCCTGATGTATACAAATAGAGAGTCTCTTATTCACAGTTAACAGTATTTCTGTCTTGAGTATATAATGTGTCAACTTAAACACCTGTATAACTGCCCAGTATGATGCTCTCATGTAGTTGCTATCACCATGTAGTTGTAAATAACTATTATGGTACTGTACCTTTAAGTGTCAAATCTAGCAACGTTCATGTATATGGCTCATATTGAGGTGTCTGTGGTTAAGGCTCTGGGATTGATGTGTCCCATCTCTCTGCTCCTGCAGCTGAATCTGCCGTGTCAGTATCGGCTTTTCCCTCCAACGGTAAATTGAGTGTGAGCGTGTAGCTTCAGCTGGAAGCAGATATTGTCCTTGAAATACCGCTTATGAAAGAAGGAGAATATCAGCATACAATCACATGCAGTGTAGGAAGTCCAGCTAACAATGGTCTGTGAAAGTAAAAATTAACATTTATTAGTAATGCAGATAAAAACATTGAAATATCACAGCCAGTGAAACAGCCCATTAAGAATCACCCATATCCAACATGTTTCGTGCTTGTGCGAAAACTGCCTTTGATGTCTTTAAAATTTTTGTAGATAAAAATATTTTCTAGAGGATTGTGATTGGTCCCTTCATGTCATATTAGGGCAACCTCCAAATCTTTTCAGAGAGGCAATACATACACTACATGAGAAATATGTGGACAGCTGAGCATCACACCTATGTGAGTTTGTTAAATATCCAATTCCAAAACTATGGACATTAATGTAGAGTTTCTCCCCCATCTTTGAGGCTATAAGAACTTTTCTGGGAAGGCCATTTCACAAGATTGTGGAGTGTGTCTAGGGGAATGTGTGAATTGAGCCAAAAGAGCATTTGTGGAGTCAGGCACTGATACTGGCCGAGATGGTCTGGCTCCAGTTCATCCCAAAGATGGGAGGTGTTTAGAGGGTTTGAGGTCTATAAATTAAATTAAAATTGACAAAATAAGTTATTCAATTGTTCTAGGTAATATTTATTTATAGAAAAACTGAGAATATTTATTTTTTTTTAAAAATGCAATAATTTATTTATTTTAGATATGAAACTGCTGCTATGAAGTATATGCTATTAGTGAAAAAAAGCCAACAAATTTAACAAAAACATATTGCACACTGTGCATAAACACGTTACACATTTATCAAGCTCGCCTGAAACAATAGTTAACTAGCAATGGTCTTAAAACCGCTGCTGCCAAACCTGTCTGCCGCCTAAAATGTGGCGGATTGAAATCATACCGATCCAATCAGGATGATTAACAGCCTCTGCTAGCAGCCAATTGGCCACCAGTGAGCAGCGGGAGGCATTTCACAAGCAATGTTTGTGCAATGGTAAATGCTAACAGGGTATGCTGTCCACTTGCAGTAAGGTCTGGCAGACATGATTTGCGGCAGCAAATCAAATCTGCTTAACCTTTAATAAAAGGAGCCCATACTGCACACTACAGAAAATGCTCACTCACTACAATATTGACACAATTTAGTGATATCCCATTAAGGGTAACACCATCACACACTAAATAATATCACATATATCACTGGATACATGTATAGATATTTAGCTCTAGATGACCTTTGTTTCTTACCCCCAGCAAACTAGGAATCCTGGTTTCATAGAGAAACCTAAGCTTTGCTAAAGTCTATACTGATAATAAAAATAACAGGAAATACAACTGAACTTCAAACTTTCTTGAAGTGCTGCTCTTTCATATAAACAATTTTACATTAGTGCCTTTAAAATAATTTAAGTTTAAAAAGAGTGTATTTAAGAATGAGTTGTTCAGGATAATTTTACTATTAAAGTGTTTTTTTTTATCAACCGAGGACTGTAAATCTACAGAAATCTAATCATTTAAGACATTATGCAGTATTTATATCAATCTATTAAATGATAAGGATATCAAAGTGTTAATATTCATAGTAGCATTTTGTTAATCTTGCAATAAAAAAAAATCTTCAACATAATGCACGTTATATGACAGTTTGGTGGCATATCATTATCAAACTTCAGAAAAAGAGATAGTCTGAAAGATTATTGTACAGATAGGAAAGCTTAGCTAAGCCTGCTGTTCTTGTGATTTATTGATTTTGTATTCATAGTACTTTGTGACTGCCAGCTTTTTTTAGGTCATCTTCTTATCTTCTCAATTGAGAATCATTATTACTGTTCAGCTAAAATTCCCATTATTATACACATAAATATCCAGAGAAAGAATATTGTTAACACTGTTAATGCCTGTCTAGACAGTGACTGAGCCAACCATAAACTATACGTCTGCTAACTTCCCTTCTGTTATATCTCTATTTTCTTGCCCTGATTTTTTTATATATATGGAGGGGTAGTTATCAAGCCATCTACTTTACCTGCCTTTGCCGGTTCAATACGCCTGCCTAAGCTCACCTACCATCGCCGCGCGGACCTGCAAAATTTAGCCTAAGTTATCAAAAAAACTGTCAAAAAGCTGCGCACCAAGTACGGGGCGATGAGCAGCGGACTGTGATAGTTATCACTCATCCGATCTCGCTGCTCTTCGGCTTTTTGACAGCTTTATTGACAAGCTGTCACTAAGCACCCACACTAACTACACTGTTCTACCCCCTATACCGGCACCCACGGAGCCCCCCCGCAACTCAATAAAGTTATTAACCCCTAAACCGCCGCTCCTAGACCCCGCCACAACTCTTATAAATGTATTAACCCCTAAACCGCCGCTCCCGGACACCGCCGCCACCTACATTATACCTAGTAACCCCTATCCTGCCCCCCCTATACCGCCGCCCTCTATAATAAAGTTATTAACTGCTATCCTGCTGATCCCGGACCTCACCGCAACTAAATAAATAGTTTAACCCCTAAACTGCCACTCACGGACCCCGCCGCAACCTATATTAAACTTATTAACCCCTAATCTGCCCCCCACTACACCGCCGCCACTGTAATAAAATTATTAACCCCTAAACCTAAGTCTAACACTAACCCTAACACCCCCCTAACTTAAATATTAATTAAATAAATCTAAATAATATTTCTCTTATTAACTAAATTAATCCTATTTAAAACTAAATACTTACCTTTAAAATAAGCCCTAATATAGCTACAATATAAATAATAATTATATTGTAGCTATTTTAGGATTTATTTTTATTTTACAGGCAACTTTCAATTTATTTTAACTAGGTACAATAGCTATTAATTAGTAATTAATTATTTAATAGCTACCTAGTAAAATAAAGAGAAATTAACCTGTAAAATAAAAACTAACCTAAGTTACAATTACACCTAACACTACACTATCATTAAATAAATTATTCCTATTTAAAACTAAATACTTACCTGTAAAATAAACCCTAAGATAGCTACAATATAATTAATAATTACATTGTAGCTATTTTAGGATTTATATTTATTTTACAGGTAACTTTGTATTTATTTTAGCTAGTTAGAATAGTTATTAAATAGTTATTAACTATTTAATAACTACCTAGCTAAAAGAAATACAAAATTACCTGTAAAATAAAACCTAACCTAAGTTACAATTAAACCTAACACTACACTATCATTAAATTAATTAAATAAATTAGTTACAAATAACTACAATTAAGTTAAATTAAATAAACTAACTAAAGTACAAAAAATAAAAAAGCTAAGTTACAAAAAATAAAAAAAATAAGTTACAAACATTTAAAAATATTACAATTTTAAGCTACTTACACCTAATCTAACCCCCTAATAAAATAACAAAGCCCCCCAAAATAAAAAAATTCCCTACCCTATTCTAAATTAAAAAGTTCAAAGCTCTTTTACCTTACCAGCCCTTAAAAGGGCCATTTGCGGGCATGCCCCAAAGAATTCAGCTCTTTTGCCTGTAAAAGAAAAATACAACCCCCCCAACATTAAAACCCACCACCCACATACCCCTAATCTAACCCAAACCCCCCTTAAATAAACGTAACACTACCCCCCTGAAGATCATCCTACCTTGAGTCATCTTCAGCCAGCCGACCATCGATGGAACCGAAGAGGAGATCCGGAGTGGCAGAAGTCATCATCCAAGGGGCGCTGAAGAAATCTTCCATCCGATGAAGTCATCCTCCAGGCGGCGCTGAAGAAGTCTCCATCCGGGCAATGTCATCTTCCAAGCGGCGTCTTCAATCTTCATCCATCCGGAGCGGAGCAGAGCCATCTTCAGACGAGCCAACGCGCAGCCATCCTCTTCTTCCCGACGACAACCGACGAATGGATATTCCTTTAAGGGAAGTCATCCAAGATGGCGTCCCTTCAATTCCGATTGGCTGATAGGATTCTATCAGCCAATCGGAATTAAGGTAGGAAAAATCTGATTGGCTGATTGAATCCAATCAGCCAATCAGATTGAGCTTGCATTCTATTGGCTGTTCCGATCAGCCAATAGAATGCAAGCTCAATCTAATTGGCTGATTGGATCAGCCAATCGATTGAACTTCAATCTGATTGGCTGATTCAATCAGCCAATCAGATTTTTCCTACCTTAATTCCGATTGGAATTGGTTACCCTTACTATTATTTATGTAAAATATAAAGATAACAATATTGTAATTAAAAAGGATAATTTATAAATTGAATGAAAGTAGTTGCTTTTTATATAGAAAAAAAGTGACACACAGTTGTAGAATGAAATATGTATTCATAGTGATGATGACTGTATACACTAAGGGCCAGATTACGAGTGGAGCGCTAACAATTATGCTCAAGTGAAAAGGGGTTTATCACGGGTTTTTCACTCTTTTTTTTTTTAAACTTTTATTTATATTCAACAATGTATACAGTCATACATATTCCACATCTTTACGCCATACAGGGCAGAACATTGTATAATGTGCTAAAGGGTAGGTAAAATCCAAATAGATCAGTGTTAACAATAGGAAAGTTATGCTGCTGCAGAATCTTCAACTTTCTATTACATGTTCAGTGGTTACCTTTTGTGGAGTATTTGTACATAACGTTGGGGTTTTTATATTTTTTTAAACATAACAAAACTAAACAACAATAAACTAAAAAAAAATCAAACAAAACAAAACTGGCACCTTCTCCTATTGAGGGTATATATATATATATATATGTATATATATATATATATATATATATATATATATATATATATATATATATATATATATATAAAAATATATATATATATATATTATATATATATACACATATATACATATATATATATATGTCACCCTGAGAGATGAATGGGTAAAATATCCTCATATTTAGAGTTTCAGGGTCGTAATGAGTGACAATACTGTGTGGGGTTTAGTCAACTTGAGATACAATATGAACTGTAAGGTGGAAGCTAAGACAGACATATACACAGACTGATCAAACAATCCTAAGAGTGCTTGTAGGTCTCATATAAAATATTGTGCAAAGATATAGGCTGAGGACCCGTTCTTGTGGGGTAGGGCCTAACACAATATGAATATTTATGAATTAAGACTAGTAGTAATAAGCACGACTTAAAGGAGGTGAGGTCTATAGAGATACTGGGCGTGTGCATGTATTCCAGATTGTAATGCGGTGTGTATAGCATTGGTTTTGGGGGTGCAGCAAGGGTTTTTCCTTGACCAGGTGTTCTGTGACAGATCAACGGGTATTATGTTAGGGCTTAAATCAAATTATGGGAAAGGTAAGTTAAAGGGGACGATAGTGCCCTATCAGTCTTATAATGAATAGGGTTGGATTAGTTTAAGAGCTATCAATATGCATTTCCAATGCCTCTGTAAGAGTGGAGGTACCATTAGATTGCAGTGAGACAGTGGGGGTATAACTTGCAGATTCTATCTTTGGTGGTGAATTGGATGTTGCCTTTGAGGTGAAATCATAAGTGTAGTAAGCAAACACTTAATACGGTAGGTGTCAGAGTATTGCTTACAGTAGATACTTAAGAAGAGTTACTCCCACTTCAGGAGAATAAGTACCAGTAAAATAAAATCTACAAACTACTAAACAGCAAACACACAATTCAGTGAATCGCAGTGTATAGAGAATAATCCCTGCAATCTAAGGCCTAGATTTGGAGTTTGGCGGTAGCCTAACGCGTTAGGTTAACGTGGTTTTAGGCTACCGCCGGTATTTGGAGTCAGTCAAAAAAGGGTCTAACGCTCACTTTTCAGCCGCGACTTTTCCATACCGCAGATCCCCTTACATCAATTGCGTATCCTATCTTTTCAATGGGATCTTTCTAACTCCGGTATTTAGAGTCGTGTCTGAAGTGAGCGTTAGAAATCTAACGACAAAACTGCAGCCGCAGAAAAAAGTCAGTAGTTAAGAGCTTTCTGGGCTAACGCCGGTTCATAAAGCTCTTAACTACTGTACTCTAAAGTACACTAACACCCATAAACTACCTATGTACCCCTAAACCGAGGTCCCCCACATCGCCGCCACTCGATTACATTTTTTTAACCCTAATCTGCCGACCGCCACCTACGTTATACTTATGTACCCCTAATCTGCTGCCCCTAACACCGCCGACCCCTATATTATATTTATTAACCCCTAACCTGCCCCCCACAATGTCGCAGCCAGCTACCTACAATAATTAACCCCTAATCTGCCGACCGCAAAGCGCCGCCACCTACATTATAGCTATGTACCCCTAATCTGCTGCCCCTAACACCGCCGACCCCTATATTATATTTATTAACCCCTAATCTGCCCCCGTCAACGTCGCCTCCACCTGCCTACACTTATTAACCCCTAATCTGCCGAGCGGATCTCACCGCTACTATAATAAAGTTATTAACCCCTATCCGCCTCACTCCCGCCTCAATAACCCTATAATAAATAGTATTAACCCCTAATCTGCCCTCCCTAACATCGCCGACACCTAACTTCAATTATTAACCCCTAATCTGCCGACTGGAGCTCACCGCTATTCTAATAAATGTATTAACCCCTAAAGCTAAGTCTAACCCTAACACTAACACCCCCCTAAGTTAAATATAATTTTAATCTAATGAAATTAATTAACTCTTATTAAATAAATTATTCCTATTAAAGCTTAATACTTACCTGTAAAATAAATCCTAATATAGCTACAATATAAATTATAATTATATTATAGCTATTTTAGGATTAATATTTATTTTACAGGTAACTTTGTATTTATTTTAACCAGGTACAATAGCTATTAAATAGTTAAGAACTATTTAATAGCTAAAATAGTTAAAATAATTACAAATTTACCTGTAAAATAAGTTCAGCTCTTTGAAGTCTTCATCCAAGAGGCATCTTCTATTGTCATCCATCCGGAGCGGAGCGGCAGCATCCTGAAGACCTCCGACGCGGAACATCCATCCTGGCCGACGACTGAACGACGAATGACGGTTCCTTTAAATGACGTCATCCAAGATGGCTCCCTCGAATTCCGATTGGCTGATAGGATTCTATCAGCCAATCGAAATTAAGGTAGGAATATTCTGATTGGCTGATGGAATCAGCCAATCAGAATCAATTTCAATCCGATTGGCTGATCCAATCATCGGAGGTCTTCAGGATGCTGCCGCTCCGCTCCGGATGGATGACGATAGAAGATGCCTCTTGGATGAAGACTTCAATCGGATGGAAGACCTCTTCTGCCCCGCTTGGATGAAGACTTCTACCGGATGGAGGACCTCTTCTTGCTCCGCTTGGATGAAGAATTTGGCTCGGCTGGGTGAAGACGACTCAAGGTAGGGAGATCTTCAGGGGCTTAGTGTTAGGTTTATTTAAGGGGGGTTTGGGTTAGATTAGGGGTATGTGGGTGGTGGGTTGTAATGTTGGGGGGGGTATTGTATGTTTTTTTTTAACAGGCAAAAGAGCTGAACTTCTTGGGGCATGCCCTGCAAAGGGCCCTGTTCAGGGCTGGTAAGGTAAAAGAGCTTTGAACTTTAGTAATTTAGAATAGGGTAGGGCATTTTTTTATTTTGTGGGGCTTTGTTATTTTATTAGGGGGCTTAGAGTAGGTGTAATTAGTTTAAAATTGTTGTAATATATTTCTAATGTTTGTAAATATTTTTTTATTTTTTGTAACTTAGTTCTTTTTTATTTTTTTTACTTTAGTTAGTTTATTTCATTGTATTTATTTGTAGGAATTGTATTTAATTTATTTATTGATAGTGTAGTGTTAGGTTAAATTGTAGATAATTATAGGTATTTTATTTAATTAATTTATTGATAGTGTAGTGTTAGGTTTAATTGTAACTTAGGTTAGGATTTATTTTACAGGTAAATTTGTAATTTTTTTAACTATTTTAGCTATTAAATAGTTCTTAACTATTTAATAGCTATTATACCTGGTTAAAATAAATACAAAGTTACCTGTAAAATAAATATTAATCCTAAAATAGCTATAATATAATTATAATTTATATTGTAGCTATATTAGGATTTATTTTACAGGTAAGTATTTAGCTTTAAATAGAAATAATTTATTTAATTAGAGTTAATTAATTTTGTTAGATTAAAATTATATTTAATTTAGGAGGGTGTTAGTGTTAGGGTTAGACTTAGCTTTAGGGGTTAATACATTTATTAGAATAGCGTGAGCTCCAGTCGGCAGATTAGGGGTTAATAATTGAAGTTAGGTGTCGGCGATGTTAGGGAGGGCAGATTAGGGGTTAATACTATTTAATATAGGGTTAGTGAGGCGGATTAGGGGTTAATAACTTTATAATAATAAGGTGCAGTGCGCTCGGCAGATTAGGGGTTAATAAGTGTAGGCAGGTGGAGGCGACGTTGTGGGGGGCAGATTAGGGGTTAATAAATATATATAGGGGTCGGCGGTGTTAGGGGCAGCAGATTAGGGTTACATAGGGATATGTAAGTAGCGGCGGTTTACGGAGCGGCAGATTAGGGGTTAAAAATAATATCCAGGGGTCAGCGATAGCGGGGGGCAGCAGATTAGGGGTTAATAAGTGTAAGTTTAGGGGTGTTTAGACTCGGGGTACATGTTAGGGTGTTAGGTGCAGACTTAGGAAGTGTTTCCCATAGGAAACAATGGTGCTGCGTTAGGAGCTGAACCCGGCTTTTTTGCAGGTGTTAGGTTTTTTTTCAGCTCAAACAGCCCCATTGTTTCCTATGGGGGAAGCTCAATCAAAAACCACTGTGAAACAAAATACTGCATCCCTGTTACCTAAGCCCCCCTCATGATTTTTATGACACCTCCTCCTCTCCCTGCACTGTCTTCTTAGCTATTCTGTGTTTTAAGATATAATCTGTAAATTCCATTGAATTGGTCAGTATTGTATATAAAAAAAGTATCATTGCTCAATGCAATACTCTTGTTATTTTGATATCTAAATCTCTGGACTAACACAGCTACTCCAATTAACGTGTATATGTATATATGTATGTATAGCGCAAGAGAGACAGAATACGTGTATGGAAGTACACATGGTAGACACGAGATGGTATCAACTAGAGACATATAGCATGGTCATGATATCCAAAGCCTTGAAGTTAGCATTTTTTGGGTTTTGCTCACGCACAGACTTTTCACTTTTACCTTTTTTATTTCATTCTAATGGTTGATTTGAATTTGAAGGTTGAAATCAGTGACTAGGAATGCAAGGGTACTCTTATATAACAGGGGTACCTCACATTCACTTTTCAAGTTGTGGCTTGAGACCCCATAAAGAAGACCTCCATGTTTAAGGTCTGAAGAGGAGGACCAATTTTGCAGCCGCCATCTACTCGACCTTCTTCCCGCCACCAGGATGAAGTTAGAAGATGGACCGCCACAAGGATAAAGATGGATGAAGATGGAGTGCCGTGATGAAGATGGATGAAGATGGAGCTCCCCCATCATGTTCCGTGAGTACCAACTTTGAGGCTAGTGTTCATTTTTTTTCTTTTCTGGTGTGTTTTTTTTTAAATTTTATTTATTTTAGATTAGGGATTTTATTTTTTGGCAGCAGAAGAGCTAAATGCCATTTTTGGGGTAAAGGGTAATTTAGGATTTTTAAGTTAGATTTTTTTTATTTTGGGGGGGGTGGGGTGTTGTAATATTAGTGGTGTTAGAGGGTTTTTTTTTTCAACAAAAGAGCTGTTCGCTTTAGGTCAATAACTTACAAAAAACCCTTTTAAGGGCTATTGGTAGTTTATTTTTAGAATAGTTTTTTTTTTATTTTGGGATTGTTGTTTTTTTAAGGGGTATTAGGATATTAGGAATAGGATTAAATATTTTATTTTTTAGGATAATTACTTTTTATTCTCTGTAAATGTAGACTTATTATTTTCAGTAATGTTAGTTTTTTTCTTTTTGTAATGCTAGGGTTTTTTATTTTTGGTAATGATAGTTTTTTTTATTTTTGGTAATGTGACTTTTTCATTTTAATAATGTTAGGTTTTTTTAAAGGTAAGATAAGGTTTTATTTATTTTTACAGGTAAGTTTTGTTATGGTAGTTAGGATTTATTTTGTAATTGTTGTGTATTTTAATTTGGGCAATGTTAGAGGGTGTTAGTTTAGGGGGTTTAGATGTTAGTTAATGACTTTGTGTTTTGGGGTTAAAAGTTTTATTTAGTGTTTGCGATGTTTGGGGATGGCGGTTAAGGGGTTAATATTGTGTTTAGGTACTTTGTGATGTGGGGGAAGGTGATTTAGGGGTTAATAGTATTATTCATTTATTGTGTTGTGGGGAAGGCAGTTTAGGGGTAAATAGTATTATTTATTGTGATGTAGGGGGTGGCTGTTTAGGGGTTAATATTATTATTTATTTATTGTGATGCAGGGGGATGGTGTTCTAGGGGTTAATAGGCTAGGGGATTATGGTAGGGTGTTATTTCACTTTTCTGTCTCCATTGATTTCTATGGGGAAACACATGCATGCGCACGTGAAAACTCCGCTTAGGATTTTTTTAGCTTTTTGGGTTACCGCTAGCGCAAAATAAGTTTTCCTTCAACTTGTAATACCAGCAGGACTCGAAAATTGCAAAAAGCTTAATGCTAGTGATGTTTTGGCTAACGCAAAAAAAAGATTTACTGCTGCACTTCTAGCCCATTGTATGTTAATCAAATTTTAGCAGTGTTCACATACATACACATGTTGTATCTAAACAGCTGTAGCTATTTGTTTTAGGAAACCTCTTACTTTACCTAAAGGAATAAACTTACTGTGAGATGATCTACATACATATTAAAATTTGTATACCAATACATATGCATGTAAAGTTAGTATAACCTAAGAATGAATACAGGATTTCCTTGTAGACTATATATTTAAAATATTGGCTCTGAAATGTTGATACCTTTGTTAAAAAATAAGAAAAATGACTGGGAGAAGGGAACTTTTTTTAATGTAAATAAAGAAATCAAAGAAGTTTAACATGTTTGAAAATATTAAGAATTTTTCAAACTTACTGTGGTTTTCTGCCACTTCATCTTCACTGAGAGATTTATTACTTTGCATTTTTTTCAAAAATGCTTAGATTTTGAAACTTATGAATCAAACATCTGTTTCTCTTAGTCAAACTATCGGCTAGATTACAAGTTTTGCGTTAAACTGAAAAAGCAGCATTATCAGGTCCTAACACTGCTTTTTCACTACCGCTGCTATTACGAGTCTAACACCCCCTAACATAAATATAATTTAGCAGAAAACAAGTAGAGTGGAACAGCACTCTCTATGAAGTGGGTGCTCGTGTAGACCGGTGAACTGCCTATTCACCTATTAGAAGTCACAAAGATGATAATGTCCACAGCACTCCAAATGACAAATTTCTTTTATTTCAGGACACAATAAAACAGCAACGTTTCGGGATTAATTTCCCTTAATCATGCATGGGTTAATACTGTGATGTGTAAGCTTTTATACCTTGTGTATTGGCGCCAAATGGCAATTTTTCATCACTTGATGTCTCTCTGACACCATCTAGTGGTGACCACATGTATAACTATACAACATTAAAGCAGATATATTAAAAACAAAGAAAGAGTTACAAAGTTGTTACACTATTGGTACTGAATAATGCTACATGTATAAAGCATATTATGTATGTACATATTGTATATTTTATTTGAAATTAACCGCTTGTTGCGGGTTTTCTAAATTTATCTCAATTCTATTTTTTACTTTATTACAGGTATACAGACATATCCAACTCTTTATTTAACCCCTTAGGGATCATGGTTTCCAAATTATGTATCCACCAAGATTCTCTTTGTTTGAGAACTTTCTCCCTGTCCTGTCCGTTTCTCTGAGTTTTTACATGATCTATGACTTGCCACCTCATCTGGCTAATATTATGCCCTTTTGTAATAAAGTGACTAGACACTGGTGCTTCAGTATTGCCACAACGTATATTAGAGCGATGTTGGCTCATTCTGTCTTTCACCTTGCGAGTGGTCTCGCCAATGTAGAACAAATAACATGGGCATTTAATAAGATATACCACGTGAGTGGTATCACATGTATAGTAGCCATTGATTTCATATTTTGTGCCTTTATATGGGTGGTGAAAAAATTTTCCTTTTATTATAGAACTGCAACTCATACAGTTAAGACAGGGATATGAGCCATAGTTTTTCTTGGTAATACAGGACTGTACTCTTCAAAAAGGGAAGCAGGGATGATCCAGGAAGCTATAGACCAGTTAGTCTGACATCAATAGTGGGGAAGATATTTGAAGGGATTATAAGGGATTATATTGATGAGCATATTCGTGTAAACAAGATTATGAGTTCTAATCAGCATGGCTTTAGGAGAAATAGATCATGTCAAACTAATCTAATTAGATTCTATGAGGAAGTAAGTAAAAATATAGATAAAGGGGAATCAGTTGATGTGATATACTTAGATTTTGCAAAGGCATTCGATACAGTGCCACATGAGAGATTAATGCACAAAATTAAGGGACTGGGAATAGCTGAAAATGTTAGCTCATGGATAAATAACTGGATAAAAGATAGGGAGCAACGAGTAGCAGTAAATGGATCATACTCAGATTGGACAAAGGTAATCAGTGGCATCCCCCAGGGATCAGTACTGGGCCCTGTTCTTTTTAATATTTTTATAAATGACTTGGAGCAAGGATTAAATAGCGACATCTCTATTTTTGCAGATGATACTAAGTTAAGTAAGGTCATTAGGTCAGAGCAGGATGAACTCTCTTTGCAAAGGGATTTGCGAAAATTAGAACTATGGGCAAGTGAATGGAAAATGAGATTTAATACAGAAAAATGTAAGGTTCTACATTTTGGAAGTAAAAATAAGCAGGTTATGTATTTTTTAAATGGGACAAGACTTAGCCAAACACAGGAGGAAAGGGATTTGGGAGTAGTAATAGATAACAAGCTAAAAATGAGTGCACAATGCAGGGCAGCGGCTTCAAAGGCTAATAAGATACTAGCATGTATTAAAAGAGGCATTGATTCAAGGGAGGAAAGCATAATTCTGTCATTATATAAAGCCCTGGTAAGACCTCACCTTGAGTTTTTTTAGTGCAGTTCTGGGGACCGATTGCCAAAAAAGATATTGCAGAACTAGAAAAAGTTCAGAGAAGGGCCACAAAGCTAATAAGGGGATTGGAGAAATTAACCTATGAGGAGAGGCTAGCCAAACTGGGTCTGTTCTCTTTAGAAAAAAGGCGCTTGAGAGGTGACATGATTACTTTATATAAATATATTCAAGGCCCATATACAGAGATGGCAGAAGCTCTTTTTATTCCAAGAAAATTGGTTCTGACAAGAGGTCATAATTTAAGGTTGGAGGAAAGGAGATTTAATCTCCTGCAACGGAAACGTTTTTTCACTGTAAGAGCAATAAAATTGTGGAACTCATTACCAAAGGAGGTAGTGAATGCCAATACCATAGATACATTTAAAAATAGTCTGGATAAATTTCTGTATTTAAACAAAATTCATGGATATGATTGCTAGTATTAAATGGGTCACATTTTAATGGGGTTATTTAAGCTTAACTGGAGCTTTTTGTAAGTATTTTAGATTTGTATAGGTTAAACTCGATGGACTTCAGTCTTTTTTCAACCTTATCTACTATGTTACTATGTTACTATGTTACTATGTACACTAATTTTACTGGGGCCCACGTCAGATTTTACCAAGTGGTCCCTCAAATGTTTTACTCTCCTGTGAGCTATGAGTGGGGGGTTTTTAAATAAGGATACCTTCTCATTGCAGTCCCTCAGCACATGCCAATGCTTACATATACTTTTTGAAACTTCTTTGCTGAGTGGACTGTATTGAGAAATGAATACCATTCTATTGTCCTTATCTTTAGGGTTACTCATTACTTGTTTTCTTTGGAAAATTTCAATTTTCTTTTCTTCAATTAGTTTTTTTGGATAGCCTCTATTCAAAAATTTATTGGACATCTCCTTAATCCTCAGATTGCATTTCTGTTCATTGCTCACAATTCTCTTTACTCTGAGCAATTGGCTCTTTGGGAGTGATTCCACCAATGGCCTGGGATGAAAGCTGTCGAACCTTAATAGTGTGTTCTTGTCAGTATCTTTTGTGTATAAGTCAAATTCTAAAGTGTTACCTACTTTACTTATTCTAGTGTCTAGAAAAGATATGCTTTCTTCACTATAAGTAATAGTGAGTTCCAGGCCTTCAACAGACGAATTAACCTCCCTTACAAATTCTTCCAGGGATCCAATGCTGCCCCACCATATGCCAAAGACATCATCTATGTATCTCCACCATATTGAACCAAACTGTTTAAATATATCATTTTCATAGATGAAACGTTCTTCAATTTCATTCATGAATAAATTGGCATATGATGGGGCAACACTGGACCCCATGGCTGTACCTCTCAGTTGCACATACCAATCATCTTGGAATAGGAAATAGTTCCAAAAGAGTATAAGTCTGAGTAAATCTTCAATAAATATGCCCTGTTTTCTTGTGCATATATTATTGTTCAAGAGATTTTTCATAACAATGGCGATACCTGTCTCATGCTTGATACATGTATACAGACTTTTTACATCCATAGTATATAATATATACCTATTGGACACAAATTCAAGCGATCTAGCCTTTTCTAGAAAATGGTTAGTATCCTTCACATAAGATGACATTTTGTGGACCTCTGGTTGCAAAATTTTGTCTAAAAAGATAGAAATGTTAGAATATGCTGATTGTATACTAGAGACAATAGGTCTGCCTGGGGGCCTTTTATCATGTTTGTGAATTTTTGGGACTGTATAAAAAATGGGAGTACGTGGATTTTGTACATATAGATATTCCTTCAATTTCTTATCAATTACACCATCTTTATGTGCCTTATCCAATATGTGAGTTATTTCTTTTTGTATGGAAAAAATTGGATTATTGTTTAATTTTTTATACGTACTTTTATCCTGTAATTGGTTTTTAATCTCCCCAATATAATAACTTTTATCCATAAGGACTG
Organism: Bombina bombina; assembly: GCF_027579735.1. Classification (NCBI taxonomy): domain Eukaryota; kingdom Metazoa; phylum Chordata; class Amphibia; order Anura; family Bombinatoridae; genus Bombina; species Bombina bombina. The sequence goes on from NC_069499.1 coordinate 498,924,794, forward strand.
TGGCCCCTCCCTTATCGGCCCCTTTCAATATGAGATTGGTTTGTGCTTTTAAAGATTTTAAAGCTTTTTTATCATCATATGAAAAGTTGGTATTAACGATTTTTTTATGCTTGCTTGTTTCTTTCAATTTTGCAATATCGTTCTCTACCAACTTTACATATGTATTTACACTGTGTTCATTTATAATAGGGTTAAAAGTGCTGTTTTTCTTATTTAGCCCCAATTTTGATAATGACCAATCACAAGTTTGTTGTCTCTCTAGTGTATTGCAATTGTTACCTTTATTTGCAAACCAGTATTTCAACTTAATATTTCTAAAGAATTTGAACAAATCTTTTTCCAATTCAAAAAAATCCACATTAGTGTAAGGGCAAAAAGAAAGGCCCTTATCAAGCAATTTCTGCTCATATAAAGTTAGTTCATGTCCCGAAATATTAACAACAGTTGAAATGTCATTCTGCAAATTGCAGTTTACTTGCGGTTTTGGACTTTCTTCTTGTTGCCGGGTTTCTTTGTTGTCATGCCTCCCCTTCTGCTTCCACCGGTTGTGCTTTCGGCCCCCTCTCCGGTACTTTCTTCCCCGCTCTGCTCCAAAGGGGATGGTGATAGCTCCGACGAGCTGCCTTGTGACGATGATCCGGAAGTGCCTCTCTGCTGACGTGTACGTTGCGCTTTGGCTATGCGTCTGCCTCTTCCTCTATTGGTTGGCCTGTTGCTATTGTTACCGGAACGCCATTTGTAAACGAATCCCCTCCGGTAGTCATCTTCATCTCTGAGGAACTTGATCCGCTTTGTTTCTTTGATCTCGATCTGTGTTGTCTTGATATTTCCTTCAATCTGTGTCTCCAAGGCTGTCATCTCCTCTGTTGTCATTATTTTCAGCAGCTTGTCATGGCTCTCTTTGATCTTCGTTTCTTGTACCTCCATCTCCTTTAGGAGCGACTCTACGGTGAGTACCATTAAGTCGTAAGAACATTTGTTCAGAATCGCCTCAAATGTGTTGCAATATTCTTTGTTGTCCCGTAATAAAGTAGGACAGGTACTCATCCGGAGTCCTCTGGGTATTCTCTTTACTCGGTAGTATTCGGCCAAGGTGGTAGCGTGGAGATCCCATCTCATGTGCTTGAATTTCAATTGTTCATATTCTTTACCCAAATTCTCGCTTGGCTGTATTTTCAAGAAATCTCTTGATCCTTTTACCAGAGTGGTGATGCGTGCTGCATCCATTTCTGTATAAGCAAATGTTCTAGTACCATCAGTACCCATATTAGTGTCCTTTTCCATGTCATACAGGTTGTGTAGAAGTGCACGTTCCTAGGCAGTATAATATTGCAGAAAACAAGTAGAGTGGAACAGCACTCTCTATGAAGTGGGTGCTCGTGTAGACCGGTGAACTGCCTATTCACCTATTAGAAGTCACAAAGATGATAATGTCCACAGCACTCCAAATGACAAATTTCTTTTATTTCAGGACACAATAAAACAGCAACGTTTCGGGATTAATTTCCCTTAATCATGCATGGGTTAATACTGTGATGTGTAAGCTTTTATACCTTGTGTATTGGCGCCAAATGGCAATTTTTCATCACTTGATGTCTCTCTGACACCATCTAGTGGTGACCACATGTATAACTATACAACATTAAAGCAGATATATTAAAAACAAAGAAAGAGTTACAAAGTTGTTACACTATTGGTACTGAATAATGCTACATGTATAAAGCATATTATGTATGTACATATTGTATATTTTATTTGAAATTAACCGCTTGTTGCGGGTTTTCTAAATTTATCTCAATTCTATTTTTTACTTTATTACAGGTATACAGACTTATCCAACTCTTTATTTAACCCCTTAGGGATCATGGTTTCCAATTTATGTATCCACCAAGATTCTCTTTGTTTGAGAACTTTCTCCCTGTCCTGTCCGTTTCTCTGAGTTTTTACATGATCTATGACTTGCCACCTCATCTGGCTAATATTATGCCCTTTTGTAATAAAGTGACTAGACACTGGTGCTTCAGTATTGCCACAACGTATATTAGAGCGATGTTGGCTCATTCTGTCTTTCACCTTGCGAGTGGTCTCGCCAATGTAGAACAAAGAACATGGGCATTTAATAAGATATACCACGTGAGTGGTATCACATGTAATATATATCACATGTATTACGAGTTTTGCGTTAAACTGAAAAAGCAGCATTATCAGGTCCTAACACTGCTTTTTCACTACCGCTGCTATTACGAGTCTAACACCCCCTAACATAAATATAATTTAAATAAATCTAAAGAAAATTACTATCATTAAATAAATTATTCCTATTTAAATCTAAATACTTACCTATAAAATAAACCCTAAGCTAGCTACAATATAACTAATAGTTACATTGTAGCTAACAGACACAGAGATTACAAGTTTGGCATTAGCCTTAAAAAGCAGCGTTTTTACCTAACGCTGGTATTACGAGTCTGACAGGTAGAGGCTCACCGCTCACTTTTCTTCTGCGACTCGAGGCTACCACAAATCCCCTTACGTCAATTGCGTATCCTATCTTTTTAATGGGATTTGCCTAATGCTGGCATTACGAGTCTTGGAAGAAGTGAGCGGTAGACCCTCTCCTGTCAAGACTTCAACCGCATTTAAAAGTCAGTAGTTAAGAGTTTTATGGGCTAACGCCGAAACATAAAACTTTTAACTAAAGGGCTACAAAGTACACTAACATCCATAAACTACCTATTAACCCCTAAACTGAGCCCCCCCCCACATCGCAAACACTAAAATAAAAAATGTTAACCCCTAATCTGCCGACCAGACATCGCCGCCACCTACATTATACCTATGAACCCCTAATCTGCTGCCCCTAACATCGCAGACACCTACATTATATTTATTAACCCCTAATCTGCCGCCCCCAATGTTGCCGCTACCTACCTAGAATTATTAACCCCTAATCTGCCGACCGGCATCGCCGCCTCTTTAATAAATGTATTAACCCCTAAATCGCCGCACTCCTGCCTCGCAAACACTAGTTAAATTTTATTAACCCCTAATCTGCCTTCCCTAACATCGCCAACACCTACTTACATTTATTAACCCCTAATCTGCCACCCCTAACTTCGCCGCTACTATATTAAAGTTATAAACCCTTAAACCTAAGTCTAAACCTAACCCTAACCCCCCTAACTTAAATATAATTTAAATTAAACAAAATACATTTAACATAATTAAATAATTTATTCCTATTTAAAACTAAATACTTACCGATAAAATAAACCCTAAGATAGCTACAATATAACTAATAGTTACATTGTAGCTATCTTAGGATTTATATTTATTTTAAAGGCAACTTTGTATTTATTTTAACTAGGTACAATAGTTATTAAATAGTTATTAACTATTTAATAACTACCTAGCTAAAATAAGTACAAAATTACCTGGAAAATAAATCCTAACCTAAGTTACAATTACACCTAACACTACACTATCATTAAATAAATTACCTAAACTACCTACAATTAAATACAATTAATTCAATAAACTAAATTACGGGGGGGAAAAACACTAAATTACAGAAAAAAAAAGAATTACAAGAATTTTAAACTAATTACACCTAATCTAATCCCCCTAATAAAATAAAAAAGCCCCCCAAAATAATAAATTTCCCTACCCTATAGTAAATTACAAATAGCCCTTAAAAGGGCCTTTTGCGGGGCATTGCCCCAAAGTAATCAGCTCTTTCACCTGTAAAAGAAAAATACAATACCCTCCCAACATTAAAACCCACCACCCACACACCCCTACTCTAAAACCCACCCAATCCCCCCCTTAAAAAAACCTAACTCTTACCCCCTGAAGATCTCCCTACTTTGAGCCGTCTTCACCCAGCCGGGCACAAGGGGTCCTCCATACGGCAGCAGTCTTCATCCGATCGGGGCAGAAGAGGTTCTCCAAAATGGCAGAATGCTTCATCCAGGCTGCATCTTCATCCTTTCGGAGTGGAGCGGAGCCATCTTCTATCCAGCCGACGCGGAGCCATCCTCTTCAAACGACATCCTAATGAAGAATGAAGGTTTCTTTAAATGACGTCATCCAAGATGGCGTCCCTTAAATTCCGATTGGCTGATAGGATTCTATCAGCCAATTGGAATTAAGGTCAGAAAAATCCTACTGGCTGATTGGATCAGCCAATAGGATTGAGCTCGCATTCTATTAACTGTTCCAATCAGCCAATAGAATGCAACCTCAACCCTATTGGCTGATTGCATCAGCCAATAGGATTTTTCCCACCTTAATTCCGATTGGCTGATAGAAACCTATCAGCCAATCGGAATTCAAGGGACGCCATCTTGGATGACGTCATTTTAAGGAACCTTCATTCTTCGATAGGACGTCGTTTGAAGAGGATGGCTCCGCACCGGCTGGATAGAAGATGGCTCCGCTTCGCTCCGGAAGGATGAAGATAGAAGATGCAGCCTGGATGAAGACTTATGCCATATGGAGGACCACTTGTGCCCGGCTGTTTTTTTTCGTAATTTAGTTTATTGAATTTAATTTTAATTAATTGTAGGTAGTTTAGGTAATTTATTTAATGATAGTGTAGTGTTAGGTGTAATTGTAACTTAGGTTAGGATTTATTTTCCAGGTAATTTTGTACTTATTTTAGCTAGGTAGTTATGAAATAGTTAATAACTATTTAATAACTATTGTACCTAGTTAAAATAAATACAAAGTTGCCTGTAAAATAAATATAAATCCTAAGCTAGCTACAATGTAACTATTAGTTATATTGTAGCTAGATAAGGGTTTATTTTATCGGTAAGTATTTAGTTTTAAATAGAATTAATTTATTTAATTATGTTAAATTAATTTCGTATAATTTAAATTATATTTAAGTTGGGCGGGTTAGACTTAGGGTTAGACTTAGGTTTAGGGGTTAATAAATTTATTATAGTAGCGGCGACGTTGGGGTCAGAAGATTAGGGGTTAATTAAGTGGCGGCGATTATTTTACAGTCAAGTTTGTATTTATTTTAACTAGGTAGACTAGTTACTAAATAGTTATTAACTATTTAATAACTACCTAGCTAAAATAAATACAAATTGACCTGTGAAATAAAACCTAACCTAAGTTACAATAACATATAACACTACACTACAATTAAATAAATTAACTAAATTAAATACAATTAAATAAATTAATTTATCTAAATCACCAAAAAACAAAACACTAAATTACAGAAAATAAAAAACAAATTACAGATCTTTAAACTATTTACACCTAATCTAATAGCCCTATCAAAATAAAAAATCCCACCCCCCAAATAAAAAAACTAGACATGTGCATGGCGAAAAAAAATTGGTTCGGCTTGGTTCGGATCGATTCGGATTTTTTCGAATTTCGGTTCAGAGCGATTCGAATTTGGAAAAATTTGAATCAATTCGGTTCGGATTTGTTTCGGATTCATTCGGATTCGAATAAATTCGGTTCGGATTTGTTTCAGATTCATTCAGATTCGAATAAATTTGGCTGGATTTGGTTCGATTCAGTTTGGTTTGGAAATTCAGAATTTTGGTAAGTGTTAGGTGGGATTAGACTAGTATTATGTACTGTACATTAGGTGTAACCCATAGCAGAGTGATATAACCTAATATACTGTACAATACTAGTGTAATTCATGGCCATCCGAATCTACCGAATAAATCCGAAGTAATTCGGATTTATTTGGTAGATTCTGCACTATTTTAATTCGGAGATTCGGTTCGATCCGAATCTCTGAATTTGCCGAATTTGCCGAATTTCCGAATTGAATCGAACCGAATCGCACATGTCTAAAAAAAAAAACATAGCCTAAACTAAACTATCATTAGCCCTTAAAAGGGCCTTTTGAGGGGCATTGCCCACAAGTAATCAGCTCTTTTACCTGTAAAAAAAATATACAAACAACCCGCCCAACAGTAAAACCCACCACCCTCACAACCAACTCCCCAAATAAAATACTAACTAAAAAAAACCAAGCTCCCCATTGCCCTGAAAAGGAAATTTGGATGGGCATTGCCCTAACCCAAAAAATAAACCCACCCAATACACCCTTAAAAAATCCTAACACTAACCCCAGAAAGATTCACTTACCCGGAGAAGTTTTCATCCAAGTGGCAAGATGTCCTCAACGAAGCCGGCAGATGTGGTCCTCCAGACGGGCAGAAGTCTTCATCCAGACGGCATCTTCTATCTTCGTCCTTCCGGCATGGAGCGGGTCCATCTTCAAGACATCAGACGCAGAGCATCCTCTTCAAACGATGGCTTCTTAGTAATGAATATCTCTTTAAGTGACGTCATCCAAGATGGAGTCCCTTAGATTCCGGTTAGCTGATAGAATTCTATCCGCCAATCGGAATTAAGGTAGAAAAAATCCTATTGGCTGATTGGATCAGCCAATAAGATTGAGCTGGCATTCTATTGGCTAATGATAGTCTTTATTTATTTAAAAGAACAAATATTACCTTTCTGATTACACTACCATACATTTAGTGTAATCAGATACTGTAAATCTGCTTAGTACATGGAGCCCAAGGTCTTCTTCACCACTGTCATAAAACCAGGAAGCTAAATTATTATTATATAATTATTGTTATAATTTGCACTTATAAAGATAAGCTGGTTTATATCCTCTGTGATTTGCTAATTATATATGAAAGTAAAACATTATTACACAAGCAAACTTCTGATGCACGCTAACTTCAAAACCTGCAACCGCACTAACCTCTTCTCACCATAGACTTCTATGGTACGCACTGTTAAAAAAAAAACAAGTGTCGTTCACGCACTAACACGACACCGCATTAGATCAACTGAGCTTAACCTGAAGATAGTTATGAATAATTTACATTCAAAGTTTCTCTCATAGCAAAAAGTGCTATTTTTATTTTAAAATATATTTTTATTTTTGCATCTCATTATTTAAAAAGAAGTATACATCTATACCTATATTTAAATGAATATATACATATAACGTCATGAAACATGTTGGAGTAGGTGAACAGTTACAGGCTGCTTCACTGGCTGTGATATTGCTCTATGTATGAATGCTGAATGCCTCAGTATTCATTTGCTCCCCTTAAATAATTAAAATTCTTACCTTAATCCCGCTGAAGGTCTAAAGGGAAAGGTCCTTTAGTGTAGGTAGCTGCCATCCTAAGCCTCCTAATAGTCCACCTCAGGGTTATGTAAATGTTCCAAGAATGGTCAGTATTTGTTTCTTTAAAACTAGACAAATACTGAATAGCACAGACTAGAAATAATAAAAATATGAAGTATTTTTAATTATTCGTAATGAAAGATTCGGCCAAACCTAAAATTTACACATATAACACATAAATACATATGTATATATTTATTTTCAACTATATACTGTAGAAATATTTATTTTTATACACACAAACACATATTTAGACATTTATTTATACACTGGAGCCATTTACAGTCAAACACCTTGTTCTGTTTTTGATGTGTTTTGTGCAACTTTTTTTAACCCTTACAATTAACTTAATATTCTAGTGCAAACTATAACTTTCAACTTGTCATACCAGTGCAAATCAGCTTGGTTGGAATATTATTAAAAGTATTGGCTGCACTTGAGTGAAATCGGCAGTGCTAACCCTTTTCTGGTTAATGCACTTTACCATGGACTTGTAATATCAAAGTTGCTTGCTAATGTAAGTGAGTTCAAGCGGACCTAGTTATCGCACATGCTATCATTAGCGAGCCACTTGTAATCTAGTCCATTGTTGTACAATAAAGATGCATTTTTTTTATTATTTATATTTAATATTTCAATAACGTGCTTTAAGATTACAGATTCAAGCTGGATGAAGCCTTGATTGTTAGAGGGGAAACGTGCATAGCTGTTTGAAGTTTTGGCGTTGTTGTCAGCTGCTCACCGCTGAAGTTATTCCACATTTCGCTGCAACAACTGGTTACTGGCTCCTGAAGGCGTGTTTCTAGACCTATTTGCCTTCACTCTGCACACGAGTGCTTAAGTTCCCAAGTGAAAGTCTAAAAGGATCCGGTGGCGTGCTGGGCACCTATGTGCTTTTGGTCTGCATAAGAGCATTACGGAATATGGATCAACGGCTAACTACTGTACATAGCCTCTACTGGATTTTTTAAGTTACCAAAGGGATTGTAAAGGTACATCTCCTAAACTTGAAACAAACTGGAAAGCGGGGTAGGGTCACTATGCACATAAAATTTTTTTTTTTTTATAGAAACAGGAATAAAATCAATAAAAATATACTTCGAACTACAAAAAGCTTGACATGTTTCGGCTTACGCCATCCTCAGAAGCCTAATCCTTTAGTGCACACCTGCATCTTAATAAAGGCATAACCTGCCCCTGATTGGACAACACAGCCAACTCTAAATTAACCATTTATTTTCTGCTATAAGTTTTTATTTTTGTTTTGGCGTTTCTACGTTATTGTCCTCACCGTTTACATCATACGGGTTATCAAAATTCTAATTTTTCCTATTACATAGCATTCACTAAACATAGACAAAAGGTAACAAAAGTAATTAAACAATTTATCACCATATTTGAATGTAAATTATTTTTGATTATTTGCCATGTTTACTTATTACAGCAAACCCTTTCTATTGTGATTGCATACCAATGTTTTATTTGCTATCCCTTAAAGATGTCAAGAGATTACTGACACCCTATATGATTCCAATCATAAGTTTTCACAATTGCCTATTAGTGATCTTAGAGGGTTGTACCATATTATATGTATTATGAAGCTAATCAAATTTACATGGGTATAGAGTTAAACCCCAATTATTTCAAAGAGGGCATGTTAAGTTGCATTATATAATGTACCCCAATCTAAGGCACCAAACAGACATGAAATGTCATTCAATGTATATCAATGCTTGTTGAAACCCATCAGATCCCATGTGTAAGCAAACTCAAGAAAGAGAGAGGAGGAATAAAAGCTACCTTATTTAGAAGCACAAATCTCGTATTGTCATTAGCGCCACATGTCTCTTGAACAACTTTGGATGGCGACCACGGGACACTTGATCATCTCCTGTTAAGGTAACCAGTTTAGAGCACCTAAACCCTATAGTAAGAAATGTACAGCTCATCTAGTCTAAGCACATGTTTGTGTTGCGTATATTATGAATGTTCTTTCATGAGTGTCATTAGTTGCTTGACTGCAACCTATTGCACTCTAGGTAAGGAAGTTTTTTTCTCATATATCAATCTTTTAAAAGTTAGAGAAATAACATGGCAAACATTTTAAAATAGCAGAATATTAATGCTATATAAGTTCTCACTTTAATGCAACAAGGTATTGCTTTTTTTTAAAACAACTTTAATTATTTGTTGACAAATACAAATACAGCAATGCAATATTTTTTCACTGTTTAATTATTATTATCAGGTAACAGGTTCCGCAGCACTCTACATTGGAAAGGGGGTGCATATACAGTTTATATAATTAAGTTTAATGTAAGTGCTAAATATTAATACCAGGAATATCCTCTTTCTTGCATGTCCTTGTAAAAACTTGAACTGTGGCTTTAACTTAAGTTTTTATCATTTATTTTGTTCACTATATTACAAGATATAATTTTGTTTTTAGATACACATTGTTCCCTACTTGTTTGTTTGGTTTCTTAATCTATAAGTTTGGAGAGATAGATGATTCACCATTAAATTGTCTTGGCGCTGACTGCATTTACTCTTATTAAAGCTGTAGATCAAGGGGAGACTTACAGGCAGAGCAGAACATTGACTTGTAATCTTTATATCTATATTCACACTTATTACACCCATGTGTCATGTCTTTTATTTTATTATTATTCAAATTGGATCTTCATTCACAAATATATTCACTAATATTGCAAATTGCTATTTGTTTAGTTTTATTAATTATATAAAGAAGGAAGAATATTTGTGCTAGAATTATCCTTCTATAAAATAACATTATTGTTTTAAAATATTATTATTTTATATTATCTATATTATTATTATTATTATATTATATAATTATTTATAAGCTGACAATTAAGAAAAAGCCCCTAGTTAATTATATTGCATGTGGACAATCTTCCCGAACAGGAAACCTGTCCAATCACCTTCGAGACGTCTTCCAAGGTGGATAAAACACATTGCATATGGCCAATTCCAAAGGTTAAAAAGTGATTTTGAAAATGATGCAGGGAAAAAAAAAATCATAGAGAAAAAGTTTCCCATCATATAATAAAAAAAAAACTTATGATGTTAAAGGGACAGTAAAGTCACAATTAGAAATTCATGAATTAGACAGAGCATACAATTTGAAACAACTTTCCAGTTTACTTCTATTATTTAATTTGATTCCTTCTCTTGTTATCCTTTGCTTAAAGGTTTATCTAGGTAAGCTCAGGAGCAGCAATGAACCTAGGTTCTAGGTGCTGATCGATGGCTGCATATATATATATACCGATTATCATTGGCTCATCCATGTTTTCAGTTAGAAAACTGTAGTATATTGCTGCTCCTTCAACAAATGATACCAAGGGAATGAAGCAAACTTGATAATATAAGTAAATTAGAAAGTTGTTTAAAATTGTATTCTCTGTCTGAATCATAAAAGAAAAATGTTGAGTTTCAAGTCCCTTTAAAACAACTAATAGGAGCAATCTACTGTTAACAAAGAAAAAATAAGGAAATGGTAAATACCATTAGGTTCATCACCACCTTTACCTTAAAGGCATCAAAAATACAATAAAATATAGAAAACTCTAAACAAATATCCAATTTTAGATATTATTTTAATTTTAATTCCCAGAATTACATATAAAAAGAACATCAACATGAAAGACATACATGCACCTACAAGATTATGTAAATAAGAAACAAAATGAATCTTATCAGTGAATGTTTTTTTTCTTCAAATGTGGTAGAAAAAAACTTGTGATCACATGGATAAGAACAGAGAAAATAACAAATGGACTACAGATTAAGATCAGAGTAAAATACTGCTAACACTTTTTTGAACTGTAAATCTGAATCTGTAATCTATCTCTTAGAGTGTTTATGAATTTACCCTATGTAGGGCGCACAAAAAGATCTTTAAAAACAAGATACTAGATTACAAGTGGCACGCTGACTGTTGCAGATGATCAAAAAAGGGTTTATCATAGCTCTTTGCATGTGTCGTAAGTATTACGAGTTGAAATTAATAATGCAACCTCAGTGCTCTATTTAACTGTAACATGAGACAAAGGGGCCGATTTATCAACCCTCTGTCGGACATAATCCGATCAGCGGATCATGTCCGATAGACATCGCTGAATGCGGAGAGCAATGCGCTCTCCGCATTCAGCATTGCAGCAGCAGCTCTTGTGAACTGCTGGTGCAACGCCGCACACTGCAGATTCACAGCCAATCGGCCGCTAGCAGGGGGTGTCAATCAACCCAATCGTATTTGATCTGGTTGATTTCCCGCAATGCCTGTCTGCCTCCTCATGCCTCCTCATATATATATATATATATATATATAAGTGCATTATTACCCTTTGCCATTAAGCAGATAAAAACCTGATAAAACATAACATAATTTAAACTATGTTTTTACTGTAAATATTTCACATTTGCTAATACGAATATGCTATGTTGTTTGCGCAATGGGTGTTTGGTTATTTTTTTAATAATTTTTTTCTCCATTGACTTCTATGGGGAATACTTAAAGATGATGGTGTATGCAGGATCTCGGTAGTTAGGTTTTTCCCCCCACGTTTTTTGTCTTCATTGATCCCATGCATTTTGGGTTAACGCTAGTGCAAAATATTTTTTTGTGGAACTTGTAATATGAACGCAACCGAAAAGTGCAAAAATGGAAATACTAGAGGAGTTTTCGCTAATGCAAAAAAAAAAAAAAAATACAGTGCCACTTGTAATCTATCTTAAAGTGTTTAACAATATAGTTACTGTAAATATTTCATATTCCAATGTTATTCACATAGGATAACATATTCTAAGAATTTTTAAATAGATATTCATATATAAAAAAAAAACAAGAAAATGTTATCTGCGCTAAAACACTGCAAAATGTTGTATGTCACTTTAAGGATATACAACTCTGTACCATCAGAGTAGTATATTAAAACATGTAAAGATTCACATATATAGATAAAAAACAATATAATACAATGCATACATATAAGTAGCAAAGTTCGTATCCAAAGATTTGGGCAGCAGAAACAGATGGGGTGTGAAGATTCCCAAAGACTTCACCAATAGATAAGGGTACTAGAAAAGATTGCGTATCTGCGCCTCAAAGCAGTGGTAAAATATGAGTTGAAAATAGAAATATTAGTATGGGGAATTAACCCCTATAGCAAAGCACTTACTTCCAACTACCTTACTCAGTATGAGGAAAGTAGCCGCTGTAAAGAAATAGAGCACTGCTCCCTCCGGTATCCAAGCTGCCCAATATATATGAAAACAGGGGATCCAGGGGGTCTGGTCTGCCGTGCTGTTCCTGACATATTGTAGTTTACTTTTCCACTGGACATCCACACTTTAGCCTCTCAAGATGTATTGTTTATATGTAAAAACAAATGTACACTTGATATCATATATCAGTCTATGCTACCACAGTCTTTGCATTTGTCTGTGCTTCTCTCCTTCCTTAAAACTAAAAAAATAGCAACTTCCGGTGGGCGGGCGCTGAAGGCAGAAGCAAGGGTCAGAGCTCCGGCAGCATCGCCGGACAAAACTACCTTATTAGGCCATACATAGCCCAAAAAAAAACAACTGATATCCTTGGCAGAAGGGAGAGGAGACTGCCCGGAATTCAATCAGTGAGGAATACATAATGCATAAGGCGACAGACCGGAGAGGAGGAGAGTGGCTACGGAGGTGTCCGTAGCAGAAATTTTATAAATCTTTATGCACCGGGCTGGAGGCTAAGAAGTCTAAAATCGGCACTAACAACACCTGAAACACAGCGATTATAATAAGAACAGAAACACCGGCCTGAGGGTGAATCGCACAGAGAGCGGGAAAAACGCCATTTTACAAACGCAGGAGAGATAGCAAGTAATGCTGTGTAGTAACTGAGCAGGAGCCAGCCCGAGTTAGGAGTGTGTAACCCAGGGCAAAATACTAAGATAGTTCTGCACGATAGTGGGGCGAAAGGGAAGAGCCTGAAGGGGCAGGGGACAACAGCCACATTAGATAACATCTGCTGCCTATTTACCACAATTCCTGGGCAAGATAGCGCAGATTTATACAACGCCACCACAGCTCCTAGAAAAACAGGCTACAAATAGCAACAAAGTAAGAGTGAACCCAGCGGTTGGGGTTTGTTTTGTTGGATAGCCACCCTTCTACAACCAACAGGGGTGACAGCTAAACAAGAGAAATATAAGCGCTGCGCAGCATTTGATGGAGATTAACCGCTGTAGGGGATAGACTCTGCTCCTTATTTGATTCCCAGACACTCTTCAGCCGGAGAGACCATAAAGATCACTACAGTTTCCACCAATTTATTTCTTATGCAAACACCCCTGGCAGATAAACCCAATCCTTATATGACAATCCCAGCTTTCCCTGCTAACACATTACACGCGTACTGCCTATCAAAGACTCAAGAAATTTCTGTTTGACCTGGTAAATGGTGACCGGTTAGATCAGAGTGGAACACTTCTTCACCTGCAGCGCAAATAGCACATCACTGCCAACAACTGCACCCCAAGATAGACAAAGCTAGTGGCGGGCTGAATCTGGGGTAGGAGGTGTTATGGACTTAAAAGCTCAACCTCTATTCATTTACGCATCTCAATTTTATATCGCACCTGGCAATCTGTGACCATGAGGCTCAGCAAAGAGTGACCCTACCTAGCAAAAATCAGCACACCTCCTTCTATAGCTGTGACAAATACTACAATAGCTACTTCTCCATCTACCTCAAGCCTCACTCCAGGGGATAACCTTCATCTGCACACAAAGAAGAGACACACAACGTCACCCCCTATGAAAGTAGACAAGTACTTCAAAGTGTCAACATCACAAGCCATACCTATCATGGCAGGCAAGCAAAAAGCATCAGACAAGAATAAGAAACAAGCAGCAGAGATACAGCCAGAACCATCCGCTCCCGCCCAAAGGGACATTAGCCTAGAACCACCACCAGACATACTTCAAGACCTTAAAGCTTTCTTCCTCCCCAAAATGGACACATTGCAGGCAGGAATGGACACTCTCACTACTGAGCTATGCCAATACTCCACCAGACTTCAACATGCAGAGCAGAGGATATCCCATGTAGAGGACTCTCAACACACTACTTCCATAGCTGTACAGTGCTTAGAACTCCAGAATTCCTCGCTACAAGACAAGCTTGAAGACCTCGAGAATAGATCCCGCCGCAACAATTTAAGGATTGTTGGGGTCCCAGAATCGATTAAAAACAAAGATCTTTTGGAGTTTACAGCCTACACACTACCTAAGTTATTGAAGATGGACCAAGAAACTATGCCTCTAGACATAGAGCGAGCACATAGAATAGGGCCTGATCACCTACCTATCAGACCCAATCAAAGACTGAGACAGGTCATCTTCAAGTTACTCAGATATCAAGAGAAGATGGCAGTTTTGAAAGCATACAGATCCCAACCTGACCTCCTCTTTGAAGGCCACAAACTCCTCCTCTTTCAGGACTTTTCTGCTGAGGTGGCTAGAAAACGGAAAGAGTTTGCTCCCCTTTGCTCTAAACTTCACTCCATGGGCCGTCAGGCCTCACTTCTCTACCCTGCTAAGTTGAGACTGACGACACCTGGGGGTGCTAGATTCTTCACAACCCCGCAACAACTACAGGAGTTCCTTGATACGGAAGCCCACCATGAAGAAGGCTGAAAAGAACACGCAGTCCAATGTTTTCCACCTCATCCTGTTCATTTGATAAAATGGAAGTTGGGACACTAAGATCACTGATCTTACTCAACTTAAAGTCTAAGTATTTGTTCTTAAATGTTTTGTTTCTGTCTGTGTTGCTCTCTCCTCTTGCTATTGTCACATCTCCCAATTTGTCCATATTTCAATCCCACAAGAGACTAAAGTCAATCTTCCATTTAACCCATGGATGTTGTTCAATCTTCTCAATTCTGAGTGTGACAGACTTGTTCTGCCCTTCCTCCTCTCCCCTCCCCCCGTCTCACTATGTTATGTATGATGTTATTTGCAAAGTTACCAAAAGTTTCCAGTTAGGACATCTGGTGTTTAAGTATTTACTCCCCAACACGTTGGATTCTTTCCCCAGTGTTGTTACATCTTCAAGAATGTTTATGCTTGAATGTCATTTAGGTTCAAACCTAACTAGCCATCCCCACCATGAGTGCTTCCTTACCCACTTAACTCTACGTGTGATTGATCTTTGCTGCCCTTCCTTTTCCTTTCCCTCTCCCAATCCATTGCAATATGCCTTGTATAATGTTGCTGTCAAACTTGCCAGAATATCACAATTGTACTGTTTTACCTTCCTAGATCATTTGAGAAGCACCCAGATTCCTCCCAGACACCTGAATGTGGAATGCTTGGATAGTAAGTTTAAATCACCCCATACAAAATCCATCTCAGCCTCACATATCTTGTCTTGCTTTGATATCCCTCCCTGTCTACCCCCGACTCCCCTTTCTGAAGTCCTCACCACCCTCAACATGCATGGCCTGAGACAGTATAGCTCCGCAACTTATACACCCACTTCTAGATATCTATCACATTTACCCCCTATCAGTCAGCACCATGCCACATTTGCTTAAGTTGGTTTCTTGAAATGTGGGAGGTATTACCTCCCCAGCCAAATGCAGCATGGTGTTACAGCACCTGAGGCGCCTCCATGCAGATGTTGAGACACATCTCACGGAACCTGAGCATGAGAAACTACAGTGCCGTTGGGTAGACAAAGTCTTCTACACTCCCACCGAAGGAAGGAAAAGGGGAGTAGCGATACTTGTCAGAAAGGGACTTTCTGTACAAATCCGTCACAATAGATCAGGGAGGAAGATACATTATAGCCAATCTGTCCATAGACGATCAATCTTACATCTTAGTTAACATATATGGCCCTAATCAATTAAACCCTCAATTTTGGCACACCCTTCAGACCATCCTAACTATACACACAGACAAACCACTACTGCTAGGAGGAGATTATAATCTGGCGCAAGACTTACCACTGGACCGTTGGGCTGACAATCATACAAAACGACAGGAGAAAATCTATGCTAGACAGAGAAAAAAGGAGACGACAATTATAGCCGCTTTCAAGACCTCACTAGGCCTCATAGACCCATGGCGCGCGTGCCACCTGACTAGGAGAGACTTTACATGTGCCTCAAAAACGCACAAAACAATATCACGCATTGACTATTTTTTATGTTCTAAACAATTATACACGCAAATACAGCAAACGGACATCTCGGACATCATAATTTCGGATCATGCACCCATCTGGCTGCAACTTGGCCCTAGATCCACAACTCACACCTATGACAATTGGAGATTCCCTACCTACTTATACCATAATACCGAATTCAGACAACACTTAAAAACTCATTGGGGGGAATACTACAATTTCAACATAAAACATTTTGACAATCCAGGAGTGTTTTGGGGAGCATCTAAGGCGGTTATGCGAGGCCAAATCACTAGTTTCACAGCGCACTACAACGCCAAGCGGAAAAAGTTAGCAACTGTTACCGCAACAGAAGTTACAATGGCATACAACCAATATTTGACCCACCCCTCCCCCAGACATAGACATAATTACTATGAGAAGAAGAGGTTAAGAGAGGATGCCCTGGCCCAACAGGACCGCCTTTTCCAGACATATAGAAAGGGCAGGTTTTATAGATTTGGGGACAAAACAAAACAGGGAGACTGCTAGCCAATATGGTTAAATTGATTAACCCGAAATCCCTCATCCCATCCATACAAGTGCAAGGGACATACCGCTCAGACACCCACTCAATCACAAATGAATTTTTAAATTTCTATTCCACACTCTACACAGCTCACCCAAGCGCACAGAGTGACAAGGACCATTTCTGGGATAAAATTACCACCCCCACTCTTAGTCCGGAAGACCTAGAGAAACTTAATGCCCCAATTCAGGCTTCGGAAGTCTTGAGGGCAATCAAAAAGACCAAATTGGGAAAAACTCCTGGCCCCGACAAATTGCCAGTCGAATACTACAAACTCCTGCAACAGGAACTTAATCCCCTCCTGGCACAAACTTTCACGGCATATTTGCAGGGCTCATTGACGCCCCCAGCTGACTTCGCGGATGCACTCATGTGTCTAATCCCGAAGCCAGGTAGAGACCCGACGCTTCCAGCATCCTACAAGCCAATAGCACTCTTAAACAGTGAATACAAATTATTCACCTCCGTACTGGCAACTAGACTAGCATCAGTATTAGGTACGGTCATAAAGACCAAACCAGTTTCATGAAACACCACTCTTCGGTTGCCAATATCCGAAAAACCCTAGCAGTTATAGACCATTATTGGCGGGAGAGACAGGGAGATAACGATGGCAACCAAACCGATCCGGAGACACCTCGTGAGGCGTGCCTCCTCTCTGTCGACGCCGAATAGCGTTCGACAGGGTGGAGTGGGATCATCTCCTGATCACTATGCACAAATTTGGCATAACTGGAAACTTCCATAATTTTATACAAACACTATACCATAACCCACGCACTTCAATTATAGTAAACGGCTCAGTATCTCATCATTTCTATCTTGGACGGGGAACCAGACAGGGATGTCCTCTCTCCCCTCTCTTATTCAATTTAGCCATAGAGCCTCTAGCTATATATATAATGAATATGATACCGGCACTGCAGATAGGATCCCATCCACACCAATGCCAGATAAACTCTGGGTCATGGACGGCTCATTCAAATATTTGGGCCACCGTTTACATGTCAACCCGAACTTAATTTATAAATTAAATATCCCACCAGTGATTACGCAAATCAGAACACTCCTACAGAGTTGGGCTAAATTGCCAATTGCCTTGTCGGGCCGAGTGAGCTTAATTAAAATGATAGCAATGCCCAAATTGTTATATCCTTTACAACTGTTTCCCTTCATGTTAACGCGGAAAGACTTAGGGAGCATCACTAGCGCTTTTGACACATTCATGTGGAATTCGAAGAAACGCAGAATTAGCAGAATGAAACTGACCCTACCATTTGACAAAGGGGGAATGAAACTCCCGAAAGTAGAGTGGTATAACTGGGCGACGTTAGCAAAACTAGTCTTTGACTGGTTAGCACGTACATCAGTTTTTAATGATGAACACCTCGAGAGATCACTAGCGTATCCGCTTCACTTAGCATTCCTGCCACATGCCCCCTTACACACACTTCCTGATCATATCATAGACAATATCTTATTCAAAGACCCGCTCAGAGCTTGGAAAAAATTGTGCAAACACTAGAAACTCTCTCCTGAAAGCACTAAACACCTTCCACTACAGGGCAACCCCACCTTTCTTCCGGGTATGACCACTAGAAACTTTGCCATATGGGGAGAGAGGGGACTAACTGCAGTCTCACAACTGATTGACCCGCTCACGACCAGGGTATTCCCACTAACCCACTTCCAAGACAGATATGATCTTCCAAGACATAGCACATTTGCATACCTTCAGGCTACTCACTACACTCAAAAGTTGCTCCCTGAAGGACTTTGTGACAAAATTAATACTCCGATTGAGACTATCTGCTCACTGACTAAACAAGGGCTGCATTCTATCTCATACATTTACGGTTCAATCTTGGAGGGCAAAACCACAGAGACCTTGCAACACTTGAGTGCCAAATGGAAACAACACTCTGATATTGATGTCACCGAAGACATGATCACTGATAGCTTTAAACTAGTAGCGAAAAGTACCCTTGCAACCTCACATAGGGAGACACATCTTAGATTTATACACTTGAGTTACATAACCCCAAACTTGCGAGCCAAATGGATCCAAGAGGCATTGGACATTTGTCTTAAATGCTCCTCACCTAGACCAGATGTTAAACACCTATTTTGGAGCTGCCCAAAAATAGCCCAATACTGGGGTAAAATCCAGTTTTGGCTGTCAAAGATCTGTGGCACATCTATAGTCCTCGTGGTTCAAGATGCCTTCTTTCTTAGGGGACACACACGGAGCACCTCACATGACCGCTTCCTAAACACCACTATACTGATAGCTAGAAAATTGATCCTACGGCAATGGGCCGTGAGCAAACCACCACACATCTCTCAACTTATTAGCTCCCTACACACACAAGTAATGATCGAGCAGGCAGACGTTAAAGTGAAGTTCAATTTTACCTCTCTGCTCATCACCCCTTTAAACATTAATAGCTCAATAGCACAGTCGCTAAGTTTGTTTTCCAAATAAATGTAATAATCAAGTAAAAATGTAATTTAAAGTATACCGTTTTTTCTCACTCTTACTCCTCCCCCAATCCACTTCCTTATTTGGCTGCCAAACGTATGTAGCGTAAGAAGAAGCTGAAATCTTCTCTACAAAGCACGTGCACAACAAGCGCTTCGATATGCGCATGCGTATTACGGCTTAATTTGCGCATGTGTTTACAATTTCAGTCCGTCTTTGATTTCATATATATATGATAGCGTGAACGAGCATTGTGATTAGGATGACACACGATTGAATACGCATGCGCAATAGTGGATGATGACGAACGAAAAAAGGGGCAGGACGCCACGGGGTAAGTAAATTGATAGGTGAGGACTGTAGGAAAAACTGTCAATCAAAAAGTAAGAAATGTCGGGCGGACAACTGAAGCAATACCGAAGGTAAATATATATTAAAATTTAAAGCGACAAGATTAGTATTAGGAAAAATGATGAATGAACATTATACTATTTTCAAAAATAAATGTCAAAAATGTTAACTATAGAGGCGGACTTGAACTTCACTTTAAAGGGGACCTAGAGACACGAATGAAAGCCTTCTGTACAAAATGGCAACCTTACTTACTGTCCTTACCGGCTAGTAGATATACCCAGATGCTGGCACCCTTCACTAACAGCACATATATTATGACAGAGAGGCTAAAGGGAAACTGGCCTGTGAGAAACCTGAATAACACCTGATTTCAAAGACACTCCCCCCTTCCTCTTTTTCTCTCTCCTCCCTGCCTTACTCTACCTCTCCATACTAATAGATTTGCCCATACGGAGTAGTTTAACACTTAACATGTTTCACAAAGGGCGGACCGGGTGTCTCCTCTCCTCATACTCATCGTACTCATCAGGTTCGAGAGAATACTAAGTATATCATCTTCAATTTTAAAGTTATGAGCCTAGTTATCTTGTGTTGAAATGAAGTGCATGATTGTATAACCCTTCTTGAAATGTTCAGGTGAGAGAGTGACATGATCTCTCATCCCACAGTAGAAATAGAGAGGGCACAGCATAGGTACTGCAATAGTCAGTGTGCAAGTTCCCAGGTTCTGCCAAAACCTCAAATCCTTCTTTTGGATTATTGTATGATCTCTCATCCCCCTATTTCCCCTTAATACCTCCCCCTTCTTTCCTTCCCTAACATATCCCCCCCTCCCGCCCCCCACCCCCCCTGTCCTTTTCCCCCCTAACTTCATCCCCCGTCCTTCCCCCCCTCCCATTCCTTTTTCCTCTTCCCATCCTCCCACCCACTCCACCCCCCTTCCCCACCCTCCCCTGGTTTTAAACAAAAAAAAAAAAGAGGAAAAAGAATGCCCGGATGGGTGTTTCCCACTCCAGGAACACATCAGACCTATATGTATCCTATGATGTTGATTCTATGTAATTTAAACCATTGATATCTATGTATGTATTTTACCTGTTGTGGTGCACCCATTGGGGGTTTTCTCTATAAATAAAGATATATAAAAAAAAAACTAAAAAAATAGCACACATATCTTCTTGGTGCAGTCAGATGAGTATAAGGCAGAGTATTTTTCTTGAATTAATCTCTTTTCTTTCTATAGGCTTCTTGCAGGCAGCAAAAAAGAATCAATCCTCTGCTTCCTTTCCAGCAGAGGATCTGACTTCACCAAGAAGATATTTTTTAGTTTTAAGGAAGGAGAGAAGCACAGACAAATGCAAAGACTGTGGTAGCAGAGACTGATATATAATATCAAGTGTACATTTGTTTTTACACATACGCAATACATCTTCAGAGGCTAAAGTGTGGATGTCAAGTGGAAAAGTAAACTATCATACGTCAGGAACAGCACGGCAGACCAGACCCCCTGGATCCCCTGTTTTCATATATATTGGGCAGCTTGGATACCGGAGGGAGCAGTGCTCTATTTCTTTACAGCGGCTACTTACCTCATACTGAGTGAGGTAGTATGAAGCAATTGCTTTGCTATAGGGGTTAATTCCCCATACTAATATTGCCATTTTCAACTCATATTTTACCACTGCTTTGAGGCGCAGATACGCAATCTTTTCTAGTACCTATATATATATATATATATATATATATATATATATATACAGTATATATATATAGCAAATGAGAGGACAAGCACTCACATGACTTCTGACATCAAAGTAATACTTTATTTGTATTACTTTGATGTCAGAAGTCCAGTGAGTGCTTGTCCTCTCATTTTCTTTATACTTACCAATAACATCCTGGCAGCTGCAGGACGGTGGTGAGAGTGCATATACCAACTCTTTTATATATATATATATATATGTATATATATATATATATATATATATGTGTGTGTGTGTATTTAAGAAAAAATAGAACATATTATGCTATGTGAAGAACATTGGAATGCAAAATATTAACATTTCATGTAAGGTTAGCGCACTTGAGAAACCGTTATCTGGTTTGCATGCAAGTAAAGGTGTTATTTTTGTTTTCAATATTCAAGCTTCTTTAAAGTCTATGGGGAAATGCCTTAACGTGGTCACGATATTCAAAGTTCGGCTTTTTGTGCTTTAGGTTAGCACACAAGCAACATTTTTTTACTTTCAACTTGCAATACAC
Organism: Bombina bombina; assembly: GCF_027579735.1. Lineage (NCBI taxonomy): Eukaryota > Metazoa > Chordata > Amphibia > Anura > Bombinatoridae > Bombina > Bombina bombina. The sequence goes on from NC_069499.1 coordinate 498,946,866, forward strand.
GGACAAACCAGATGAATGTAAAAAGCCCAAGTCTCGCGGGGTTTACCACGGGAGCGGGAACACTAACTACTACTCCACTCGTAATCTGGTCCAAGGCTTTTAGAACATATAAAAATCATAGAAGAGGGAGATCTGAGCTATGGAGATTCAATAAAAAACTTCCACAGGGTTTCAGGATAAAAACAATAGAAAAAATCCCGAAATCCAAAAAAGAAGCCTACTGGATTCATTTTTCATGAAAATTGAGCACAATAGAATTAAAACAAGGATCTATTTTTGAAGCCTTCATGTAGCAAAATAATTACTAATTACAGAAAATACAGAGTGGTAGAAAGAAAATGATATCCATTTGTGGAAATAGTGATGAACGGTCACGTATAAAAAATTCTAGTAGACAAAAAAACTAAATAAATATGATTATGAACAATACTTTTAAATTATATATGTTGAAACTCTGGGTGAAATTTAGGAAAGTAAAAAAACAACTAATAACAATTTTTTTTTTAATTGTTTTTCTATAAGTGAAAAAACACATCGGATCACAATGATTGACAGCTCCTGTTAGTGGATGATTGGCCTCCAGAGGGCAGGGCGTGTTATTGCACACGCAATGCAAATGCTGTCCGTTAATAGAGGTTCCTGGTGGACATGATTCGCTACTGCAAATTATGTCCGCCCTAAGTATAATAAATGGGGGCCTATATGTGTATTTTTGTGTGTGGGAGGGTTTCTTTCCCCCTTCCCTTTGTTTTTTCCTTTTTGTGCACTGCCCTGATCCTCATTTTATGAATGTTTTTGTGGATTTCCTCCAAAAGTGGCACTGAAGTATAAAGTATATTTGAGGATAGCAACACAACGAAAATACTTTTTAAACAGAATTGTATTACTGAACCATTGATTGGACTGTATTAATAGATTGAACTATTTGAAAAAAAACAAACTGTTATTTGATAGACCACCAGTTATTGTAAATTAGCACTGGAAAAACTTTGTAGATAATCTATAGCTAATAGATTTAGAAATATAAATTTAAAAATAAAAAAACACAAAAAAATTATGTAACATTATTTTTTACATTTACTGTCTGTTTAAACATAAAAAGATAATTTATACATTTATATTGTATATTTTAACCCCTTAGTGACCACAACACTTTTCAATTTTCTTACCGTTTGGGACCAGGGCTATTTTTACATTTCTGTAGTGTTTGTGTTTAGCTGTAATTTTCCACTTACCAGTATACTGTACCCACACATAGTATATATCATTATTTTCATCATATCTTATAATTTACTATATTTTTTTTTTTATAAAATATGATGAAAAAATTGAAAAAAAAACACTTTTTCAAACTTTGATCCCAAAATTGGTTACACATCTACAACCACCAAAAAACACCCATGGTAAATAGTTTCTAAATTTTGTCCTGAGTTTAGAAATACCCAATGTTTTCACGTTCTTTGCAAGTTATAGGGCAATAAATACAAGTAGCACTTTGCTATTTCCAAACCACTTTTTTTCAAAAATAGTGATAGTTACATTGTAACACTGATATCTGTCAGTAATCCCTGAATATCCCATGACATGTACTGTATATATATATATATATATATATATATATATATATATATATATATATATATATATATATATATATATATATATATATATATATATATATATATATATAGTAGACAACCTAAAGTATTGATCTAGGTCCATTTTGGTATATTTCATGCCACCATTTCACCGCCAAATGCGATCAAATAAAAAAAATTGTTCATTTTTTCACAAACCTTTTCACAAACTTTAGGTTTCTCACTGAAATTATTTACAAACAGCTTGTACACATATGGCACATATTGTTGTAAATGCTTTTGCCGCCTAATGTAAACAGCCAAATCATGTGCACACTCACGAAAACCTTAATCTGTTGTGCAAAGCCCATGACGCATTCTACTCGAAACGTGTACATTAAATGTGATTATTTCATATTGCAAAAATGTTTTTGTAACAGAATATGTTAAATTTATTTATAAATAAATATTTCTCTATATATGTGATGATTTTTGGACTGATATATCTATTTAAAGCGAGATATGTATATGAATATATATATATATATATATATATATATATATATATATATATATATATATATATATATATATATATATATGTCTAGAAATCTCAAGATCTATATGCAAATATCTCTTTGAAAATACCTCTGAGATTTTGTTTAATGTGCATAAGATTGTAATGTAAAATCTTTTCATTATCTCCATAGTTAATCAGCTCTCTATACATATAAATCCATGTTTCTCTATGGGTCAATTTATGCTTTGCACCCCTTACGACTGCAGTCCGTATTTAACAAACAGCGGTCATCAGAACGCTGCTTTCCTAACTTTTCGCCACCTCTTAGTTGGAGAATTTTAATCTCCTCTGTCTCGTCCGACCAGGGAGATTGACAGCTCCTGTCTGCGTGTTATTGGCTGTGCACAGGCAGCGGGCAGGGGGTGAGATTGCATGCCAACGCAAAATAGTGCTTGTGTGCATTGCTGAATTCCGGCAGCAAAATACAGCCCACCAGAGGTCTGCCACAGCTTTATTAAATTACCCCTAACCTTTCGCCACCTTATTGTTGGTGAATTTCAATTTCCCCGGTCTCGTCCGAGCAAAAATTCTGTTGCTCATTTGGATTTCAAAGTTTCCTTTCATTCCTCTGTCCCCAGCATCACGTGACATTCATCAGCCAATATCAAATATGTATATGTGCTGTAAAATATTGCACATGCTTAGGAGAGCTAGTGACTCAAGAAAGTGTACACATAAAGAACATGCTCACTCCTTTAAAAATGAGCTTACAATTGTTCATTTGCACTTGTGACTTAAAAGAAAACTAACAATTGTAAAAATATGCTCAGGCATTTGCACAAGTTTTATGCACATTTATTATTACTACTATAGTATAGTAATAATTACTATACTATTGTAATAGTATACAATATTTTCAGAAAAATTGCCATATAGAGTTAAAACACTTGCACTCTCCTGAAATTACCTACGTATGCTTTTCAATAAAGTATATCAGATGACAAACTACATTTGATAATGGACTTCAATTGGATTATTTTTTTAACTGAAATTCTTATCAGAATAATCAAAGATTATTTTTGACTTTTGATTCCCTTTAAATTGAAATAACCATATTAGTGTGTTTTATAATATTAAAGAATAATTTGCCTTTTCTCACTTAAAAGTAAACTCTTTAAAACCGATTTTTTTTTCTAACATATCATCCCTTTTGTGACCCATCGATCAATATTAAATAATCAAGAAATTTAAAAAAAAATTGGAAGGGAAATTTAAGATAAAGGGGGATATTTATCAAGCCGTCAACCTGAAAAACACTGGAATTCCGCAGCGTAATTGTGGCGAGCTTGATTTGACCTAGTTTTCAAAGCCTACAGACCGGCAGAAGTTGAAATCTGTGATGTAACATACGATCCGCCGGTCTCAATCCGACACAAAAGGATGAGAGCTCAATCCTATTGGCTGATTGGAACAGCCAATAGGATGAGAACTGCTCAAATCCTATTGGATGATTTGAACAGCCAATAGAATTTTAGCGGCTCTAATCCTATTGGCTGATTGGAACCTTTCAGCCAATAGGAATGCAAGGTAGGCCATCTTGGATGACGTCACTTGCATTCAAGATCCAGTTTACGGCGGAGACCGTATTGAAGAGGAGCTCCTTGTTGGATGTGTTCAAGATGGAGCCACTCCACGCTGGATGTCTTCAGGATGTACCCAATCCTCGTTGGATGGATGAAGATAGAAGAGGCCACATGGATGAAGACTTCACCGGCTGGATGAAGATGGAAGAGGCCGCCTGGATGAAGACTTCTTGATGGCTGGATGGATCCTTCAAGCGGAACTTCAAAAACTGTAAGTGAATAATCGGGGGTTAGTGTTAGGTTTATTTAAGGGATTTTTTGGTAGGGTTTTATTTTTAGAGTAGGGTCTGGGCAGTAAAAGAGCTAAATGCCCATGTAAGGACAATTCCCATACAAATGCTCTTTTCAGGGCAATGGGGAGCTTATGTTTTTTAGATAGGGTTTTTATTTGGGGGGTTGGTTGTGTGGGTGGTGGGTTTTATTGTTGGGGGGTGTTTGTATTTTTCTTTACAGGTAAAAGAGCTGATTTCTTTGGGGCAATGCCCCGCAAAAGGCACTTTTAAGGGCCATTGGTAGTTTATTTTAGGCTAGGATTTTTTTTATTTTGGGGGGTTATTTTGATAGGGCTATTAGATTAGATTAGTGTTTTTTATTTTTGTAATTTAGTCATTTTTAATTGTATATTTAAATATTTTGAGTAGGGTTAGGTTTTTAAATATGTAATATAGTTAATTTAATTAGTAGTTTAATGTAATGTTTGTATAATAGTTAGGGTAGGTTAATTAATAGTTTTATATAGTTTAATTTAATTTTAGTAAAATAGTTAGGGTAGGTTAATTAATAGTTTAATATAGTTTAATGTAATTTTAGTATAATAGGGTAGGTTAATTAATAGTTTAATATAGTTGAATTTAATTCTACAGGTAAGTTTAAATTTATTATAAGATAGGGATGTTGTAATTTTAATGTAAAGTTAGCGGGTTGTCAGGTTAAGGGGCTAATAGCTTAAATTAGTTTATGGCGATGTGGGGGGTTGGCGGTTTAGGGGTTAATATATTTCTTTAGTTGCAGTGGGGTCCGGGAGTGGTGGAATATGGGTTAATACTTTTTTTTTTTTTATAAATGATTTTTATTGAAGTAATAAACAAATACAGTATAGGGTACGCCCCAAAACATTTACAAGTCAATGTATACACAGCATAATTAGGAAAGCAATGCATTCTAGTATCTCAAGCATTTCCATAAAATGTGGGCTATCACATAGAAAGACTTTTTTGTTTTAGAGTATATAAATGTAATACAAGCAAGAATGGTCCTCTCCTAGTTCTATACAAAGAAGAGTAAGGTATCTATTCAGATAAGGGTAAGACTAGGGAGGAGGTAGCTCTATAGTTTTATGGGGAAGGGGGATGCAGCAGGCGAGAGCAGCTCAAAATGTAATAGGGGGGATGGAGGGGGGAATGGAGGGCGGAGCCAGTTAGTATGTCCGCACCAGGAGCAAGTTTAGTTGTAACTAAAGGATTATTACTTAATATGAACATAACCACACTCATCTAAACCCTTGTACTCCCATAGAGGGAGCCTGAAAACCTATACACACTAGCTAAAACCGCAAGTGTAATTAGGTCAACTTTAAATGTATTTCAGAAAACATGAGAGTATTAATTAGGTTAATGAGACGGAGTCTAATTTAGCTATTTAGGTGAAATGAGCATACATGTGCTACTATCTAATGGAGCTAGGCTCTTATCCCATAATAGTCAAAAGGTGAATTGTCCGGGGAGAGGAAGGACATGTTGTTTATAAAAAGTGAGGGGTGACAGTTAAGTAGGCAGCAGCTGAATCCTAATCCAACACTTAATGCAAGCAGATTCGCTTTCTATGAGATAAACAGAAATTGCACTCTACAATATTATATTATGTGGAGGGGGGACGTTAGAATGGTTGGAGCCTAGGGGACCTCTGGGTGAGCCCCTCTCCTAGGGGAGTGCCACCTATAGGCAATGCGGGAAAAAGCAGGAGGGATATGACCCGCAGGCATTAAGTACCAGTGGGAAAGGGAGGAGAGAGGCTCAACCGAGGCAAATAATATGTACCAATAATGTGAGCAGGAGCATAGATAAATTAGGGTTGACAGTCATACAGTCGCAGATAATGATAGCAAATAACATATAATATAAATATAACACAACATTTAGGCAACAAAACAGATACCTATACAACTGAATATATTGGAATGTAAGGTAGATGGTAAATAACTTTACCCTGAGGCATCCCTAGAAGCTGCATATCTAAGTAAATAGATAGATTTTGGTGTAAGGAAAATAGATGAAATATTATAGATGACTCACATTACCTTTAGTCTCCACTGTAGCGTATCAAACTTTATAGTGACTGGGTAAACATGAAAGTTAATATATATGTAACAAGCAAATTATAAATGGGAGCATCTGTCCTGCCCTGTCAAAGGCAGTAGTATGTGGCCAGGGTGAGGGATACGGGCGGGTTGTGTGTTAGATGGGGCCTATATACCTATCACAGTCACAGACAAAGCATAGGTATTATTTAAGTTCAAAGGTTTTCTGTAGAGACCTTGGCTGCTAAGCTATAATCTGAGGATACTAGGTACACATAGTTATAAAACATTATAAGGCCGCATAGCTACTGTAAAATATTATCTTGTGCTTAAAGCATAAAAATGTGCTGGAAGTAGATCACACTTTCTTATGTGGATGTGTAGGCAGCATGGAAGACCAGTACACCACAATCCTAGGTTGCATTATAAAATCTAAATTAACATATAGGTGAGAGGGGGGAGAGGTACTGTTTGCGTCTTATATATTCCCAGCTTAGGGTTTCAACTTATACCAGCAAGCTGACGTGAGTGAAAATTACTAATACCCCAGGTACCTCCGTTGCATAGTATGCCTAATGAAAAAAGTCACACACACCAATATAAACAACAATAAATATTGAACACAATATAGAACAGGTTTTGAACTTGTTACCCAGTTGCTGTTAATAATTTATGTACTAGTATGTTACTGGCAATAGGGCCATAACCGTAAGGAATTTAACAGCTTCTGCGTTTTTAATAAACAGTATGTCCCATATCAGGAGAGTAGGGTAGTTGTCTGGGCTCTCAGCATATATCAGTAGAGATAGTATCTCTTAGTCTTCCCGGAGATGACCAGTGTGAGAATACATTAAAAAAAAGAAAAAGAAAACAACCCATGAAGGTTCCGGTCAAATCTCTAAACCAGAGCGCAGTTAATGTCTGCGTGTCTCCTGTAGACAAGTTTAGGTGCGATTAGCTTAGGGAGTCTGAAAAATTCCCATGGCAGGTCTGTATCTAGTTACCTATAAGGAGCAATGGATTAACCATGGGCTGCTCACCCAAACTGTCTAAGGCCGTCTGATGATAGAGCTTACCCGATTCCAGCTCTCACATTATCCTTTCTCTGTCCAGTAATGTATATAAGGTTTCTAATGCGTACCGGTAGGGAATGCAGCTTAGGATGTGGCCTATCCCGCAGAGGGTTCAGCAGATGTAGTTTCAAAATCAATAGGCTGTAGGGTCTGCCCTGCATAGATGTAAGCGGGCCGCTGGGGTTGTCAGCTTGAAGATTGTCCCAGCTCCCATACCCGGATCTTCTGCGGGTGAGTCTTGCACACACGGCTGTTAGAGTTTCTGTCTTACATGGCTCCCAGATCTGTGCGATTGGTCGTGCGATTGAAGGGGCGGGCATTACACACTCCGATGAGTGTGTAATGGTACATACGGGCAAGCGGATCAATAGATCCGCTGCCCGTGTGTAGCTGAGGCGGGCGGACAGCTTCGCGAGTTAAGAAGCTGTCCGCCCGCCTCTTAGTACATGGCGCCCTAAGTGTCCAGATCGCACAGATCTGGGAGCCATGTAAGTCAGAAACTCTAACAGCTGAGACCCAGAGGTTGTTAGCTTCTCCTTCACAGGAGACGTTGAGGTAAGATCACGGCCTCCCTGCTCAGGGTTCACATCTAGAGGCGGCACCCGCCAAGAGTCATTCTCCTCCACAGGGCCTGCCGCTCCAATAACATAGGAAACAGGCTCCTCAGCGTACAATACTAAACCAGGGCTAATGTTCCAGTTCTCAACATGCAGTTGTAGACCACCAATCAGCGGCACAAAAACATCAGGTAGCTGGGAGATATTTCTGGGAAATAGCTCAGTTCCATATGGATATAGTAAGTCAGCGCTCCATCGCATTGCCTCCAATTTTAACAAGGGACTCATCACATAGGGCTAGCTGTATAAATCTGTCACATCTCTGTAAAAGAGGATAGTCCCACAAGGTTCCGCTATACAAATGTGCTTCCTTGAATCTAAAAAGAAAACTTAGTCCATAAGCTGTGTTTCCATATGTAGAGCGGACTGTCTGAGGCCGTAATACAGGGCTAACTGCTTCTCTGACTCATGTGCTCTGGTTAGATATGGAGCAGCCCCCAGGGTCCCACAACCACAACTGCAACCATGGATAAATCTGCTGACCAGGGGTTTTGATATAAGCCGGTAGGGACTGCTGTATGGCGTGTGACTGCAAGCAGGGAACGGCTATTAGCAGTCTGCTCAGCGGGATGTCTGGATATGAGGGAATGCACCTGGTGGTAACACGCTTCGCCTTGTCAGCAAAGTGGAGGACGAGGTTTGTAGGTAGTTTGTTTGGCGTTCCCCCTTCCTCTGCATCGGGGGTACCTCCGGTTGAGCTGTGTGATGCGGCTTTCGTTCTGTATTGGTAGCGGAGGACTGCAGGCGCCGCTTAGCTTTGGTCTGAGGGAGTTCATCTTGTTGTAAATCATCAGCAGCCATGTGGCACGGGTCAGCTATGAGTATTGGTGCCGGGTCTCTGCCCGTCGATCTAGGCAGAATATTGGCCAATTCCCATCTAGGCCCCCCTCTTGCAGTCGGTCTGTAAGGTGATGAGCCGATAGTGCATCCTCAGGCAGATCCCTCGTATTAGCTTCTGGGTTAGGTAGGGATGAGACGCCATCTTGGTTATGCAGCTCTGCAAAAACTGCCTTCAGACTGTAAAATTGGCGATCAGCTTGCACACATAGATCTTCGAATAGAGAAGCAAGGTGTGTAGAATAGACCTTCATTCTAAAAGTAGAATGTGAGAAGAATACAGGTGCTTAGGACTTCGTGAAATATAGTTTTAGTAGCCCGGCTTCCGGAGCACTGTCAACATGTGACTTTCCTCTTAGGCAGCTGGCTCTGCCCCCGGGGTTAATACTTTTATTTAGTTGTGGTGGGGTCTGGGAGCTGCGGAATAGGGATTAATACTTTTATTTAGTTGCGGTTAGCAAGTGGTAGTGATGTGGGAGGCCAGGGGTTTAGGGGTTAATACATTTATTTAGTTGCGGTGGGGTCCGGGAGTGGGGGAATAGGGGTTAATACTTTTATTTAGTTGCAGTGGGGTCTGGGAGCAGCGGGATAGGGGTTAAACATTTTGGTATAGTGACGGTGTTTAGTGACAGGGTATAAATAAAGTTGGTAAAAAGCCGAATAGCTGCAAGATCGATGACTGCTAGTTAACAAAAGTCAGCTGCTCATCGCCCCATACTTGGTGCGTGGCTTTTTGCCAGGTTTTTTATTAAATATGGAGATCATATTCAAGTCCGAGGCTGCGATGTTAGGCGATGTTAGGCAAGCATATTGGTGCCTTTGAATGCAAGAAAGTTGACTGCTTGATAGATAGGCCTCAAAGAGTAAATTGCTGACAATAGAAGGCTGAGATCGAGCAGTAGTGGGAAATAATACATTATAACAACCTTATTTGATGATTTATTAGTAAGCTCAGAGTGTAGGTTGTCAGAGGCCACATGCTAGTACACAACATGTGGTCTAATTTCTGGCTAACAGCTTCTTCCTTAATTTATAACATTGAATTCAGTGAAATAAAATGTGTCCTTCACTCTCTGAAATGATTTTCATGGAATGTCACAAAGACTCAGTAAAAATTTGCAATATTGCCTTTTAGAAATGTATAAAAAAATATATATATATTTCTTTCAATGTAATACTGTTTTATGTGGTAAATTTTATTTTTTTACAACTTACTAATCAGTTTCATTTAAAATTTAAGTAAAAAACACTATAAAAGGTTCACACAGGTCAATCCCTTCAGACACATATTCTAACCATAGCACACACGTAGAAAGATATATGTGTGCATGTGTATTTAATGTAAATAACTTACATTCCATTGTTCTTCACATAGTAGAAAATGTTCTTTGTATTTTAATTATATATTCCTATATAATGTATATCTGTATATGTATACCTGTTTATATTTATATAGATATAAAGGTATACATCTATATTTTACACACACACACATATATATATATATATATATATATATATATATATATATATATATATATATATATATATATATATATATATATATATATATATAAAACAAGAAAGATAGATGAAGTAAGGACAAAAGCCCCTAAATCACCCTAAGGCGCTACTATATAGAGATTAGAATACCCAGAAGGTCTCACCGGGCACCTCTACACACCACCCTAGCTGTAAATAACTTGCATCCAAATCCTAAAATGCAGAGGTGTCCCTTCACACCTCTAAAAAAGTACAAAATAAAAATAAAAGAATGCAGGATAGCACAGGAGAAACAGCTATAAAATATGTCATATATATGTATATATGCAAGGGGTAGAAAAACACATAGTCCCAAAGATGGATAAACAATGAGGTCAGATAGTTAATCTTCTTCACTTTTTCCCCTTTTGGATGTACACTTACTTCCAATGCCCTCAATCGTATGAGGTAAGAATGTAGCAGAATCACAGATGGGCTAAGGCAACTCCCGTGGTATGGATCAGGTTAATAAAGGATCTCTGGAGATTGCAGAATCTTGTCACACTTTACTCATGTAGAAATCCTGCAAACCCTCCAGATACTTGTGCTCTCTTAGTGGATGGAAAGTGATGGTAAGCACTAATGTGCAGTAAAAGTAGTCCGGAACCAACTGGTCGTCCGGTAGACCCAGTGATGATACAGGAAACAGATCGTATCCTCGTCCCGCCAGGGGGAGTCCAGAGATCCCAGGTACCGTGACCGTGAGTGCAAGGCCCACAATAATCAGAAGGCAACAGTTCAGGATTGATTCTTATAACTGCTCAGGCCGAAAAGACAGTGCAACCTTTTTGCCAGGTTTTTTATTAAATATGGAGATCATATTCAAGTCCGAGGCTGCGATGTTAGGCGATGTTAGGCGAGCATATTGGTGCCTTTGAATGCAAGAAAGTTGACTGCTTGATAGATAGGCCTCAAAGAGTAAATTGCTGACAATAGAAGGCTGAGATCGAGCAGAATCTTGTCACACTTTACTCATGTAGAAATCCTGCAAACCCTCCAGATACTTGTGCTCTCTTAGTGGATGGAAAGTGATGGTAAGCACTAATGTGCAGTAAAAGTAGTCCGGAACCAACTGGTCGTCCGGTAGACCCAGTGATGATACAGGAAACAGATCGTATCCTCGTCCCGCCAGGGGGAGTCCAGAGATCCCAGGTACCGTGACCGTGAGTGCAAGGCCCACAATAATCAGAAGGCAACAGTTCAGGATTGATTCTTATAACTGCTCAGGCCGAAAAGACAGTGCAAGGAAACAAAAATAGATACCTCCAAATAGAGGGGAAATGTTTCCAAATAATGGTTCAGCAGCAAAATGAGAGTAAAATGATTTATTAAAAGGTTAAAAACTACAGCAATGTAACGCGTTTCTCAGTGTCACAGCACTGTTTCATAGCCTGATGAAACAGTGCTGTGTTAGGTTATTTTAATCTTGTGAATTAGTTTTTTTTATTTGTAGTTTATTTTATTTTATTAAAATATAAACTTTAAAGTTTATTTATAGTTTAATCTTCATTTCTTTTATTTCACAGGTAAGTTTTTATTTATTTTAAGATAGTTATATTGTAAATATAATTTAAAATTAGGGGGTGTTAGGTTTAGGGATTAATACCTTAATTTAGTAATTTGCGATGTGGAGGCCGGCGGTTTAGGGGTTAACAGCTTTATATAGTATTTGTGTTGCGGAAGGGTGGCATTTTAGAGGTTAATAGGTAGTTTATGGGTGTTAGTGTACTTTGTAACATTTAGTTATGAGTTTTGTGAAACATTTTTGTTTCGGAAAGTCCATAACTACTGGTCTCAGATCACGGAATGGATCAGGGCGGTATAAGCTATAATGCAAGCATTTTAGCCCGACCGCACAACTTGTAATACGGCAGTATGGAAATCCCACACTCAAAAGTCATTTTTTGAGTGTGGAATGGATTGTTGCGTTACAGGCTAAAATGCTTGTGTTATAGCTATACTGTAGTGACTTGTAATACAGGAGACCTGTACTTCCATGGGCAATGGCCAATTTTTCAGTGGTATAGCTGTACCGCACCATACCGCAAAACTTGTAATCTTGGTGTTAGTTATCGCAAGTGATAGGTGTTTTTTTAATTCTTTATTTTAAAGTAAACTCTATTAAAGTCTATTGGAAGAAAAAGTTAACGCAGTGGCTATATTCAAATTCCTGATGTTGGCGCATCGGTTTCCCTCACATGCAAACAATTGAATTTCAACTTGCAATATGAGCACTACACCGCCCCAGTTAAAAATTTGTTTCCAGTACTGTTTGTGGCAAGTGAAAAATGTATTTAGCTCTCTACTCATAATCTTTCCAATTTATATCAGATTACATTACATGTTAAAAATACATCAAAATGCTACACTAACTTACCCTACTAGTGTTTCATGTGTGAGAATGATATTTACAGAAACTTCTCCAGATTTTATAGCAAATAGCTATATGATACAGATAAGAGTAGAACCTCTTTTTTAACCTGGCATAGAGTTTTGTTTTTAGTTTATTATACAAATAACATTAACAAAACAATAATACATAGACATTACATTATACTAATACAGTATATGGGCAATGACAGTTAATATATTATTATACACAAGTTAATTAGCTTACTTGCTATCAGCACATAAAGACTCCCACAGCCTCCATACTGATTTGACATCCACCCCTTTGCCTGCTGATCAAAGCCAACCATTAAAGTCTTTCCACTCTTGCCACCTCACCTTTTGTAATGTAGCGCAGTTGCTTAAAGGACCAGTAAATACAGTAGAATGGCATTATTAGCAAGTGTATAATGAAAAACAAAACAATATCACTTTATCGGAATTTCAAATAAGCAGTAGATTTTTTCTGACAAATGTATTTGCCGGCCTCCTGTATCATGTGACAGCCATCAGCCAATCACAGACACTGTGATCTTGTGCACATGCTCAGTAGGTGTTGGTGCCCCAGAAAGTGTGCATATAAAAGAATCTGTTCACAATTTGATAATGTAAGTAAATTGGAAAGTCTCTTAAAACTGCATGTTCTATTTAAATCATAAAAGATTCATTTTGACTTTGATGTCCCTTTAAAATTGAATTCATGCATGTCTTATTAATGTGTCACTTATATTGTAAGATATATACAGTACATATACATATATCTTTGCTATATATGTGAAATAATGAACCTCTTACTAAACATATTACTATGTATGCAATATGCTTATACAAATGTAAATATTACTTAATTTGACGTGGATGATTTTTTTTAATTTGTAGTAATATAAAAGGAGAAATGTGCACTGCAATTAACTGTAATTGTAATTTTTCTAACTATACCAATAAAAGTATATGTAATGTGTGTGTTTTTGTCCCCTACTTTGGCCTAGATTACAAGGGGAGCTATAAAGGGGAGCTACTTCTCAAGATAAATCAATATATTAATGTATTCATTTATTTTATAATAAAAATTTTAACAATATTTTAAATACATATATAAATATATATATATATATATATATATATATATATATATATATATATATGGTATATGACAAGGTTTGGATTGGTAAGGGTTCATAGGTGTATGTATGTTTGTGTGCATATATATTTAACCCACACTGAAAGTCACCAGTTTTCAGAGAAAGGGTTAACCGACCCTTTCAACTTTAACCAGTTTGTCACATTTAAACATTCATGGTAAGCCCTTGACATAGTTCAGTGGGTTCAAGGGTTAAGAAACACTCTGTTCTAGGTCTAGAAAAATGCCCAAACTCCCATTTAATGAAACACACACTAATCTACCTTTGCTGCCCCCACTTTAAGATTATTATATTGGAAATCCTTAGTAAAATCCCAGACTAACAGATTAAAATTCCAAAAACACAATTTGGCAAGAAATCAATCTAAAAAACACAATACTTTTATAACGAGTCTCTTCAGTAAGGTGGTACAGATATTAGACAAAAGCAAAAACTTCATTAAGGAACAAAAAGAGACGTGTATTTCGATAAAAAAGGATTAACAAAACACTCAAAGCATTTACTGTACTATCTTAGATCTCTGTCCCAACTAGGTAGCTTGACAAAAATAGATGCTCACTTACATTGCCTCCCATGTAGAATGTTCAGGGATTACTTTATTTTCCTGAAGTCAGGTTTCTGACTAGGCTCCTTCTAGAGTGATTTACTAATACACAAAATTTGTGGGTAATCTAGCAAATCAAGACATCACCCAGAGTTTAAAAATTCCCACAGTGGCAGCTCTATGGTGGCTGATTATGGATGCTAATTCTTACAAATACTTAAACAACTTTCCAATGTACTTCTATTTTTTAATTTGCTTCCTTCTCTTGTTATACTTTGCTGAAAGTTTTATCTAGGGAAGCTCCTGAGCAGTAGACAACCTAGGTTCTAGCTATTGATTGGTAGCTGCTTATATATATATAGATTGTGATTGTCTCTCCTTCAACAAATGATACCATGAGAATAAAACAGATTAGATAACAGATGTAAATTAGAAAGTTGTTTAAAATTGTATTATCTATCTGAATCATGAAAGAAAAAAAATGGGCTTCATGTCCCTTTAAATGCAAAAAAAGAAAGAAAAAGACAAGTAGCATCATCTAGCACTTATTTAGTAACAAATATATACAAGTAAGAACAATATATCGCATGTCACTATCAACAGAGGGAGGCAGTAAGCTAAAACATAACTTTTATTAATCAAAAGATAAAAATAATGAATCTAAAACACTTAAAAGTGATCCAAAAATCTACCCTTTCCAGAAAGAAATACAGTAAAAATTAACCTATTGCATTAACCATTTACCAACCAAAATTATGCATGCACAAAATGGGTCACAAGTTAAAAAGATCCCTATAGTAAGAGACTACCTGTGATTCTTAAATAGCATATGGGGTTGCGATCTACTATACTCTCATGTCTGAATAGAACAATTATTTACAAATAGAAGGGCATTTCCATCCAAGTTGTATCCTATAAATGATTGTAAAGTTCAGTAGCCAACACAAATAAGATTCCTGATGTGCATTTTGCCAGAAGCAACCCCACCAACCAAGTTGATGCTTTTTAACTTTTATAACACCAATCAAAAGCAACCTTGTTACGTTAAAATTTCCTTCCTATTGTTAATCACATCTCCAATCAGGACTTCCTCTATACCCAATACAGGCTGCTACTTTTAAGTAAAATAAATATGCAATGGCCTCCTAACGGTATAAGCCCCTGCCCAATTGTATCATCAATGTGGAACAATAGACGATCATGACAGTAACTACATCCCACTTTAGGCAGGAGTCTCATACAGTTATAGCCAGAAAATTATCATAGTAATTTCTACCATCCTACATGAGATATAAAACAAAAATCTCATACATCGAGCCGGATCAGGTGAACTGGACTCATTCGTATGTATGATTCGAATTGACATGTTTCTAATAATTATAAGCTTAATTCACAGCACACACTATGATAACAATCAGACCACAGCACTTTAAAAGCTCAATCCAAAGGGCACAATATGATCATTTTCAGTCCCCAACACATTGTTCCATAAGTCAGTGTATAGTTCAAAGAACCATCAAGATCCATATATCTTTTTCATTATATCCAAAGACCTATCCACATTCACAGCAAGCAAATATATACAATATGGATTGATACTCTCCTTTGGTGTTGGCACTGGTTCACTGTAGATCCTTGTCTGTTTACTTGAATTTATATCACAGTCCTTCAGACATTTGTCAGGAGAAATATACTCGTAGTTCCAATTAGAAAGATTGTGCTGAAATGTATCAAGACACCATATAGTAAAGTGTAGATACTCACAGCGTATAATCTGGATAAACAGCTCCTTGTATGTGCAAAGAAAAACTTCACCCGCTTTCTTGTATAAAAGCAGTTTTATTGTGCCCTATGCATTTTAACGGACCTAGTCGTCTTTCTCAAAAAAAATAGTGCTTAACAAACCAAGCATACCTTTCCGTAACACAGGCGGTCTTTAAATATACAATCAAGGACGCTACCTGTTACACCATTGGTGGAGGCCGGATTTACACTCATTAAAATATCTTAACAAAAATAGACCTAAAAAATAAAACCTTAACATAGAACATAGGTTAACATTATTAAATACGTACATCAACTTATACTCTCTTCAAAAATATTTGCAATTATAAAACACGCTCCTTTGCAGCGAGTCGGTGTAGTTCCTATTCAAGCCATTTCCTCTGCAGCAGTCTCCTATCAGGTCCGTTTAGGAGTTTCGAGGTCACATGATATTAATTGTTCAATCTGGACCATCCCATAAAAAACAATCACCTAGATTACGCGTTTTGCGCTAGCCTTTTCCTAACGCTGGTATTACGAGTCTTGCATGTACAGGTGTACCGCTCACTTTTTTTCCACGACTCTAAAATACTGCAAATCCACTTACGTCAATTGTGTATCCCATATTTTCAATGGGATTTTCCTAACACCGGTATTACGAGTCTTCCTAAAAGTGAGCGGTACACCCTCTCCTGTCAAGACTGGTACCACATTTAAAAGTCAGTAGTGAGGAGTTTTATGGGCTAATGCCATAACATAAAACTCTTAACTAAAGTGCTAAAAAAACACTAACATCCATAAACTACCTATTAACCCCTAAACCGAGCCCCCCCCACATCGCAAGCACTAAATTAAAATTTGTAACCCCTAATCTGCAGAACCGGAGATCGCGGGCACTATAATAAATATATTAACCCCTAAACCGCCGTACTCCTGCTTCGCAAACACTAGTTAAATTTTATTAACCCCTAATCTGCCGTCCCTAACATCGCCGACACCTACCTACATTTATTAACCCCTAATCTGCCGCCCAGAACGTCGCTGCCACTATATTAAATGTATTAACCCCTAAACCTAAGTCTAACCCTAACCCCCCCTAACTTAAATATAATTTAAATACATCTAAATAAAATTACTATAATTAATTCCTATTTAAAACTAAATACTTACCTATAAAATAAACCCTAAGCTAGATACAACATAACTAATAGTTACATTGTAGCTAGCTTAGGGTTTATTTTTATTTTACAGTCAACTTTGTTTTTATTTTAACTAGGTACAATAGTTATTAAATAGTTATTAACTATTTAATAACTATCTAGCTAAAATAAATACAAAATTACCTGTAAAATAAAACCTAACCTAAGTTACAATTACACCTAACACTACACTAGAATTAAATTAATTCCCTACATTAAATTAAATTAATTACAATTAAATAAAATAAACTAAAGTGCAAAAAAACAAACACTAAATTACAGAAAATAATAAAATAATTCCAAGTTTTTTAGACTAATTACACCTAATCTAATCCCCCTAATAAAATAAAAAAGCCCCCAAAATAATGAAAATCCCTACCCTACACTAAATTACAAATAGCCCTTAAAAGGGCTATTTGCGGGGTATTGCCCCAAAGTAATCAGCTCTTTTACCTGTAAAAAACAAAATACAATACCCCCAACATTAAAATTCTTCATCCAAGCCGGGAAGAAGAGGTCCTCCAGATGGGCAGAAGTCTTCATCCAGACGGCATCTTCTATCTTCATTCATCCGGAGCGGAGCGGGTCCATCTTCAAGACATCCGACGCGGAGCATCCTCTTCTGTCTTCATCCGACGACTAAATGACGGTACCTTTAAGTGACGTCATCCAAGATTGAGCTTGCATTCTATTGACTGATTGGAACAGCCAATAGAATGCAAGCTCAATCCTATGGGCTGATTGGATCTGCCAATAGGATTGAACTTCAATCCTATTTGCTGATTGCATCAGCCAATAGGATTTTTTCTACCTTAATTCCGATTGGCTGATAGAATTCTATCAGCCAATTGGAATTGAAGGGATACCATTTGGATGACATCACTTAAAGGTACCGTCATTTAGTCGTCGGATGAAGACAGAAGAGGATGCTCCACGTCAGAGGTCTTGAAGATGGACCCGCTCCGCTCCGGATGGATGAAGATAGAAGATGCCGTCTGGAGAACCTCTTCTTCCCATTTGGGTGAAGACGTCTCAAGGTAGGGTGATCTTCAAGGGGTTAGTGTTAGGTTTTATTAAGGGGGGATTGGGTGGGTTTTAGAGTAGGGTTGGGTGTGTGGGTGGTGGGTTTTAATGTTGGGGGTATTGTATTTTTTTTTACAGGTAAAAGAGCTGATTACTTTGGAGCAATGACCTGCAAAAAGCCCTTTTAAGGGCTATTTGTAATTTAGTGTAGGGTAGGGATTTTTATTATTTTGGGGGGCTTTTTTATTTTATTTGTGGGATTAGATTAGGTGTAATTAGTTTAGTTTGGATGAAGACTTCTGCCCATCTGGAGGACCACTTCTGCCCATTTGGGTGAAGACGTCTCAAGGTAGGGTGATCTTCAAGGGGTTAGTGTTAGGTTTTATTAAGGGGGGATTGGGTGGGTTTTAGAGTAGGGTTGGGTGTGTGGGTGGTGGGTTTTAATGTTGGGGGTATTGTATTTTTTTTTTTTACAGGTAAAAGAGCTGATTACTTTGGGGCAATGACCTGCAAAAAGCCCTTTTAAGGGCTATTTGTAATTTAGTGTAGGGTAGGGATTTTTATTATTTTGGGAGGCTTTTTTATTTTATTAGTGGGATTAGATTAGGTGTAATTAGTTTAAAAAACTTGTAATTATTTTATTATTTTCTGTAATTTAATGTTTTTTTTTTTTCGTACTTTAGATAATTTTTATTTAATTGTAATTAATTGTATTTAATTTAGTTAATTTAGATAATTTTTTTTTACTTTTTTGTGTTTATTTTTTATAATTGTAATTAATTTAATTTAATGTAGGGAATTAATTTAAATCTAGTGTAGTGTTAGGTGTAATTGTAACTTACATTAGGTTTTATTTTACAGGTACTTTTGTATTTATTTTAGCTAGGTAGCTATTAAATAGTTAATAACTATTTAATAACTATTGTACCTAGTTAAAATAAATACAAAGTTGCCTGTAAAATAAAAAAAAACCTAAGTTAGCTACAATGTAACTATTAGTTATATTGTATCTAGCTTAGGGTTTATTTTATAGGTAATTTTTTAATTTTAAATAGGAATAATGTAGTTAATTGTAGTAATTTTATTAAGATTTATTTAAATTATATTTAAGTTAGGGGGGTTAGGGTTAGACTTAGGTTTAGGGGTTAATAACCTTATGTAATACCTTGCGTCCAGGTATTCCTCTGAAATACACTGATAATGGGTATTCCTGTATTTATATACAGGGTTTATCAGGATCACACTATGCAGAACTAAATACTTTAATATCGGTGTGTATCACAAGTGGATAATATGTTGCCACTATAGAGAGGGAATGGTAACAGGTTTACCCTTTGTGAAATTAAGTAACAGTTATTATAGGATTCAATGTAGTCAGAGGAGATACTGATATGGTATTCCTTTAACCTTAAACTCTTTGAGAGATAAAACACAAGGTACTTGTCTCACAGATAGAAAAGATTAGTATAAAATGTCCTTTGATTGGTTTTGTCTGTACCTACTTTGATGTAGCAGGGTTGTTCTCCGTTGGAGTGAGATTCTTGTCTGTAGCGGTAATACCTTCCGCTACTGTGCTGCGGAATTAGCCCACTGTTACGTCACAGTGAGGAGTGGCTTCAGTTCTCCTGTCTCCGTTACACTCACAGAGGTCCGTTGTTCAAGCTTGGCGGTTCAGACAGCCGCGTCTGTGTAGAGGGTTGCGCCCACTGTTACGTCACAGGGGGAGTGGATGTGGAACTCCGGTCTCCGTGTCCGGTGCTGAGAAGTGCTTGCGGGTAAGAGTAACGATGAAGTGATCTTTGTACACAGCAGATGTTATTACACTCTTAGTGCTGAGTCCTGCTTGTTCTTATTGGTACTCAGCGGTTTCGTTCTTTAGGAGTTAGAGAAAAACAAATGCGTTGTAGTTGAATGAGGGTTAACCTCCTAAGTATTTCTTTGTGAATAGCACTGAGATTGCAAATGAAAAGTCTCTTAGGAAATATAAACTCTGGTTTGGAGTGGAGCACAGTTTAACTTGCTGCAACGATTCACAAGGTTGCTAACAAATTGCTAAGCACCTGTTTGCAGGTGCAGTGGAGATTTGTAGTGTGTGGAGGAGGGCTTAGCTTAAAGGAACAGTCCTGACACCTTATTATAGTGGCGGCGATGTTGTGGGCGGCAGATTAGGGGTTAATAAGTGTATTTAGGTTGCGGCGACAGTGGGGGAGGCAGATTAGGGGTTAATAAATATAATGTAGGTTGAAGTGATGTTGGGGGCATCAGATTAGGGGTTCATAAGTATAATGTAGGTGGTGGCGGTGTCCGGAGCGGCAGATTAGGGGTTAATAATATTATGCAGGTGTCGGCGATGTCGCAGTTTAGGGGTTAATAAGTGTAAGATTAGGGGTGTTTAGACTCTGGGTTCATGTTAGGGTGTTAGGTGTAAACATAAATTTTCTTTTCCCATAGGAATTAATGGGGCTGCGTTAAGAGCTGAACGCTGCTTTTTTGCAGGTGTTAGGTTTTTTCAGCCGGCTATGCCCCATTGACTCCTATGGGGAAATCGTGCATGAGCACATTTATCCAGCTCAAAGCAGCGCTGGTATTGAGGTGAGATGTGGAGCAAAATTTTGTTCTTCTGCGGCTAACGCCGGGTTTAAAAAAAAACCGTAATACCAGCATTGTCTGTAGGTGAGCGGTGAGCGGTGAGCATAAACTGCTCGTTAGCACCGCACAGCCTTACCAACAAAACTTGTAATCTAGCCGAATGTGTTTTTTTCTATTATCATTGGCTATAAGTGCCGTTACAAACTAGGTATCAAATCTGTTACATTATGGCTCATCACCATTGAAAAATAACATTAATGAATGACCTAACATTAAAAAATGAAGAAATTAATAAAATGCTGTTCATAAAATAACTAACTTTAGAAAATAAATAAATAAATAAATAAAATTAAGTTATGCTTCCAAGTAAAAATGACAAAATAGCAAATGCAATTTTAAAATAACAAAATAGCAAATGAAATTTTGAAATAGTGTTACAAATAACAATCTAAGGCCTAGATTTGGAGTTTGGCGGTAGCCGTGAAAACCAGCGTTAGAGGCTCCTAAAGCTGGTTTTAGGCTACCCCCGGTATTTGGAGTCAGTCAAAAAAGGGTCTAACGCTCACTTTTCAGCCGCGACTTTTCCATACCGCAGATCCCCTTACGTCAATTGCGTATCCTATCTTTTCAATGGGATCTTTCAAACTCCGGTATTTAGAGTCATGTCTGAAGTGAGCGTTAGAAATCTAACAACAAAACTCCAGCCGCAGAAAAAAGTCAGTAGTTAAGAGCTTTCTGGGCTAACGCTGGTTTATAAAGCTCTTAACTACGGTGCTCTAAAGTACACTAACACCCATAAACTACCTATGTACCCCTAAACCGAGGCCCCCCCACATCGCCGACACTCGATTAAATTTTTTAAACCCCTAATCTGCCGACCGCCACCTACGTTATACTTATGTACCCCTAATCTGCTGCCCCTAACACCGCCGACCCCTATATTATATTTATTAATCCCTAACCTCCCCGCCACAACGTCGCAGCCAGCTACCTACAATAATTAACCCCTAATCTGCCGACCGCAAAGAGCCGCCACCTACATTATAGCTATGTACCCCTAATCTGCTGCCCCTAACACCGCCGACCCCTATATTATATTTATTAACCCCTAACCTGCCCCCCACAACGTCGCAGCCAGCTACCTACAATAATTAACCCCTAATCTGCCGACCGCAAAGAGCCGCCACCTACATTATAGCTATGTACCCCTAATCTGCTGCCCCTAACACCGCCGACCCCTATATTATATTTATTAACCCCTAATCTGCCCCTCTCAACGTCGCCTCCACCTGCCTACACTTATTAACCCCTAATCTGCCGAGCAGACCGCACCGCTACTATAATAAAGTTATTAACCCCTAATCCACCTCACTAACCCTATAATAAATAGTATTAACCCCTAATCTGCCCTCTTGGGGCATGCCCGACACATAACTTCAATTATTAACCCCTAATCTGCCGACTGGAGCTCACCGCTATTCTAATAAATGTATTAACCCCTAAAGCTAAGTCTAACCCTAACACTAACACCCCCCTAAATTAAATATAATTTTAATCTAACGAAATTAATTAACTCTTATTAAATAAATTATTCCTATTTAAAGCTAAATACTTACCTGTAAAATAAATCCTAATATAGCTACAATATAAATTATAATGATATTATAGCAATTTTTTTAATATTTATTTTACAGGTAACTTTGTATTTATTTTAACCAGGTACAATAGCTATTAAATAGTTAAGAACTATTTAATAGCTAAAATAGTTAAAATAATTACAAATTTACCTGTAAAATAAATCCTAACCTAAGTTACAATTAAACCTAACACTACACTATCAATAAATAAATTAAATTAAATACATATAATTATCTACAATTAAACCTAACACTACACTATCAATAAATAAATTAAATACAATTCCTACAAATAAATACAATGAAATAAACTAACTAAAGTACAAAAAATAAAAAAGAACTAAGTTACAAAAAATAAAAAAATATTTACAAACATTAGAAATATATTACAACAATTTTAAACTAATTACACCTACTCTAAGCCTCCTAATAAAATAACAAAGCCCCCCAAAATAAAAAAATGCCCTACCCTATTCTAAATTACTAAAGTTCAAAGCTCTTTTACCTTACCAGCCCTGAACAGGGCCCTTTGCGGGGCATGCCCCAAGAAGTTCAGCTCTTTTGCCTGTAAAAAAAAAACATACAATACCCGCCCCAACATTACAACCCACCACCCACATACCCCTAATCTAACCCAAACCCCCCTTAAATAAACCTAACACTAAGCCCCTGAAGATCTCCCTACCTTGAGTCGTCTTCACCCAGCCGAGCCAAATTCTTCATCCAAGCGGAGCAAGAAAAGGTGCTCCATCTGGTAGAAGTCTTCATCCAAGCGGGGCAGAAGAGATCTTCCATCCGACTGAAGTCTTCATCCAAGCGGAATCTTCTATCGTCATCCATCCGGAGCGGAGCGGCAGCATCCTGAAGACCTCCGACTCGGAACATCCATCCTGGCCGACGACTGAACGACGAATGACGGTTCCTTTAAATGACGTCATCCAAGATGGCGTCCCTCGAATTCCGATTGGCTGATAGGATTCTATCAGCCAATCGGAATTAAGGTAGGAATATTCTGATTGGCTGATGGAGTCAGCCAATCAGAATCAAGTTCAATCCGATTGGCTGATCCAATCAGCCAATCAGATTGAGCCTCCATTCTATTGGTTGTTCCGATCAGCCAATAAAATGCGAGCTCAATCTGATTGGCTGATTGGATCAGCCAATCGGATTGAACTTGATTCTGATTGGCTGACTCCATCAGCCAATCAGAATATTCCTACCTTAATTCCGATTGGCTGATAGAATCCTATCAGCCAATCGGAATTTGAGGGACGCCATCTTGGATGATGTCATTTAAAGGAACCGTCATTCGTCGTTCAGTCATCGGCCAGGATGGATGTTCCGCGTCAGAGGTCTTCAGGATGCTGCCGCTCCGGATGGATGACGATAGAAGATTCCGCTTGGATGAAGACTTCAATCGGATGGAAGACTTCTTCTGCCCCGCTTGGATGAAGACTTCTACTGGATGGAGGACCTCTTCTTGCTCCGCTTGGATGAAGAATTTGGCTCGGCTGGGTGAAGACGACTCAAGGTAGGGAGATCTTCAGGGGCTTAGTGTTAGGTTTATTTAAGGGGGGTTTGGGTTAGATTAGGGGTATGTGGGTGGTGGGTTGTAATGTTGGGGGGGGGGTATTGTATGTTTTTTTTTACAGGCAAAAGAGCTGAACTTCTTGGGGCATGCCCCGCAAAGGGCCCTGTTCAGAGCTGGTAAGGTAAAAGAGCTTTGAACTTTAGTAATTTAGAATAGGTAAGGGCATTTTTTCTTTTGGGGGGCTTTGTTATTTTATTAGGGGGCTTAGAGTAGGTGTTATTAGTTTAAAATTGTTGTAATATATTTCTAATGTTTGTAAATATTTTTTTATTTTTTGTAACTTAGTTCTTTTTTATTTTTTGTACTTTAGTTAGTTTATTTCATTGTATTTATTTGTAGGAATTGTATTTAATTTATTTATTGATAGTGTAGTGTTAGGTTTAATTGTAGATAATTATAGGTATTTTATTTAATTTATTTATTGATAGTGTAGTGTTAGGTTTAATTGTAACTTAGGTTAGGATTTATTTTACAGGTAAATTTGTAATTATTTTAACTATTTTAGCTATTAAATAGTTCTTAACTATTTAATAGCTATTGTACCTGGTTAAAATAAATACAAAGTTACCTGTAAAATAAATATTAATCCGAAAATAGCTATAATATCATTATAATTTATATTGTAGCTATATTAGGATTTATTTTACAGTTAAGTATTTAGCTTTAAATAGGAATAATTTATTTAATAAAAGTTAATTAATTTCGTTAGATTAAAATTATATTTAATTTAGGGGGTGTTAGTGTTAGGGTTAGACTTAGATTTAGGGGTTAATACATTTATTAGAATAGCGGTGAGCTCCAGTCGGCAGATTAGGGGTTAATAATTGAAGTTAGGTGTCGGCGATGTTAGGGAGGGCAGATTAGAGGTTAATACTATTTATTATAGGGTTAGTGAGGCGGATTAGGGGTTAATAACTTTATAATAATAGCGGTGCAGTCCACTCGGCAGATTAGGGGTTAATAAGTGTAGGCAGGTGGAGGCGACGTTGTGGGGGGCAGATTAGGGGTTAATAAATATAATATAGGGGTCGGCAGTGTTAGGGGCAGCAGATTAGGGGTACATAGGGATAATGTAAGTAGCGGCGGTTTACGGGGTTAAAAATAATATACATGGGTCAGCGATAGCGGGGGCGGCAGAATAGGGGTTAATAAGTGTAAGGTTAGGGGTGTTTAGACTCGGGGTACATGTTAGAGTGTTAGGTGCAGACGTAGGAAGTGTTTCCCCCTAGGAAACAATGGGGCTGCGTTAGGAGCTGAACGCAGCTTTTTTGCAGGTGTTAGGTTTTTTTTCAGCTCAAACAGCCCCATTGTTTCCTATGGGGGAATCGTGCACGAGCACGTTTTTGAGGCTGGCCGCGTCCGTAAGCAACTCTGGTATCGAGAGTTAAAGTTGCGTTAAATATGCTCTACGCTCCTTTTTTGGAGCCTAACGCAGCCATTCTGTGGACTCTCAATACCAGAGTTATTTTAAAGGTGCGGCCAGAAAAAAGCCAGCGTTAGCTACGCGGGTCGTTACCGACAAAACTCTAAATCTAGCCGTAAGAGACTTCAAAACGAAGATATATTAGATGGCAGATATAATAAATGAATTACACATTATGTATAAATAACAGATCGATTTTAATTGTCATGGTATTGTATTCTTATTATAAAGACTTCTTACTTTTACACAAAAGCAGCAATCTTTGTGTCTTTGTTTAATCCTCAATGTGCATATATTTTTAACGTGTGTATCCATTTTAACTCTCTTTGGTCCATTTTTCTAGCCAGAATACCACCTCTCCAATGTAATTTAACCCCTTTCTATTCCCATTCACATAAAGGATTCTTTTTTGAAAAATTGACAATTATTACAATGCAGTGGTACTCCATGGTCATCATGTTTTTTTTCTATTTTGTTTAAATTTTCCATGATTCGAGTCTTTAAAAATATGGATGTTTGTCCCAAATATTGACTTTTACAACCACATAGTAATAAGTATATAACGTTTTTACTTTTGCATGTTATAAAATCTTTTATTTCAAAACTCTTCCCAGTGACAGTGGAACTAAATGTTTTATGGGTTCAACTGGTGTAGTTACAACCCTTACATTTCCCACATGTGAAGAAGCCTGTCCTGTTACTAATTTGAAGTGTTTTTTAGGGGCTACCCCTTTAAGCATTGACAGGGCTAGTTTTTGTTTAAAGTTTTGTACTTTTCTGTAAATAACTAGTGGTTTCTTGGGGATCATAGGTTCTAAATACTTGTCCTCTTTTAAAATATGCCAGTGTTTTTCTACAATTTTTTAAATTGTTCGATGTTCCACATTAAAAGTAGTTACACATTTCAGAAAGTTGTTAATGGTATTTTCTCTTCTGTTATTTTCCAGAAGTTTTAATCTATTACTATTTTTTTATTTATTTTCTCTCCTCTTCTAGAGTTACACTATTGTACCATTTTTTGTACAAATTTCTCTTTAAGAATTTTAGATTGTTTATCATATTCTTCTATCTTACTGCAATTTTTACGAATTCTTAAAAATTTACTCTTTGGTACTGCCTTTAGCCAGTTGGGATGGTGACAACTGTCCTGTTTTATATATGTGTTTGTATTAAATTTCTTAAAAAATGTTTTACTATGTACCACATTATCGTTAATATAAAGAGTTAGATCAAGGAAATTCATTTCATATTTGTGATGTTCAGGTGTTAATAAAATAGACTAATTGTTATCTTTAAGACTATTTACAAAATAAATTAATTTTGTCTCTCTCCCTTTCCATATACAGATTACATCATCAATATACCTGTGCCAGGACACCACGTCTGCACTAGACATGTGCGATTTGATTTGGTCCGAATCGAAATTCGGATGAATTTGTCTAATTCGGAGATTCGGAACGATTCGAATTTCCGAATTGCGGTAGTACCGAATTAATCAGAATCGATTCAAATTTATTTGGTAGATTCGGATGGATTCGGATGGCCGTGTATTACACTAGTATTGTACAGTATACTAGTGTAATACACAGCAAATCCCCTTAACACTTACCGAACTTCCGAATCGAACCGAATCAAACTGAATTTTTCACGAATCCAAAAGAATCCGAAACAAATTAATTCAATTTCTTCCGAATTCGAATCGTTCCGAACTGAAATTCGAATCGATCCGAATCGATCCAAACCGAACCAAACCAAATTTTTCAAAGCTGCACAAGTCTAGTCTGCACCAAATTCCACATTGTGCCATACATGAGAGGTTTAAAAAAAAGCCATATAAATATTGGCATTACTTGGTGCAAACCTGGTGCCCATGGCAGTACCACAAACCTGTAGATAATAGTTGTCATTAAACCAGAAAAAGTTATGATGTAAAATAAAATCTGTAGCTCTAATTATAAAATGTGGTTGTAAATGTCAATATTGGGGACAAACGTCCATATTTTTAAAGACTCGAATCATGGAACATTTAAACAAAATAGAAAAAAACATGATGACCATGGAGTACTACTGCATTGTAATAATTGTCAATTTTTCAAAAAAGAATCATTTTATTTGGGTTTAAATATACATTTATATATTATATGGATTTAAGAGAGAGAAGGAATCCTGAACCAAGTATATCAGGATGAAAGACAGGGAATTCAGCACTCTTTTCAAAATATGTTTTATTTAGCTCATCAAAGTAAAATAAGGAGTATCCAAAAAATAAGCTTATGTGGCAACAAGAGAGGACAATCTCTGGCACTGATATAGCGAGACTTATTGTCTCAGATATACACATACAATATGTCTATATACAATGGACCAAAAAATGTACAAAAAGAAAATTAATAAACACAAAATTAATATACAAACCTGACCGGTCAGCGGTTAATGTGAATGCATGAACCTGACGAAGCCCGACACACCCAGCGGGTGAAACGCGCGTTGGCATTGGACAAGCTGACACGGAACATGTGGTTTGTGTGAACGCCACTGAACACAGAAGCTTTGCAAACTAACGCTCACGAAGGATCTCCTGTAAGATGTTCCTGGGGAACCACCAAGGACTACCTACCATACATTAGTCCTAGGACTGTACAGGAGACAGGTTGTATGCTATTATATCTCTTGCCTGATAGATAGGCACATCTATATCTGATCTGGATATCGCTACCCGGTTGCGAGGGTTAAACTACAAGTCTCAAAATAGAGGATGAGATTGCTATCTTTATGGTTAAAGAAACACCAACACTATGCAAAACTAACAAGCAGTTCTTTACTTTGTACTTATGCTTGCCATCTTTATCATGAACTTTCCATCCTCATGCATTAAAGACTTCTTGCAAGGGACTGTCTAGCGACTAACAGAAATATACGCTACTACCTGCTTATCACTCATTTCTGCTGAGTTATTTTCCTTGCTTACGTTTACACTGTTTGCTGCTTGCCTACTAACAGACGAATGTACATATTTTGAGATACATTATCAATAACTACTTAGATCCCATCAATATACCTGCTCGGCATTAAGCCTTATGTAATAAGGTGCCGTATGCAGCAGGGTGTAGTAGTTTGATAAGTGTGTCTTATTAATATATCTCTGCTTATATATGTATGCACATTCTAAGAATATGCCTTTTATGTACTGCCCATAGTTGTACTATATTTTTTTGGGCGCAATGTCAGTACCTACTTAGATCCCATTCCTATACCTGCCCGGCAATTAACCTTATATTTGAAGGTGCCGTTCGCAGCAGGGTGTAGTAGTCTGACAAAGGCTTCCTATGAAATATATTCACTTTACTGTTCATACAATGAGATATCCTTGTCTGTCATGATAACAAACAGCAGATTAAGATATCTGCTGTAATATTGGTATACCTTTCTAACTCTAGGTTAGTAAATGTATCAGGTTCATGCATTCACATTAACCCCTGACCGGTCAGGTTTGTATATTAATTTTGTGTTTATTAATTTTCTTTTTGTACATTTTTTGGTCCATTGTATATAGACATATTGTATGTGTATATCTGAGACAATAAGTCTCGCTATATCAGTGCCAGAGATTGTCCTCTCTTGTTGCCACATAAGCTTATTTTTTGGATACTCCTTATTTTACTTTGATGAGCTAAATAAAACATATTTTGAAAAGAGTGCTGAATTCCCTGTCTTTCATCCTGATATACTTGGTTCAGGATTCCTTCTCTCTCTTAAATCCATATAATTTATTCCAAGGGTCTGCACCACAATACTGTTATATTCAAGGCCATACCAGTATTTATCTATGAACTGGTGGGTCACCATATACTAGCTCCCAGCAGCTGCGTCCCCTCCGTCATTTTTCTTCTATACATTTATATATGTTTATGCAATAGTCACACATTTGTGTAGAATAAGATTCTAGTCATTTTACTTTTAAGCTGCACATGTTGATTTGATAAAAGAATATCAAATCCCATTCTATAGAATTTTTTTTACTGTGGCCCCTCTAATTAAAACAATAAGCCAGAATTTATATATCTATATCATGCATGGTCATATACTGTAATATATACTTCTGGATTAATTAGTATTGAATTGTTAATTTTTCCAATGAGCCACAGGAAGCTATGTAAATAAATAGTTAAAATCTTGTGGATGTAGCTAAATTGCCACCTTGAAATATAACAATTACTATTGCATTAATATATGTATGTAGTTATCTAAATCTATATATAAGGTAACTAGATAAGAAGAATTATCACTTTAAGTTAAATCCAACAGAAATAATAATTCATTGACCACAATTTCAAGCTATGGTTTTTCCCATGTATTGTATATTGTGTGATTTTCTGTTTTGAAACTGTTCTAATAAATAATTATGTCTGTGAGAAATGCAGTATCATTTTTAACCACACCTAACTCTGGCAAGGAGGAAAACCTAACAGGGATAGGATCTTAGGTGATGGAAAGGATTTATTTGAAAAAGAGATTAATATCTCACAAAAATCCAAAAAGACAAAGGAAAAGCTGTAGCAATTATCTTTGCAGCATGCTTGGTAATGAATGCCAAAATAGAAACATTGAAAAATGAACTGCAAAGTTCCAAAAATATACTAAACAAAAAAGAAAAAGAGATTGACAAATTTGAAACTCAAGTGCAATCTCTAACATCCCTCAATTATGAAATTAATAAATCCAAATAGGAGAGTGATAAACACTGTTTAAATGTAGGGAAAAAATTAGAGATTTGCAAAGAAAAATTATTTGAAACAGAGAAACAAAAAGGATCACATATGTAATGCATATTCTGTGGTCCAAAATGAATTGGAAAATATTAAATTGGGGAATTCTGCTGAAAAATCCAAATGGTTTAATGTGCTGCTGCAAAGCACTTCAGTTTTTTGTGCTAAAAATAATGAGGATTCCTCCACCCTCACATTTGCATGTTTAACAGAAAATAGTGCTACAGTAAGGAGTAGTGGGGACTGCATTTCATCTAGCCAATTCAGCTATGATTTACCTCTTGCCACAAGTAAAGCTAATAGCAAACTCACAGGGGACTGTTCCATTATTATGGATACAATATATAATGGCAATGGAGAATTTAAAAACATAAATAAACCCCCTGCTGTTGTAATATCTGTGTGTCCTCCTACTGGAGGTAAAAATACACAATTAGAAAATATAAGTGTGAGACATCTAACAGCATGCCTGACTAATTTTCAAACCTTTGACACACAATCCACTAAAACACTAAATGGTTGTGGGTAATACGGTGGAATAGTAGGAAGGGAGCGGAGCCGCTACAGGTAACTTCCGCTTTGGACCGGAGGGGTGAATGGATTAGACCAAAGCAGGGAGAGGGGGATGTGTGAAGAGCCAACCAAAAAGCGGCGGACGACCGCAAAACACTCAGCAAAGAAAAAACGGAAGGCTGCTGAGCAACAGGTAAAGAAAAAAACAGCTTTTATTCCATTAAAATAGAAGAGACACAAAATTGTCCTTGTCAATTTTGTGTCTCTTCTATTTTAATGGAATAAAAGCTGTTTTTTTCTTTACCTGTTGCTCAGCAGCCTTCCGTTTTTTCTTTGCTAATACGGTGGAATCTATAAATATTCCTACTGCTAACATGTCAAAATCAGCCACTGTTCTGGGAGCCAAATTCTCATACGAGGTGCAAGTATCTAAACTAACCCTAAATTCTGCAAATTTCAAAAATGCAAATAATCCACCAGAAAAAGGCCTAGAAATGTCAAATCCTCTAGAGCTAAATGTTTTAAAAAATGTTTTACAGAGCAACAAATGGGTAAACATAATGGACACAGTCAATGGTTTTACACTGATGCTGTGTTCACACTATCCACACTGTGAAGGTAATTTTCCACAAAAATACAATTGGAGCTTGGATGTATCACATGGTCACCCAGAATTAAATGCAGAATATAAAAACATTCTCACTAAGCTGTCTTCCCTAGAAAGTATGTTTCAGGCTCCACAGGAAAAACACTCAGGAAATGGAATGAAACAGCAGCAGAGGCACCACAAACACTCATCTATGGACATAAAGGAAATAGGAAGTATGCCTTCAACTATGGTGAGTGCATTGATATTGGTGTCATTCCTGATAATAATATACCATTTGGTCCCAAGTACATGTAGCTATCGCTATTTCTTTAAAGAAAATTGTGTTAAGCAACAATAGTGCCCAAGGGGGGGAGAGGGTCACTTGCTTGAAACAGAGTGTTCCCATATGGGCATTCTTATTTGCTAACAAAATGTTAAGAACAAAATAGTCTGTACCTGAATTGAGTATTGTAAAACTTAGGCCATTCAAACACCATTTTATTTTGTAAGACAGATTCAGGACAGACCAAACCCCAAGTTAGTTTAAAGGGACATGAAACCAAATTTTTTTTCTTTCATGATTTAAAAAGAGTATGCAATTTTCAACAACTTTCCAATTTACTTCTATTATCAAATTTGCTTTATTCCCTTGAAATCCTTTGTTGAAAAGCATATCTAGATAGGATCAGTAGCTGCTGATTGGTGGCTTCACATAAATGCCTCGTGTGATTGGCTCACCCATGTGCATACTTATTTCTTCAACAAAGGATATCTAAAGAATGAAACAATTAGGTAAAATAAGTAAATTGGAATGTTGTTTAAAATTGTATTCTCTATCTGAATCATGAAATAAACATTTTGACTTGCATGTCCCTTTAATGTATATATTATATATGTAGATTTACATTTTATATTTTTGTTTAACAGGTATTACAAAAAAGGAATGACTGATACCAAAAGCAGAAAGCAGAGCCATGACTGACACCAGATACCAGAGGCACAATTGCATCTAGAGAATCTCCATCTTAAAATAACAAAACTAAAGCTGATTGCTATAATTTAGATTAGTTTGGAACATAACCATATAATGGTTACTAACAAGTATTTTTACATGTCAATTAATCCTTGATCCAGCATTTACTTAAAACTCTCACATATCTATGATTATTAAACTACTGTTCCTATATGTAAATGTATATTTTTACAAAATGTATATGGTACCACAGTATACTCCTATATTGGTTTACATTGCTCATTATACTATTCCATGTAAAATCACAATAGGTGCTAACAGGACTCAGGTAAACTAAGCAGAATGATATAACCCATAGATTATTAGTCTAAATTTGCAGATTATTATTTTATCTTTAGAATTTCTAGGTCTTAAAATAAAATAATTAAACAACATATAGTTTTAAAATGGGTAGTTATTTCTTCCTTATTTAGTTCAAGAGGGGTATCTTATTAAATCATCAATGCTACAGTCCTGTTAAATATTATGTTAAGCTATTTGCCTGGTATTTCTTAGTAACTGCTGAACATATATAGGACAATCATATGTAATGGAAATCAGTCAGTGTTAAGGATGCAATAATTCCCACTTTAGAAAAATAAGATATATGTAGATGTAGGGATATTAGTGTAGGTATTAAATAGCCTCTATTGTAGCTATTAACTGGTGTCTGGGTACAGGATATTTATTTAATTATTTATAAAATATTTTACCAGGAAGGATACATTGAGATTCCTCTCGTTTTCAAGTATGTCCTGGGTCCACAAGACATTGCATTGATAACATAGGGTACAATAAAATACAAAAAAACTATAATAATACACAATATATGCAATTTTTTTTTAACATAGAACAGGTATTTAATCAACCATGACAGGTGCATTCTGTTTTCAGATATGTAGAGAGGGATCTCTTAAAGGATATTAGGCTTGGGGAAGGTTTGAAAGTGTGCGGGAGGTCGTTCCATAATTGTGGTGCTCTGTAGGAAAAGGAGGATTGAGCTGCTTTCTTTTTGTATTGAGGCAAGCTAAATAATTGGATCGGAGGTTATAGGAGGCGGGAATAGCCAGGGAGAGCATTCTGCTCAGGTAGGGTGGGAGCTTCCCAGAAAGGCTCTTAAACACAAGGCAAGAAAGATGGAGGGAGCGTCTGGATTCCAGCGACAGCCAGTTTAGTTCTTTTAGCATGTCACAATAATGGGTCCTGTAGTTACATCGTAGCACAAAGCAACAGAATGAGTTATACAATGTATTTAGTTTATTATGGTGAGTTTGCGGTGCAGGTGCATATACTATGTCCCCGTAATCCATGATAGGCATCAGCATTTGCTGTACAATCTTTTCCTTTATTGTAGGGCTGAGGCAGGATTTGATTCTGTACAGGGCACCTAGTTTTGGATAAAGTTTAGATGCAAGTTTTTCTATGTGGAGGCCAAAAGATAGATTGGGGTCTAACAACATACCCAAGTATTTGAAAGAGTGGACTGCGGTCAGCGTGCAATTGGATTTTGTTTTGATGCGTAGATGGGAATTTTGTAATTTAGGCCCTGTTCCAAAGATCATTGTGACAGTTTTGTCAGTGTTTAGGAAGAGTTTGTTTTTTGATATCCACTTTTCTACCTCTGTGATTTGGTCTTGGAGCACTGCTTCAAGCTGTGGCAGATCGGAATTGTTTGCATAGATTACCATGTCATCTGCGTACATGTGTACAGTTGAGGATTTGCAGAAATTAGGCAGATCATTTATAAATAATGTGAATAGCAGGGGGCCGAGAATGGATCCTTGGGGAACACCACACGTGACCGGGAGAGGGAGGGAGTCACTGTCAGAAATGGAGACATATTGTGATCGATCCGATACATATGATCGAAACCTGGTTAGCGGACGATCACCAATACCTGAGTTTTTTAGTTTGAGCAGTAGTATGTCGTGGTCTACTGTGTCAAAGGCCTTTGCAAAGTCAAGGAAAATAGCTCCAGTTAGGTCTCCTTGTTCCATGCCAGTTTGGATGTCATTGCAAACTTTTAGGAGGGCAGTTGTAGTGGAGTGATTCGGGCAAAAACCTGATTGATCAGGGGTCAGATAGTTAGATTGTTGGTAATACTCACATAGTTGCGTATGGATGCATTTTTCTAAGATTTTTGACAATACTGGGAGCAAAGATATGGGACGATAATTAGAAACCAAGGTTAACTCCCCACTTTTATGGATAGGCACTACTCTTGCTGGTACATTTGAATGAGGTCAGCTGTGATCCAATTTAAGTGTGCTCCTTTTACTCTCACCTTAAGCAGCGGGGCATGCATATTCCAAACTTGTAGGAGTTCAGACTGGAAGAATTCTACTGCAGAATCTAGATCTGGGATTAGGTTTAATCTGTGCCAGGGGAGGTTCTTAATGTCATTTAGAAATGATTGAAGATCAAATTTTTTGAAGGACCTGGTGATTTTAACCTTGGGAGAGGATTTAGTTGCCTTTATTTTGCGCACGCAGTACACTAGGCAGTGGTCACTGAAATTGTTAGGGAGAACACCTGCCTCCTGGATTCGTTCGGCAGAAGTGGAGAGAATCTAGTCAAGCAGGGTGTGATTATGGCTTTTGATGTTTATGCGAGTTGGGGAGGAGATTAATTGCGTTAGCTGCAAAGATTTAAACAGTGAGCGACAACTATTATTTTTTAGATTCAGCCAATCAATATTAAAATCTCCAAAAAACTAAATTTCACTTTTTGGGTTTTGAGCTATGGTTTCACTATGGAGATGTGCTATGTCAAAAACGGAATGTACAGGGGAGCTAGGTGGACGGTAGATCCCTGCAACAATTATTGATTTACTGCATGGGATTTCAATTTTGCCAGAAAGGAAATCAAAGGTGGCAGGAGAGCTAGATTTTTGTAAGGGGGTGTACTTTGTGGAATTGTCAACATAAATTACAATGCCGCCTGCTCTCTTTGCTCTATCATTTTTATGGCATGAATATCCATGTATTGCAATGGCAGAGTCAGGTATTTTTGCGGTTAGCCACGATTCAGAGATCACAATGATTTTGGCTTTGTATTGTAAACACCAAGCTTGCAGTGCATCAATTTTTGGTAGTAAGCTGCGGATATTACAGTGCACAAAGGAGAGGCCTTTTTTAGCTGGAAGGCTAGGAATGGAATTTGTTAGGGACCAGGGTTAGACTCTACATCATTTGCAAGGGCAAGTAACATAAGGAATAGGAATTTGGAAATCATTTTTGATTGGCCATATAGTGAATGTGATACTTTATAATTTTGTGAGGTGGGGGTATGAGGGTTATTTTTTATAACCCTCCACCAGCACTCAGCAGCTAAGTTACAGCAACAGAGCAGGCCATGATGTATGATAATTTGTTTTCCAGTTAGAGGTGTGTGCTTATGGCGGTTATTATGTGAACAAAATTGGAGTGAGAAAAGGGTTATCATGAATAACATGAATAACAGTATGGTTATATTTGGATTCATGTTAGTGGTATGAGGTGTGTAGATAAAAAATGAAAAGTATATACACTATTGATGTGTGATATATAGCTATTTGTAGGAAGAGATGGTATGTATTCTATACGGTTAAGTAAAAGGAAGGATGTGCTTATCAGTGGTTGCAGCTGTCATTTAAGGAGAATGAAAGAAGTGTGGGAGACTATCTATAAATGAATAAATGAGCCTGGGGTGGGTGGGGTGAGGGGCAGGGTGGGAGGGAAACTATCTTCCAGGAGCTACCTGTTTGCAAAGCAGGGGAGCAGCTGAGATAAGTTCTGTATTTTCTTGCAAGGCTTGGGTAGATATGTTTTAAAATCAGGCTGTTTGCAAAGCAGGGGAACAGCTGAGATAAGTTCTGTATTTTCTAGCAAGGCTTGGGTAGATATGTTTTAAAATCAGGCTGTTTGCAAAGCAGGGGAACAGCTGAGATAAGTTCTGTATTTTCTTGCATGTGCATGATATATGCATGAATGTATGTGTTTGATTTATACAGTTTCTGTAGAGTACCAAATGGTGTTCTATTCAATCCTAAATTAGGAATGAGGTGAATGTGACTAGGAAATTCTCAGGAGATACATTTAGGGTTTTTCTATTAATTATTATATTATTATATTTAATTATTATTATTATTATTATTATTATTATTAATATAAATATTGTATTCCAAAATTAATAATTAATCTTCAATACATGAGAATTCTAATCGATCTGTTATTTAATGGTATAATCTATTTTCATAATGTGCAATTCATTTATTATATCTGCCATCTAATAAATCTCCGTTTTGAAGTCTCTTAGATTGTTATTTGTAACACTATTTCAAAATTGCATTTGCTATTTTGTTATATTTTTACTTCGTATCATAACTTCATTTTATTTATTTATTTATTTATTTTCTAAAGTTATTAATTTTATGACCAGCATTTTATTCATTTCTTCATTTTTTAATGTTAGGTCATTCATTAATGTTATTTTTTCAATGGTGATGATCCATAATGTTACAGATTTGAATCTAATATAGATATTTTTCGATCTGTTACCTAGTTTGTAACGGCACTTACAGTCGATGATAATAGAAAAAAACACATTGTTTTAATGGGATGGTCCAGATTGGACAATTAATATCATGTGACCTGGAAACTCCTAAGCGGACCTGATAGGAGACTGCTGCAGAGGAAACGGCTTGAAAGGGAACTACACCAACTCGCTGCAAAGGATGATGAGAGTATAAGTTGATGTACGTATTTAATAATGTTAACCTATGTTCTATGTTAAGGTTTTATTTTTTAGGTCTATTTTAATTTAGATATTTTAACAAGTGTAAATCTGGCCTCCACCAATGGGGTAATGGTTAGCGTCCTTGATTGTATATTTAAAGAACACCTGTGTTGTGGAAAGGTATGCTTGGTTTGTTAAGCACTATTTTAAATTGTAAATGCTCTTGAGAAAGACGGCTAGGTCCATTGAGACGCGTTGGGCACATTAAAACTGCTTTTATACAAGAAAGGGGGTGAAGTTTTTCTTTGCACATACAAGGAGCCATTTATCCAGAATATACGCTGTGAGTATCTACACTTTACTATATGGTGTCTTGATACAACATTTCAGCACAATCTTTCTAATTGGAACTAGGAGTATATTTCTCCTGATTAATGTCTGAAGGACTGTGTAATACATTCAAGTAAACAGATGAGGATCTACAGTGAACCAGTGCCTCCTTCTTGGCACAGCATTTCTATCCATATTCACCATTCAATTCATTCCACAACAGTGAAACAATCCAAATAGGCAGAGTAATACCTCATATGTTTACAGAGTATTTGTCATATATTTAATAAAAATCATTATTCATCATTCAATGGATTCTTTTCATTTTCCTTCATAATTTAGGATTAGGAACCCACAAAAAAAGCCTTTTTTTTTTTTTTTTTTTTTACTAGAGATGCTCATATTATAGATACAAGCTATACAATATCTTTTCAACCATTTTTTTTACTAGAGATGCTCATATTATATATATGATATATATGATACAAGCTATACACTATCTCTTCAGTCATACCAATTGATATTAATAATTGTAACCAGAAGATCCATCTGCTCTCTTATTTTGAAAGCAGTTTCTCAATGTCACCACCTCTAATATCCAGTTTCACCTGTTGCAATATCCAGCATTTTAAATCAGGCTTTGCATGATGTCTATTAAGGAAATTATCTCATCACAGATGTTAATTTCTTACCTTTCATATGGTAATTTCTGCTGTTCCCTATATTACTAAAATGTTCCCCAAATGTGAGGACATTCCTACATATTTTGTGTTACAAGAGCATTCCAAACAATAAATTCATTTTTTTTTTATCTACAATGTAACAGTCGTTTTCATCCCTGCTTGGAAGGTAGTCATACTAGTTAAAAATTTTAATAAAAATACAATATGGACAGAATCCATATGGGTATTACCATATTGTTTATTCTTTCTTCTTGGGGGTTTTCTCACAAAGAGACTAATTTACCTTTGATGATAGATGCCCTTTTCCAACTTACTTTAAACCTATCCCCAATGTAATTGGACATAGCTGGATCTGTTCTCAGTACATGTGCATTTTTGTTAAGAATATTAATGATTATTTTGTGCTGCTGATAAGGGACATATTACAAGTGGAGCGCTAAATATAACTTTGTCAGGCATGGAACACAGGAATAGCCACTTACATCTACAAAAATATAAAGGATTGGTTCCAGCCACAAATTTTTTTAAAAAGGGACCTTTACTTTATTTCATGTCAGGGTCCAAAGCTTTGCACCCTGACTTAAGATAAATTAAAGGTCCCTTTTTAAACAATATTCATGGTTGGAACCAATTCTTTATACTCATAAGTTGTCTAATCAAGCTTCTCAAAAAGGCTAAATTTAAAAAAAAAACCTAGATGTAGGGGAAATCTTGTTTTACCAGTAGTAATGACAGAACAACAATCGTCATCTAAATGTGATTCATCAGCAGCGAAAAGATATGAGTGATGGAGAGGATGAGAATAATGTTCGAATACCAGGAACATCCAGATCCCAAGATAGATCTAAGGACGAGGTGTCATAAACAATATATATGTAAAGATAACTATTTTACATTAAGATTTTCAAATATATATATTTAATATGGGTTTTTTATGTAAAGGACATAGGAATGTAAAATATGCGTAGCGTGCATTGGGGTTTGTGATTTTGGTCTAACACAGTGTCGTGTTAGTGCACATTAGAAATTGTTAACCACAATGCATGTTATTGAAATATAAAACATACCTCTTAATATGAAAAAAGCCTGAGACAGTGCTAATAAAGTATAATACTATACATTATTTCAAATGATTTTAAAATATTTATTATACAAAATAAAATAAATGAATAATTCTACATCACAATAAAAAATAGTTATTACAATAAAAAAACAAGTAATACTTGCACTGATAAAAAGTGTATAGGAGTCTCTATGCTGCAACCAGCAAACTACAGTCCACAACACAGAGTCATTGGCAGGTGTGTCCTCAAAAAAACCCACTATGTGTTTCATGGAAAAGATCCTCTTCATCAGGTAGTATAAATTGTATTTTGCTGGCAGGTCTTCTTTTCATAGCAGACCATAGGGTTGGCCCTCACATTAATTAGTCGAGAAACATATACATATGTGTTTCGCTCCCATTGTGGTTATGTGGATTGTATAACCACCAAGGTTAACAAAAGTTACATATCAAATATATCACTCAAACTATGTAATTCATGAAAAACAACACTGTCTATTTTAAAATTTGATACATTTAAAAATTGCTAGCATATCTATTTGTACGATCTCTATGTATAAACATATGAATGGAAAAAGCTGATTAGCATGTCTCTCAACGAATCAGATATGACAGATTGCTTAGTGATGATTTAACCCTATCACAAAAAAGTATCCAGTTGTCTGGCATGTCTTACCATGGACTTATATCACGTTGTGTGCTGGTTTAGTACAGGGTTATGATATTGATAGTGCACACTGTGCAATCCATAGTGTGCCTAGTGTAAATCTTGGTCATTATAAGCTGTGTGACTTTGAATGTATCCTGTATAAAGCTTATAGGTAAAGTAATACATGAGGCTTTGTCACGCATATTTAGATTTATGGGAATTATGAATTTGGAGCATTTTTGACATGCTTACATAGAATAAGTTTGCAGCTTTTTTTGGAATATTAACTCATGTAAATGGTGCAATGCAATATCACTATCAAACATTCACTAGACTTGGAGGCAATTCAAATCTATCATAAACCCCAGTGTTCACATCATTTTCTAACACTTTGACAAGCCAACAGAGTTGAGAACCCTGAGCAATTTATGGAGAAAATATGTTTTTTTAACAGTTTTTCATGATTTGTGTACTTATCTTACTCATCTTGCTTACCCTTTAAGAAACCCATTTTTTTTAGTTTTGCATGAAATTCCTTGTCTGTACAGCCTTTGTTTTTGTTTTGCTTGTTTTTTGTTAAATTTTATTTTTTTAAGCATACAAATACAAAGTTAAAACTAATCGAAAACCACACTAAGAAATGTATGAAACATTTACACACACAAAAAAAAAATTTGAATATTAATTTGTAACTACAGTGTTTGGATAGTTAAAAATGTTAATAAAAAATTACAAAATAATATGTAAAATGTTTTTGCATATATGTAATAAATTGCTTTTATTAGCAAAGTGAAAAAAAAAATGGAATACAAACATATGAGGCAGTCCTCATTATATTAGCTCAACTATCCACTATTTTAAATCATATTGACTGAGTATATTTTACTTCCAGATATCTCTACTAACATTTCTGTAAAATCATAATGAAAATATGTTTTATATAGATTTTGCATGTTTATCCAATCCAAATGTAACAAAACCAACCTACAACTTAGACAGCTTATCATATTCATAAGGAGCTCTGGCTCACATATATATCAAGAAGAGGCACCTGATAATTCTATACATTTTTCATTTAGGATCAGATTACAAGTGGAGCACTAAATATTGGTTTTGCGAAAGCGATATTAGAGCTCCACTGAGTAATACCAGCACACACTAATGTGTGCTGGTATTACAAGTTAACAGCAATGCGAATGCGAGCTTGTGTTCGCATTGCTTGGAAGCATTGTGCTTAAGAGAGTGCACTTCAATAGGCTCAAATGGAAGCGTCATTCTGATGCCATCATACATGACGTACCGTATATGATTATATACATATATATATATATATATATATATTTATATATGTATATACATATTTATTTACCTGCTTCTACCTAAGAATAAAGACAAAACCTCAAATATTAGATTAATTGCTTACTACAACTGTCACTGGAATGGTCTTAAACAAGTACTTGCAAAAATGTAGCATTTACTCTTAAGTGACGATGGTTTCTCTCGTGAAGTAGGGCAATACCCCAACATCACAGCAAAAAGGGCACCACACTTGCAGGACAAATTG
The DNA here is from genome assembly GCF_027579735.1 of Bombina bombina. Taxonomy (NCBI): domain Eukaryota; kingdom Metazoa; phylum Chordata; class Amphibia; order Anura; family Bombinatoridae; genus Bombina; species Bombina bombina. The sequence continues at coordinate 498,988,156 of NC_069499.1, forward strand.
GTTAGGAGCCAATATGTGTCCATATCTAAACAAAAATATTGGCTAACTAGGCACAGGTCTACTGGTAACCACCCATGTGGGAAATGTGTGGCATGTAAATACTGTATATGGTTAAAACCAAGGAATTTAAGACACACACTGGAAAAGTGTACAAAGTAAAATATTTTGTAAACTGCAATACAAAGGGAGTAATATATCTACTCTCCTGTGACTGCCCATGTTTCTACATTGGCAAAACAACAAGGGCCATAAAAGATTGCATCACAGAACATTGTGATGATGTGAAGAATAAGAATCCAAAGAGTAATATTGCAAGACACTTTCAAAATTTCCATGAGTGTAATCCTGACTCTCTAAAATTTATTGGCATAGACAGGGGTATTACCAATGGCAGAGGAGGAGACAATGATAAAATCCTCCTAAGAAAGGAGTGTAGATGGATCTCGATTTTAGAGACCCAACTTCCAATTGGCTTAAATGATAAGCTAGACATGGCTTGCTTCCAATAAAATTTCTCTCAGATAAAAATTATTTTCCTTAAAATAATTGTTTTAAAGTAACAATATGTTTTCTGAGTACTAATAGTAGGCAAACAAGACATCTACATTATGAGAAATTGTGATGCTATAAATGTATCTAACAATAATTGCTATGTATATCTATACAGGCTCTAGACATCAACGATATAGTTACTTTCACCCACCAGCAGAGGCGCAACAAAATATCAAATAAAAAGGGACGCCTATGTCCTTATTCTATAAGCCCTGATAAAGCCATGTCTCACAACCAGACAAGGGGGTGAAAAGCGCATCAGCATTGGCTAGCCGAACGGTACACGTGATGTGCGCACAGGATCGCAGAGTTCCACTTTGAAATTGTGGTGTTCTTCGGAGCTGCTTTCTTGCAAAGCACGGATTACACAAGCAAAGCATTTCTAAGAAGGATACGCAAGGCTTCCATCACCTTCTCAGCTGACAACAAGGTCGTATGTACTCTCTAAATAGAAGACAACAGATGGGCTTTAAAAAGTAGGAGTAAACCCTAAAGGAAAGGCATAAATATCCCAGTGGAGGGCTTGTTGTATATATATATATATATATACGGAACTGTGACTTGTATAAACTACCTGCTGATTACTTCAACTTGAATCTATTGCCTACAAGTGCATAATTGCAAAGGCTTACAATTGACATTACAGCATTACTGTCACTAATCTGCCTACTAATCTTTCTATGCTTGAACTGTTTCTATTTCATAAACAATGTACATATATAGGTGGGTTGATTACTAGACTACTTAGATCACAATTTTCAACCTACACAGTATATACCTCTGTAACTAGGAGTGCTTTGTGCAGCAGGGTGTAGTCAGTCTAGATAACTTTCCTCCTACAATATACCTCCGTGCTTGCTACTGTACAGGGAGTGCAGAATTATTAGGCAAGTTGTATTTTTGAGGATTAATTTTATTATTGAAAAACAACCATGTTCTCAATGAACCCAAAAAACTCATTAATATCAAAGCTGAATATTTTTGGAAGTAGTTTTTAGTTTGTTTTTAGTTTTAGCTATTTTAGGGGGATATCTGTGTGTGCAGGTGACTATTACTGTGCATAATTATTAGGCAACTTAACAAAAACAAATAAATACCCATTTCAATTATTTATTTTTACCAGTGAAACCAACATAACATCTCAACATTCACAAATATACATTTCTGACATTCAAAAACAAAACAAAAACAAATCAGTGATCAATATAGCCACCTTTCTTTGCAAGGACACTCAAAAGCCTGCCATCCATGGATTCTATCAGTGTTTTGATCTGTTCACCATCAACATTGCGTGCAGCAGCAACCACAGCCTCCCAGACACTGTTCAGAGAGGTGTACTGTTTTCCCTCCTTGTAAATCTCACATTTGATGATGGACCACAGGTTCTCAATGGGGTTCAGATCACGTGAACAAGGAGGCCATGTCATTAGATTTTCTTCTTTTATAAAGAAAACCAAAATACTAATGGCACTGCACAAATTAACAAAATAGGGTAGCCTATTGTTCTCTGGACTGGTAAATGTACTTTATTTGTATAAATCTATCTGTGATCCAGGTTTATTCTCTTATAGAGTGGCTGAGGTGCTGTGTACTGGTTATTTGAGACAAAGAGTATCAATCCTAGGATTGATGGAATGTACACCTGTATAGCACTCTGTCCCTATTTAACAATGGCAAGAGTTGGACAAGGTATAGTAGTCTAGAATAGGAGGAGTGAGTGGGGATGAGTTAAAATATAACCTTTATTGGTAAATTTAAAAAAAAGGCAACAACAAACACAATCTACATACATACTAAGTTAAAAATTGCAGGATTGGGTCTGATTAAATTATATCTGTTTTTACAGAAAATTCAGGTGGTTATGATATATATATAGAGAAAAACTTTGATTAATAGTCCAATTTCACGTTGTGGTATTCTCAGTACTTATATGCTGTTAGATATTGGTAACACTAAAGTGGTATCAGTAAAGCTATTGTGCTTCGATATTTACTCTGTTGTGAGTCTGATATTGATACTCAGCTATAAAAGGATAGCAATTGGTTAACTTGATTTGGTTATTGCACTTATTTAGATAGGTATAGTATTATTTCTAACACGTGATTCGTGTAATTAATGTTGTAACAAAGTGCTTGTAAAAAGTTTCAATTGTACCCCATTGTTTAGAAGTTTATTTATATATTAAATGTGTACAATATCTAATTCATAGTTAACTGTATAGAATAGTTATTTGTTACACTTTTGTCTAGTTTCTGCTATAGTTAGCACAGTATTTGTTGTTGGCTGCATGAGCAAGATTTTCTATCAATTGTGCACTTGTTTTGCTAACATTTAATGTTAGATGTAATAACTTTCTTGAATGACTTTTTTATTTTCGGTTTTTATTGCAATATTTCACCTAAGTGACTTGTAATTCTATTATCATCTTTATTCACCTCAGTATTTTTATTGAGATTGTATTGTGTTTATTTCATTTTCAGAGTCATAGCAGTTATATGAATTTGATATGGAGCTGCTGCAGAGTAGCTGCTGCTCGTGAATTTAGCTTGGCTTAGCTTATATTAAAGATAGGCTTGTTGGTATATATTACCGGACTAAATGTTAGACATTTAAAAGTCTAAGTGCTGATCTCAAACTAACAATTTGCGGTATTGTAAATATATTTTGATGCTTCAAATTTCTTAACCGCACGTTTGGATCAACACTGGGCTTCTAATATATGTGCCGGTTCTGTTTTGTAAAGTTAGCGTGGCTTAGCTTATGCTAAAAAATAGGATGCGTAATATTTATTGCTGAATTGCATAATATGCATTTTCCAAAGTTAGATATAATTCTTAAATAATTGATTTGCGGTATTATGTATATATTTATATTCTATATTTCTTAACCGCTTGTTTATAATAAATACTGGGCTCTTGCTGTAACTGCCAGTTCTGTTCCACTATATCAAGTTAACTTGGCTTAGCTTGTACTGAAAAATAACAAATTGATAGGTGTTACCACTCTAGTTTTTAAGCGTTTTGGCAGGCTGAGTGCTGATCTAAAGCTGACAGTTTGCGGTATTATATCTGCCTTCGAGACCCTTTGAAAAAGCCACGGTAGTGGCGAAACATGTTAGGGAATTGTTTGTTGAATGCCGTGTAGCATTTTTTATTTAGCAGGAATGGTGGTCTTTATAGTATAAAAATTGTGGTTGTGCACAATATTGATTTAATGTAATCTATATAGAGAATAACCCAGTAACTATATTAGAAATAGAACCGGCATTTAGAGCGAGCGCTCAGTGTTGACTGCAGACAAGCGGGTAAAAAATACGGAACTCGAAGGCAGATATAATACCGCAAACTGTCAGCTTTAGATCAGCACTCAGCCTGCCAAAACGCTTAAAAACTAGAGTGGTAACACCTATCAATTTGTTATTTTTCAGTACAAGCTAAGCCAAGTTAACTTGATATAGTGGAACAGAACTGGCAGTTACAGCAAGAGCCCAGTATTTATTATAAACAAGCGGTTAAGAAATATAGAATATAAATATATACATAATACCGCAAATCAATTATTTAAGAGTTATATCTAACTTTGGAAAATGCATATTATGCAATTCAGCAATAAATATTACGCATCCTATTTTTTAGCATAAGCTAAGCCACGCTAACTTTACAAAACAGAACCGGCACATATATTAGAAGCCCAGTGTTGATCCAAACGTGCGGTTAAGAAATTTGAAGCATCAAAATATATTTACAATACCGCAAATTGTTAGTTTGAGATCAGCACTTAGACTTTTAAATGTCTAACATTTAGTCCGGTAATATATACCAACAAGCCTATCTTTAATATAAGCTAAGCCAAGCTAAATTCACGAGCAGCAGCTACTCTGCAGCAGCTCCATATCAAATTCATATAACTGCTATGACTCTGAAAATGAAATAAACACAATACAATCTCAATAAAAATACTGAGGTGAATAAAGATGATAATAGAATTACAAGTCACTTAGGTGAAATATTGCAATAAAAACCGAAAATAAAAAAGTCATTCAAGAAAGTTATTACATCTAACATTAAATGTTAGCAAAACAAGTGCACAATTGATAGAAAATCTTGCTCATGCAGCCAACAACAAATACTGTGCTAACTATAGCAGAAACTAGACAAAAGTGTAACAAATAACTATTCTATACAGTTAACTATGAATTAGATATTGTACACATTTAATATATAAATAAACTTCTAAACAATGGGGTACAATTGAAACTTTTTACAAGCACTTTGTTACAACATTAATTACACGAATCACGTGTTAGAAATAATACTATACCTATCTAAATAAGTGCAATAACCAAATCAAGTTAACCAATTGCTATCCTTTTATAGCTGAGTATCAATATCAGACTCACAACAGAGTAAATATCGAAGCACAATAGCTTTACTGATACCACTTTAGTGTTACCAATATCTAACAGCATATAAGTACTGAGAATACCACAACGTGAAATTGGACTATTAATCCAAGTTTTTCTCTATATATATATCACAACCACCTGAATTTTCTGTAAAAACAGATATAATTTAATCAGACCCAATCCTGCAATTTTTAACTTAGTATGTATGTAGATTGTGTTTGTTGTTGCCTTTTTTTTAAATTTACCAATAAAGGTTATATTTTAACTCATCCCCACTCACTCCTCCTATTCTAGACTACTATACCTTGTCCAACTCTTGCCATTGTTAAATAGGGACAGAGTGCTATACAGGTGTACATTCCATCAACCCTAGGATTGATACTCTTTTTCTTCTTTTATACCCTTTCTTTCCAGCCACGCTGTGGAGTACTTGGACGCGTGTGATGGAGCATTGTCCTGCATGAAAATCATGTTTTTCTTGAAGGATGCAGACTTCTTCCTGTACCACTGCTTGAAGAAGGTGTTTTCCAGAAACTGGCAGTAGGACTGGGAGTTGAGCTTGACTCCATCCTCAACCCGAAAAGGCCCCACAAGCTCATCTTTGATGATACCAGCCCAAACCAGTACTCCACCTCCACCTTGCTGGCGTCTGAGTCTGACTGGAGCTCTCTGCCCTTTACCAATCCAGCCATGGGCCCATCCATCTGGCCCATCAAGACTCACTCTCATTTCATCAGTCCATAAAACCTTAGAAAAATCAGTCTTGAGATATTTCTTGGCCCAGTCTTGACGTTTCAGCTTGTGTGTCTTGTTCAGTGGTGGTCGTCTTTCAGCCTTTCTTACCTTGGCCATGTCTCTGAGTATTGCACACCTTGTGCTTTTGGGCACTCCAGTGATGTTGCAGCTCTGAAATATGGCCAAACTGGTGGCAAGTGGCATCTTGGCAGCTGCACGCTTGACTTTTCTCAGTTCATGGGCAGTTATTTTGCGCCTTGGTTTTTCCACACGCTTCTTGCGACCCTGTTGACTATTTTGAATGAAACGATTGATTGTTCGATGATCACACTTCAGAAGCTTTGCAATTTTAAGAGTGCTGCATCCCTCTGCAAGATATCTCACTATTTTTGACTTTTCTGAGCCTGTCAAGTCCTTCTTTTGACCCATTTTGCCAAAGGAAAGGAAGTTGCCTAATAATTATGCACACTTGATATAGGGTGTTGATGTCATTAGACCACACCCCTTCTCATTACAGAGATGCACATCACCTAATATGCTTAATTGGTAGTAGGCTTTCGAGCCTATACAGCTTGGAGTAAGACAACATGCATAAAGAGGATGATGTGTTCAAAATACTAATTTGCCTAATAATTCTGCACTCCCTGTATACTCCACTATTAGCTCCGCTAAGCTGTATTTATGTTGATATTTATGCTTGCAACGATAAACTCTTAGATCCCATTTTGTATCTGCTCAGGTCATACCTCCTTGCTGCATTTGTTTGGGGGTTCTGTGAGCAGTAGGGTGTAGTTGGTTAAGCAAACTCTCCTTCTTAACAGCTTGAATTACTCTGCGCCTGTGTTCATCCCTGACCGGTCAGGTTCTTTTATGATGCATCTTGCACATATAATCTTATTTATATTTATATATATATTTTAAAATGTATGTCTTTGTGTGCCAACACAGTTTATGTGTCTTTCAGAATTTCATACTTTGAAGGATTGATGGTGTTCTCACAGAACGAGATGTTACTAATTCACAATTAAAATTTGTTATTGAAACATATTTTTGAGCTTTTCTATCTTTTTTAAAAAAAGAGTGCTGATTTCCCTGTCTTTAATAACAAGATTTCGTTCCTGTTTACTCTTTACTGACATTTATTATTAAGGGTCTGCACCAAATAGCTACTTTGTAGATATTTATCTGTATCGAATTAAGGTTATTATGATATAGCTCTACAGCATTTGCTTCCCCTCTGTCTATTTCTCGACATATTTATTTACAGTTACTTTTCAGTGCTGTTTTTTTTACTAACACCCCATAGCTGTTGATTTTAGCCCCCAAAAACTGCTAAGTGCAGTTTCCTTTTTTTTTAAAAAAAAAGCCACTTTAAAAAAAAAGAAAAGAAAACTAACATTGATTTTGGGGGCATATGGGGCACATTTATAAAATTAACCAGAGATCTGATCTCAGGTTAATTATATGAGCATTAATTGCTACCTCAAGCTCGTGGTAGCAATAACCAGCCCGTTTGCGAGTGCACAACAAATAAGCACTCCGCTTGTAATCTAGTCATCAGTGCTTTTGTTAAGTAAAGTATGGGACCATTCAAAAAAATAAAAATAAAATAGATTACTTCACAATGTCATAATGCTAAACACAGACGAAATTTGTGTATTTCGTATTTAACTTTATAAAGAAAATAACAATTAATTTCCCTATTACAGCCCACCAGAGCTTCCATCTGAGAATATTGTATATCAGTTTAGGTTATTTTGATTTTTGCATAATTTTCTATGCCATTTTAATGCATTAATAAATAGAGCTGCAATTTAAATTAGTAAAACTTTTGAATTTTGTATACAACATGACAGAAAAATGTACTTAAACACAACTATGAGGTTTATTATAGGCTTCAAATAGATTGTTTCCATTGATCTTCAGACCTACAGATGCAAAAACTACATGGCCAAAGTAAAAGTAACAGTTGATGGAAACTGATTCAGCATTGATAGAGACTGGTAAAGTAGTCTGAATGCAGATTTTTATGTGTTGTCAGTAGAATAAATTCATAACATGAAAGCAATTGATATTTTCATATAATTTTAAATAATTTTATAATTAACATTTTTAATGTCTCAATTCTTAATTGCAATCACAAATAACATTTTGAAATCCTTATTTATTCTGAATACACATTTCAATTTTAAACGTGTGATTTAAGCTAAGTCTTTGAAACTTGGTAGAAACCCATAGGACCAAAACTTAAAGGACAGTGTTCAACAAATGCTGAATCCCTTGGAAGCAGCATATTTTTAAAAAGAGGACTACAAACATTAACATCTCTAAGTAAAAAGGAAGCCATTTTACCTTAGAATGTCCTTATTTGCCGCATCCTATTACAGTTAGATTTTTGGCATCCACTGTGAAAACAGTCACTGGGTCAGTGACTAAAATCTTGTCAGGTTTTTTCTTTTACACCAATTACCTTCATTAACAAATGATATTTTCACCAGTTTTAGAAAAAAGAATGAATTTATTAAATGACAGATCTATACATGAGAGGTGAGAGAAGTGACATACAAGGCTTTATTCTAATCTACCTATACTAAACTAATGCCTGTGGGTGCATGCAAAGGAAGCTGAAGTCTATCTGGTTATTGTTATTCTCTCCTTCTTTTGGTTCTTCCTTTCAATCTGCTTCTTACAACATATTTATAGCCAAACAGCCATACTGCAAAGACAGTCCTAGCCAATCAAATCCAGTCATCATCTATTTTATCACAATCCTAGCGGAATCTGTTGGTGCTCTACAAATAACTGATAATAATAATCATAATCCCAGAGATGAATCAATGGCCTGTAGATGTTGCTGTTGTTCAGGAAATTAATTTTCCTAACTCCATCTGACCTTTGTGACCAATCCCAGGACAGACCTTATTTTAGTCCTTTTGAAGGTTTATGACACAATTTTTCTGTTCTGTGTCCTTAACTAATTAATTAGAGCATGTGGTTTGAAGACTATTGACCCTACATTACTGTGTGTTTAACCCCCGCAAAACAGTAGAAGTGCGGCTATTAAGTTATGCAAGGGGTTGATTAAATATTATTTTCTTTAAACATAGCTTTAATGCTGTATACATCTTTTGTCACAAACTCCAAATTTTTTTATTGCAGCTTGTAGGAGTTAGAAATAGCAATTTAGATAGTGACTCAGAGTGGGAATCTGTGGTATAGTGTGTGATGTCCCAGAATTTTCTTCTGCCATAATCACTGTTAGGAGAATGAGCAACTCCACACACAGATGGTAACAGTGTTGCCATGATTAACACCTGTTGCTGGATATGTACAACATAAAGCCAACTCTTACAGTTCTCCATTAACACTTGTGGTTACCAGCATTTACTACAGGTTGCACATTTTTCAGCTTCTCCCTTATCATTGTATTATGGCTTAATAGATATTGTTACTTTTTGAAGTGTGTCATTTGTATGGATTCATGCTTAAAGTAGGAGTAACCTGTTCCAACAAGGAAAATATTGGAGCATTACATTGTATTTTGCCCATTCCCAGTCTGTGTCACTGCTACTAGTCTTTTGCTCTTGAATTTTGTCACTTTACTTTTGATAGATGATTTTAATTAATTAATCTATGACATTAAGTGGCCTGTACAGTTATGTGGTTTCATGCATGAAGCCAGAGTATTCTGTTACAAGCAGTAAGAGTAAATGAACTAAGCTGCCTTACAGGCACATGGTGATAAGCAGGTTGGTTCTTTAATAAATTGATGCTACTACAAAATGAAACACTGTTTCACAAGAATTGTTCTCTGTAATAGTAAAAATCTCGAGGGAAAAGGGAAACCCTTTCAAGAATGTGGTCTGATGCCTTTCTGTGATTTATGTGAAGTCTAAAGGAACTTTCCTTCCACTTATGCTTCTTTTGTGCTCTGTGTTGGGCAGTGGCTTACCATTACCATCATGAACACTTACAAATTAGGGGAGAACATGACCACATTATTTAAAAAAGGGGTACATTCCTTTATTATTAAATCAAAGGGGTAAATAGTGGCTAACACAATATTTCTTATGTTTATAACCTGAATCTTCGGGATTAAGCAATCCCCATTCTTATTTACTTGTTAATGAGGGCACTCTTTTCAACTATGGTCAAACAGATTGGTTGATAGTGGAACCATCAGAGTCACCTTTCCCTTAACTAAACTCCATTATGTTTACTGCAGTATGATCTAAATCGTTAAAAACATGTGATCAATTATTTTAAAGGGGTGTCCCTACATTGTGCTATCTAACATAGGGGCCTATTTATCAAAAAGGATTCACCCAGGAATCTGCCAAAATTGCAGCAAGTAGGCAGGCTTTCCCCATTTACCATTGAACAATTGCAAATTGCTTGTGCAACTGAGCCCCTTATTTTTGCTCAACTAATTGGCTCAGATCATGAGTGAAGCATATATAACACTTTCGCTAGAGCGTTAAGTGTGCTAGAAGTAAACTTTTTGTGTGTGTCGGCTTGCACTTGTATTACGAGTAGAAAGTAAAAAGTTATCACTCTCATGCTAACCCGACGCGAGCAAAAAGCCAAACTTTCAATATCGTGTGCACAATAACCTATTCTCCCATAGAAGCGAATGGAACAAAAAAAGTGGAAAGAAAATCTAACACCTAAATTGCACGCAAACTCGATTGCATTTTCTCATGTGCGCTAACCCGACATGAAAATATGAATATTTCACATTCAAATGTTCTGCACATAACAAAATATGTTATATTTATTCATAAATACATATGTCTATATATATTTGATGGTATTTTGATACAATATATTTCTATACCTATATATATATATATATATATATATATATATATATATATATATACAACATTTCAAATTAGGGGGTAAGTTTAAAATCCTCCACTACGCACAAAATATAGAGAAAATAACTCATTGTGTAGTTCATTAACAGATCTAGACATGCCAGAAGGCTTGTTTTCCCACAGAAAACCTCTGAATTACATTGTTTCCAATGCAGCAACAGATTCTGGGTAAGATATGCAAATGAGGTTCCCAATGACACACCTTTTTACTTGAAGGGACACTGAACCCAAATTTTTGCATTCATGATTCAGATAGAGCATGCAATTTCACAAAAGAAACAAATTTGGGTTCAGTGTCCCTTTAATGTCTGCTTTTCAGCAGATTCCCTTTATGCCAAAGCATCGCTGATCACACAGCTTAGAAGCTTAGCTAGGGTTAGTGCAGTGATTCATAACCATCTCAGGACAGACTGTTTCATGGTTTTTGCCACTCATCAGCTGGGAAAAGGTTTGAATCACTGCTGGGTGAAGTTGATTTCTGGGCAAAATACAACAACATTTAAAATTAGTCTGTCATTAATCCTCCATTCACCCACAATGCAAATAAGATAATTAAAGTATTAACCCCTAAAATGTCAACCCCCTACAAAGCCAACTACCTAATTAAACTATTAACCCCTAAACCACAAACCCCCCACAATGCAAAGTATCAATCTAGTCACTAAACCCCTAACCTAACACCCCCTAACTTAACCCCAAATAAACTACCATTACAGAAAATAAAAAAGACTATCTCCCTAAAAAAATAATAAGCATAGTAAAAATATCTTAACTTCCTATTAAAATAAAAAAAAAACTACTTTATATATAGTGGTTGCAGCTACCATAATAATCGCCATGTGAATGATAATGCTATTCATGGATATTATCATTTTATCCTAAGCCTGTTACTAGGTTTTATCAGCTGTTAATGTAGAGTCAGTTTAAGAAGAGCACTTGTGCTCACATACGGCTAGATTACGAGTTTTTGTCAGTAAGGCTTGCGGGGCTAACGAGCAGTTTATGCTCACCACTCACCTACAAACAACGCTGGTATTACAGGTATTTTTAAACCCGGCTTTAGCCGCAAAAAAGTGAGCGGAGAGCTAAATTTAGCTCCACATCTCACTGAAATAGCAGCGCTGCTTACGGTAGCGGTGAGCTGGCTAAACGTGCTCGTGCACGATTTCCCCATAGGAATCAATGGGGAAGAGCCGGCTGAAAAAAAACCTAACACCTACAAAAAAGCAGGGTTCAGCTCCTAACGCAGCCCCATTGATTCCCATGGGGAAATACTTTTTATGTCTACACCTAACACCCTAACATGAGCCCCAAGTCTAAACACCGCTAATATTACACTTATTAACCCCTAATCTGCTGCCCCCAACATCGCCGACACCTACATTATAGTTATTAACCCCTATTCTGCCGCCCCCAAAGTCGTTGCAACCTACATACAATTATTAACCCCTAATCTGCAGCCCCCAACGTCGCCGCCACTATAATAAAGTTATTAACCCCTAAACCTAAGTCTAACCTTAACCCTAACCCACCCTAACAAATTACAATAAATCTAAATAAAATTACTACAATTCACTAAATTATTCATATTTAAAGCTAAATACTTACCTATAAAATAAACCATAAGATAGCTACAATATAACTAATAGTTACATTGTATCTATCTTAGGGTTTATGTTAATTTTACAGGCAAGTTTGTATTTATTTTAACAAGGTAGAATAGTTATTAAATAGTTATTAACTATTAAATAACTTCCTAGCTAAAATAAAGACAAATGTACCTGTAAAATAAATCCTAACCTAGCATCCTCTTCTTCCGACGACTAACACTAAATGAAGGTACCTTTAAGTGACGTCATCCAAGATGGCGTCCCTTCAATTCCGATTGGCTGATAGAATTCTATCAGCCAATCGGAATTAAGGTAGAAAAAATCCTATTGGCTGATCCAATCAGCCAATAGGATTGAACTTCAAACCTCAATCCTATTGGCTGATCCAATCAGCCAATAGGATTTTTTCTACCTTAATATTCGATTGGCTGATAGAATTGTATGAGCCAATCGGAATTGAAGGGACTCCATTTTGGATGACGTCACTTAAAGGTACCGTCATTGAGTGTTAGTCATCGGAAATAGAGGATGCTCCGCGTCGGATGTCTTGAAGATGGTCCCGCTCCGGATGGATGAAGATAGAAGATGCTGCCTGGATGAAGACTTCTGCCCGTCTGGAGGACCTCTCTGCCCAGATAGGATAAAGAGTTTGGACTGTCTGGAGGACCACTTCTGCCCGGTTGGGTGAAGACGTCTCAAGGTAGGGTGATCTTCAAGGGGGTAGTGTTAGGTTTTATTAAGGGGGATTGGGTGGGATTTAGAGTAGGGTTGGGTGTGTGGGTGGTGGGTTGTAATGTTGGGGGGGTATTGTCTTTTTTTTACAGGTAAAAGAGATGATTACTTTGGGGCAATGCCCCACAAAAAGCCATTTTAAGGACTATTTGTAATTTAGTATAGGGTAGGGATTTTTATTATTTTGGGGGGCTTTTTTATTTTATTAGAAGGATTAGATTAGGGTGTAATTAGTTTTAAAAAATTGTAATTATTTTATTTTTTCTGTAATTTAGTGTTTGTTTCTTTTCGTAATTTAGTTTATTTAATTTAATTGTAATTAATTGTAGTTAATTTAGGTAATTTTATTAATGATAGTGTAGTGTTAGGTGTAATTGTAAATTAGGTTAGGTTTTATTTTACAGGTAAATTTGTATTTATTTTAACTAGGAAGTTATTAAATAGTTAATAACTATTTAAACACTATTCTACCTAGTTAAAATAAATACAAAGTTGCCTGTAAAATAAAAATAAACCCTAAGCTAGATACAATGTAACTATTAGTTATATTGTAGCTATCTTAGGGTTTATTTTATCGGTAAGTATTTAGTTTTAAATAGGAATAATTTAGTTAATTGTAGTAATTTTATTTAGATTATTTTAAATTATATTTGTTAGGGGGTTGTTAAGGGTGTTAGGGTTAGACTTAGGTTTAGGGGGAAATACATTTAATATAGTTGCGGTGACATTGGGGGCGGCAGATTAGGGGTTAATAAATGTAGGTAGGTGTCAGCAATGTTAGGGACGGCAGATTAGGGGTTAATAAAATTTAACTAGTGTTTGCAATGCGGGAGGGCGGCGGTTTAGGGGTTAATCTATTTATTGAAGTGGTGGCGATGTCCGGTCTGCAGATTAGGGGTTAAAAAATTTATTTAATTGTTTGCGATGTGGGGGGGGCTCAGTTTAGGGGTTAATAGGTAGTTTATGGGTGTTAGTGTACTTTTTATCACTTTAGTTAAGAGTTTTATGTTACAGCATTAGCCCATAAAACTCTTAACTACTGACTTTTAAATGCCGTACAAGTCTTGACAGGAGAGGGTCTACCGCTCACTTTTTCCAAGACTCTTAAAGGGACATTAAACCCAAAAAATGTATTTCATGATTCAGATAGAAAATACAATTTTAAACAACATTCCAATTTACTTCTATTATCTAATTTGCTTCATTCTTTAGATATCTTTTGTTAAATAAATAGCAATGCACATGGGTGAGCCAATCACATGAAGCATCTATGTGCAGCCACCAATCAGAAGCTACTCAGCCTATCTGGATATGCTTTTCAGAAAAGAATATCAAGAGAATGAAGCAAATTAGATAATAAAAGTAAATTAGAAAGTTGTTTAAAATGGTATTCTCCATCTGAATCATGAAAGAATTTTTTGGGGTTTAATGTCCCTTTAATACCGGCGTTAGACAAATCCCATTAAAAAGATAGGATACGCAATTTACGTAAGTGGATTTGCGGTATGCTCGAGTCACGGAAAAAAAGTGAGCGGTGCACCTGTACCTGCCAAACTCGTAATACCAGCGGGCGTTAAAAAGCAGCGTTGAGACCTCTCAACGCTGCTTTTTAAAGCTAACGCAAGAATCTTAATCTAGCCGATAGTGATTAATATAGGCTGTGACCAAGTATAATATGAGAGAATTAACGCTTGCGAATGATCGAAATTATGATATTTCAGGTACAATAACATTTCTAGCCCTAAACCTTTGTATATTACCCTCTATACTGATCCCTACAGATACCCTACTATATTAAGTTTGAGCTCTTTATATAGGTAAAGGTTGTCTCATTTAGAATTAGGTTTCTTTACATTAAACTTTTTATGACCAAATTGATGCTAAATTTGATACTATTATAGAACTTGATCCTAACTTTTTGTTATTGTTTATTTTCCAGAGCTTATAGAAAGCGGTTATGTCACTAATGTATGCTCCTGAATTTAAGTGTTGCCGGTTTTGCCAGCCTCTTTTGCTTCCTTCGCACTATCCCCCCCCACATTTAGAGCCCACACCAGCTTTCAACCTAGGTGGAATATTTCCAGCACAAATTCCTATATATTTCTTTCTTTTTAGGAAATTATGAATTATGTAATGGGATTTATTTCTATGTCTAACGGAACATTTTTTATTGTATTTGTTTATTTTCAAAGGACCTGCAAGTCCCACCCAGTGTTTGTCTTTGGTGTTATGTGTGCACTTGTACATTATTGTATAATTTATTCTAAAATAAAAAAAAAAATAAAAAAAAAACTAACAATCCAGTAAAAAGAAAAAAAGAAATCTAAGATTACATAAAATAAAGAAAAGCTAATATTACCAAAAATAAAAAAGACTATCTCCCTAAAAAAAATAATTAGCAAAATAAAAATATCCTAACTTCCAATTAAAATAAAAAACCTAACATTACAGTAAAAATAAAAAAAATAAACCTAAGATTACATGAAAAAAAATAAAATCTAATATTACAATAAATAAAAAAAAATCTAAGATTACAAAAAAATAATAAACCAAAACCCATAATAGGTACTCATCATTCCAGAAGCCTTCACTCTGGATGAAAAAAGAAGATGTCCCCGTGCTGGATGAAGATGGAGTTGCCTGGAAGAAGACCTTCATCGCCAGACTTCTGGAATGGTGAGTACCTATTTCGGGGTTAGTGTTAGTTTTTTTTGGGGGGTGTTTTTTTTTTAGATTAGGGCTTTTTTATTTTAATGGGCAGCAAAAGAGCTGATTGCCCTTTTAAGGGCAATGCCCATGCAAATGCCCCTTTAGGGGTATTGGGTAGCTTAGGTTTTTTAGAGTTAGGTTATTTTATTTTGGGGGGTTGGGTGGGTTGGGGGTTTTACTTTTAAGGGGGAATTTGTATTTTTTAAAAGTAAAAGAGCTGATCGCTTTAGGGCAATGCCCTACAAAAGGACCTTTTAAGGGCTATTGGTAGTTTAGTGTTAGATTAAGGGGTGTTTTTTTTGGGTGGCTTTTTTGTTTTTTATAGGGGTATTAGATTACATTTAATTTTTTTATTTTGGATAATTTGGTTTATTATTTTTTGTAATCTTTTTTTTATTTTTGGTAAAATATGATTTTCTTTTTTTATGTAATCTTTTTTATTTTTACTATTTTTTAATGTTAGGTTTTTTATTTTAATAGGAAGTTAGGATATTTTTAGTTTGCTAATTATTTTTTTAGGGAGATAGTCTTTTTTTTGGTAATATTAGATTTTCTTTTTTTATGTTATCTTAGGTTCTTTTTTTATTTTTACTGTTAAGTTTTTTATTTTAATAGGAAGTTAGGATATTTTTATTTTGCTAATTATATTTGTTAGGGAGATAGTTTTTTTTTTTAGTAATGGTAGTTTATTTGGGGTTAAGTTAGGGGGATTTAGGTTAGGGGGCTTAGTGATTAGATTGATACTTTGCATTGTGGGGTTTGGTGGTTTAGGGGTTAATAGTGTAATTAGGTAGTTGGCGTTGTGGGGGGTTGGCGGTTTAGAAGTTAATACTTTAATAAGCTTATTTGCGATGTGGGTGAATGGTGGATTAGGGGTTAATCACTTTATTACTTAGATTGCGATGTGGGTGAATGGCGTATTAGGGGTTAATCACTTTCTTAGTTAGATTGCAATGTGGGTGAATGACAGATTAGGGGTTAATCACTTTTTTAGTTAGATTGTGATGTGGGTAAATGGCGGATTAGGGGTTAATACTTTTATTTAGTTATTGCGGTGGGGAGATGGCGGTTGAGAGGTACATATTGCGCATGCATTAGGTGTTTGTTAAGACTTCCAGTGAGTTATGGTGCTGTCATATACAGCGCAAGGCTTGCTGCATCTGCCTATGTGTGGCAAGGTGAAAATGGAGTAAAATGTCTCTATTTTTGCTGCGTAAGTCCTTGCGCTGGATATATGCTACCGACTTGCAACGCCGGTTCTATGTTAGTTTATGGGAGTAAAAATAGCGGACGAAGGGTGAAATATACGTGCTGCATATATATGCGGCACCGTATATGTGATAGCAATATACAACTAAAAACAGCTGATGACGGCTTTTGCTGGTGACGCCGCATATGTAATCTCCCTACTGTTTTGTAATTTTGCAGTTTTGTGGAACAGCCATGCAACTTTAGTTACAGATATGTTATTCTGTTTAGTAAGCACCATTGTGCAAGGATTTATTTTGTTATTTTTCTTATGTTAGAACTGTATTCCTGTCTGTGAAAAAAACAGGCCAAGGCTTTTATATCTAATCCAGAGTGTTTGGAGTATTTCTCTGCTGTGTCAAAGCTGTTTCCAGGACAAAATTCTTAAGTAGAGGGGTTTTTGATTTGCAAAACAGTTAACCACAGGTCTGAAGACGCGCTAACCTGACGAGCGTTAACTTGAAATTCGCTCAATCTATCTCATTTACTTTCAACTTGTAAAACCAGCACAATTTAACCTGTACGCAAACTAACACAAAAACCTGATATGACTCGCGCCCAAACATTTTCGCTCCACGTGTAATGGGGCCCTAAATAAATCACAGAATAATGCATTCAAAGAAAAGAATAGTCTGAGAATACCATGTAACGCATTAAAAAAAATCATTAGCTGTTGAAATATTGACAAAATAAGTGTAAAGTTTGAATATTTATAAAGCAATGGGAGCTGCCATGTCATTGCTGTGGCCAAATAGGGACAGTTATAAATAGACACATGCCTCTGTCCACACCATTGCCTGATTGTGAGTAACTTTGATGGACTGTTCCATTTTTTGGATTGGTATTTACCATTTTTTCTTTCATATAAACTGTGGATTTTTACTTGCAACGAAACCTTGTGTGTAGTGCCTGCAATTTTTTCTACTAACACAGTTATAAATAGGTCTCTAGAGTGTGCAGTCAATGGCTGTGCAGAATAATGCACTTCCATTTCTAACCGGAACTGAAAAGCTCATTTTATTATTATTATTATTATTATTATCGGTTATTTGTAGAGCGCCAACAGATTCCGCAGCGCTATAAACAAATGCAGAGTACAACAAAACAATTTATAGGGATCAAATTGGTAGAGGGCCCTGCCAAGAATTGCACTGTTATAGTCAGCTCTTAAGAAGGTGATCTACAAACAGCTGGACTCTTAGGCTTACATGCTAAGGGGGTTCAGGGGATAGCAATGGAGAAGAGGAACTGGTATAAAGAAAGGTTAGTGTAGGTTGTATGCATCCCTGAACAGTAGAGTCTTTAGGGAGCACTTGAAGCTTTTGAAACTAGAAGAGAGTCTTGTGGAGCGAGGCAGAGAGTTCCACAAGATGGGATCCAGTCTGGAGAAGTCCTGTAAATGGGAGTGTGATGAGGTGACAAGAGAGGAGGAGAGTAGGAGGTTGTGAGCAGAGCGAAGGGGACGGGTAGGAGAGTATCTGGAGACAAGGTCTGAGATATAGGGGGGAGCAGTGCAGTTAAGGGCTTTGTATGTCAGAATGAGAATTTTGTGTTTGATCCTAGAGGCAAGAGGAAGCCAGTGAAGGGATTGGCAGAGAGGTGCAGCAGATGAAGAGCGACGTGTAAGGAAGATGAGTCTGGCAGAGGCATTCATTATGGATTGTAAATGTGCTAGGCGGCAGGTGGGGAGACCAGAGAGGACAGAGTTGCAGTAATCGAGGCGGGAAAGAATGAGAGAGTGGATTAAAATCTTAGTTGTGAAAGAAAGATCTGAGTCAAATGTGACCCTGAGACATTGGGCATGCGGGGTAGGGGTAATGGTGAAGTTTTCGACAGTTATAGAGAGATTGGGGGTGGAGAGTTTAGAAGAAGGGGGGGAAATAAGGAGCTCAGTTTTGGAGAGATTTAGCTTGAGGTAGTGAGAGGACATCCAGTTAGATATGTGAGAAAGACAGTGACACAGGTTAGCAAGGAAGGAGATAGGTCTGGTGCAAAGAAGTAGATTTGGGTGTCGTCGGCATACAAATGATATTGTAAACTGTGGGACTTTATTAGGGAACCTAGTGATGACATGCAGATTGAGAAGAGAAGGGGACCGAGGACAGAGCCTTGCGGTACTCCGACAGAAAGTGGTTACAGGGCAGAGCAGGCCCCAGAGAAGGCTACACTAAAGTTAATTTCAGAATGAAATTACAGGAAAAAGGGACAAAATAAAAAATGAAAGTATATTACAGATACTTTTTTATTTTTACAATTTAACTTTTTATATTACTATCTCAAAGTGTTTTATATCCCTTTAAGACTTCTGATACTAAAATATCATTAATTCATGCAAGCCTGCACCACTGGGGCACCAAAACTATTTTCCATCTTGATAAATAGAGCCCATAGTGTAATAATGTCACAAGGCTCAATCAGATAGAGGGATGAAACATTGATGCCCTCCATACAGGACAATTAAAGAGATGCTGTGTAATCTTCTATGTTTTAATTTTGTAGCAAACTTCCCTATGTAAATTCACCATATTGGAATCCAAAGTTATTGATAAATAAACTTACAGCAGAAATGTGACATATTATTTTTTTAAAATAGTATGACAAAATCATAAGCTCTGTTAAAAACAAACGGCTAGATTACGAGTTTTGCGTTAGGCTTAAAAAGCAGCGTTGGCCAGTCCCAACGCTGCTTTTTAATGCCCGCTGGTATTACGAGTCTTGAACCGCTCACTTTTTTGGCCAGACTTGGAAATATCTCAAATACAGTTACGTAAATTGTGTATCCTGTTTTTTCAATGGGACTTGCATAGCGCCGGTACTCCCTCTCCTGTCAACACTGGTACCGCATTTTGAAGTCAGTAGTTAAGAGTTTTACACTACAACGCCATAGCATAAAACTCTTAACTAAACTGTTAAAAAGTACACTAACACCCATAAACTACTTATTAACCCCTAAACCAAGGCCCCCCCACATCGCAAACACTAAAATACATTTTTTAACCCCTAATCTGTCGAACCGGACATCGCCGCCACTATAATAATATATTAACCCCTAAACCACCACACTCCCGCATCGCAAACATTACTTAAATATTATTAACCCCTAATCTCCCGCCCCAACGTCACTGTCACTAAACTTAAGTCTAACCCTAACCCCCCACTATCTTAAATATAATTTAAATAAATATAAATAAAATTACTATCATTAACTACATTATTCCTGTTTAAAACTAAATACTTACCTATAAAATAAACCCTAAGCTAGTTACAATATAACTAATAGTTACATTGTAGCTAGCTTAGGGTTTATTTTTATTTTACAGGCAAGTTTGTATTTATTTTAACTAGGTAGAATAGTTACTAAATAGTTATTAGCTATTTAATAACTACCTAGCTAAAATAAATGCAAATTGACCTGTAAAATAAAACCTAACCTAAGTTACACTAACAGCTAACACTACACTACAATTAAAAAAATTCCCTAAATTAAATACAATTAACTAAATTCAAAACAATAAACTTAATTACAACCCCCCCCACTAAATTACAGAAAATAGAAAACAAATTACTAGATCTTTAAACTAATTATACCTAATCTAATAGCCCTATCAAAATCATTCAATAGAATGCGAGCTCAATCCTATTGGCTGATTGGATCAGCCAATAGGATTGAAGTTCAATCCTATTGGTTGATTGCATCAGCCAATAGGATTTTTTCAACCTTAATTCCAATTGGCTGATAGAATTCTATCAGCCAATCGGAATCTAAGGGACGCCATCTTGGATGACGTCACTTAAAGGAACCATCATTCAGCAAGAAGATGTTGGAAGAAAGGATGCTCTGCGCCAGATGTCTTGAAGATGGAGCCGCTCCGCGCTGGATGGATGAAGATAGAAGATGCCATCTGGATGAAGACTTCTGCTCGTCTCGAGCACCACTTCTGCCCGTCTGGAGGACCACTTCTGCAGGCTTTGTTGAGGACATCTTGCCGCTTGGATGAAGACTTCTCCTGGTAAGTGGATCATTGGGGGTTAGTGTTAGGATTTTTTAAGGGTGTATTGGGTGGGTTTTATTTTTAGGTGAGGGCTTTGGGCCGCAATAGAGCTAAATGCCCTTTTAAGGGCAATGCCCATCCAAATGCCCTTTTCTGGGCAATGAGGAGCTAAGGTTTTTTAGTTAGGGTTTTATTTGGGGGATTGGTTGTGTGGATGGTGGGTTTTACTGTTGGGGGGGGTTGTTTGTATTTTTTTTACAGGTAAAAGAGCTGATTTTTATTTTCTGTAATTTAGTGTTTGTTTGTTTTTTGTAAATTTTAATTGTTTTGAATTTAGTTAATTGTATTTAATTTAGGGAATTTATTTAATTGTAGTGTAGTGTTAGGTGTTATTGTAACTTAGGTTAGGTTTTATTTTACAGGTAAATTTGTATTTATTTTAGCTAGGTAGTTAGTAAATAGTTAATAACTATTTAGTAACTATTCTACCTAGTTAAAATAAATACAAACGTGCCTGTAAAATAAAAATAAACCCTAAGCTAGCTACAATGTAACTATTAGATATATTGTAGCTAGCTTAGGGTTTATTTTATAGGTAAGTATTTAGTTTTAAATAGGACTTAATTAGTTAATGATAGGAATTTTTAGTTAGATTTATTTTAATTATATTTAAGTTAGGGGGTGTTAGGGTTAGACTTAAGTTTAGGGGTTAATACATTTAGTATAGTGGCGGCGACGTTGGGGGCGCAGATTAGGGGTTAATAAATGTAGGTAGGTGGCGGCGATGTTAGGGACGTCAGATTAGGGGTTAATATGTTTATTATAGTGGCAGCGACGTTGGGGGCGGCAAATTAGGGGTCAATATGTTTATTAGAGTGGCGGCGACTTTGGGGACGGCAGATTAGGGGTTAATAAGTGTAGGTTGGTTGCGGCAACATTGGGGGAGGGAGATTAGGGGTTAATAAATATAATGTAGGTGTCGGCAAAGTTGGGGGCAACAGATCAGGGGTTCATAAGTATAATGTAGGTGGCGGTGATGTCGGGAGCGGCAGATTAGGGGTTAATAAGTATAAGATTAGGGGTGTTTAGACTCGGGGTTCATGTTAAGGTGTTAGGTGTAAACATAACTTTTGTTTTCCCATAGGAATCAATGGGGCTGCGTTACAGAGCTTTACGCTGCTTTTTGATGTCTATGGGGAAATCGTGCACAAGCACGTACAACCAGCTCACTGCTGACTTAAGCAGTGCTGGTATTGGAGTGCGGTATGGAGCACAATTTTGCTCTACGCTCACTTCTTGCCTTTTAACGCCGGGTTTATAAAACCTGTAATACCAGCGCTGTAGGTAAGTGAGCGGTGACAATAACGTGCAAGATAAAACCGCACCCCTCATAACGCAAAACTCGTAATCTGGCCGTATGAAAAAAATTGCCTCATATATCTACTGAAGAATTAAAATATTTTTGTAATTTGAATTTAAGCCCTTTTTTGTTTTGGGGATACTGGTTATATATTTCTAGTTGGGGGTGGAATTGTTTTCTTGTAAATTGTCTAATTCATTATTTTGTTTTTTTTTTGTTAAAGTTTATTTTTTTCTTTCTATGTCTTGTCAGCAATTCCACTAAAACTAAAGGATATATTATAGATCAACATCTGGCATCACTAGTAATTCTTAATAACATTACTCTCCAGTTGATATGCAGTCTCAGGGTTTAATTGTAACTCAAGCTGCACTGGTTATGATAAATGAAGCAAAACTTATTTTAAATACTAATTTTAGAGCAGTAATCTGTGTGTTTCACTGAGAAACACAGAGGAAATAGAAAGCAATGCTATTATCACTGTTTTTGCATTGTCCATCCCATGTGGGCAGTTAATGATGCATTCAGTAAACTGGCACATTCATTTGTTTTTGTTATGCACCTGAAATTCTCTTGTTTTTACTTGTAACAAACAGCATTGTCAAAGGAGTAAAATACCACTACATAAATACGTTTAGCTGCAATTTAAATATATCATGTAAAATATATATTTTGTTTATTTTATATGTGTTAAAATATGCTTGAATTGTCCATCAGCAGAATATATTATCTACAAAGGGAAATAGAAATCCACAATATCCTAATAATATCTATTTACTGTTATTTACTATTGTAACATATACAGAAAGGGAAAAGTATATTGTAAACTTGTTTTATTTGAAAATACAGTTTTATATGTAAAATTAAAACTAAATGATGACTGATTTATAAAATAGTGAATTGCAGTATATTCATTCAGTGTACAAACAAAACACAAACAAAACATATTCAGTTTATGTTGAAGAATTATATGATGCGGACAAGAGAAAACATTATACAGAAAGCTAGAATATATTTTTGTATTTTGTTTTTATTATTATTTTTTATTATTAAGGAATACATTTAAGGAATGACTAAAATCCATGTCAAAACCTCCAAGCTTCCTGGAAAATCCTAACCAAACTGCAATTAAAATATAAAAAGATAACAGGCAATTGTATTACTTATTACAGCCTCGTTAGTTTTTAATTATGTCATTTTATATTTTTAATCTATTTAACAATATAAATAAAAATGCTGAATTCTAAATTGGAAAACAGTTACAGGGACATATTACCCATTTGTTAAATCACTTGAAAGTGATGCAACATACTGTATCCGTAAAAATAGGACTAGAAAATATCACATTTCTGTGTAAAAAAATATATTTTGGATTCAATGTACTAAGCAACATATGCCATTAGGAAAGGCCTGGATTTCTGCTTTGATTGCTCAACAAAATATTGTCTGATCTTATTATGCCACACTTATATGCAAACAATCTCACTAAATTAATAACACACAAACAGCTGCACTTTTTATTTTTTTATATAGAAAACATTGAGTAATAATTCACAGTGCATGCTGGAAAAAGTAAGTGAACCCTTGAATATAGTATCTCGTAGATCCTGTATTTATCTAATACATTTGGAATGCCAGCAATTTGGATCTAATTAGCTTTTACTGATTGCCAATCCTTTGGTGTTTCAGAAAGGCAAAGATGAAGCTTAAATATTGTGTACATTGTATCTAATACAATCCTTAGATGTCTGTGTAATGTAGGTTGACTAATAGTGACCACAACACTAGACACAGACCTATCTGGTGGCCATAAAATGCAGAAGGAACAACAATTTCATCAAGTAACTGGTTCCAAACAGTTCTGTATCTGTTCAAACAGCATCAAAATTAATTGCATTGAAAATCAGAACCTCTACAGGATTTCATGGTCTGTTAAACAATCTCAACACCCTTATACAATGTATTTTCTGGTTAACCTCATCCCTTTGCTGTAAAGCAAGCTGTTGTCTACAGTGATGGGTTGCTGCAACGGTAAATAGTTATATGTCCATTGCCAAGCACATATAAACCTAACAATTTATTTCCATATTTATATTCAATCGGGCTTCCTGACTGTCTATTATTTTCAGTTGTGTTTGATTGTAGACATGTTTGAAACACACATTCATTATACACCTGTTATACATAACAGGCTCTTCAGAGACTGCTTTCATTCAGACTTCCAGACTATTGGTTTGTATGGAGTTCACGACAAAGCATGTGCCAAATACACATTTGCTATCTTGGTGGACTTTTAGACGTAACTTTCAGACTACACAGTGTGAAAACTTGGAAAATTTAATCCGATTTGGTTTAATACTGGTGTAAAGTATGTAAAATCAATCAGCCGCAAATACACACCTTGATTGAAAAAAACATTGTTTTGAATAGGTTGCATACCTTGATAAATCTTAAACCTGATTTACGTGTATACATTGAAGTACAGACAAAGGTGGATTGAGGGCTTTATAAATTAAGCCCAATGTCTTCAATATAAAATTGAAAGTACAAATGTGTGTGTTATTTGTTGTCAGATTGCTTTTGTCTATAATTGTGAATTTGATGAATATCAGACCGCATTTTTTTTATTATTTTTAAAAGAAAGCATATATATATGAATGGTACATAAATATTGGTACTGTTTCAATAATGTAAACTGTTTTTAGGAGAATCATTTTGTGTAAAGCCATCTACTGTAATGTTCATGGGATATTTCTTTATCAGACCAATCATAGCCAGTAGTCTTCTTATCCCAGCGTCAAGTGAAAAGATACAGAACAATCCCAGAACTAATTTTTTTTAAAGGAATGAGGTAGGACAGACACAGCAGCAATTAGGTAGCTCAGACCCCCAAGAAGTGAGAGGAAAGGCAAATGAGTAAGCTACACGGCATAGCAGGAAATAGCAGCAGAATGCCAAATCAAGAATTAAGGCCACTAATGGTTTAAACAATAAAGTTGATCTCTGGACAGAGCAGGGTTCAGAAACAAGTACAGTCCAATCTTTCAGGGGATGCAAAGGGTAAAGCAATAGACTAGTGACTAAGCAGAGCAGAGTTTAGCAGTAGGTAATCAGTTCAATCTTTCAGAGTGCCAAAAAGGGTTAAGCAATAGAGTAGTTACTAGGCAGAGCAGGGTTCAGCAGCAGGTATAAACATACAGATTCCAGCCTCCATTATATGAAAAGTATGTTTATTTTTTTATCATTGGGTCCATAGGAAAAGAAAGATGTTTCAAGTCTGCAATAGGCCCTTAGTCATGTATACATGTCGCCACTTTTGATCCCACTACTACCCACCCACACCACACCCAATAACAACCCCTCTTTGCATATGTTTAGCCAATGGGAAACACCTTATTGTGCAGTACATTTTTAATATTGCTGTTTTTATGCCATAAATTAAATAAAGCTACATACAGTAATAAAGTAACAAAAATAAGTGCATAGCAGGGTTCTGGGGAAGACAACAGCTGGACAGAAAAAGGAGATTGAGGAACTGAGAGAAAGCAGATTGTTGACATTAATTTTGGGTCATAGCATCTATCATGTATCTTTCTCCACTCCTTCCTCTCTTCAATCTCTCTTTTTACCCCCTCCTTTCTCTCTCCGGCCATATCTTCTCTTTACGCTTTCTCTTCACTCTTTTTGTTCTCCACTCTTTCTTAACATAGTCTTCTTCTCCACTCCAATCTCTCTCTACCTCCTGTTTACCCTCTCATAAGTAACAGTCTAAGCACTAATGGGGTCCCTATAGCACTAGAGGAATAACAAATCCTTGCCCTTTCATGGATATATTAATATCCCTTTAGGTAATATTTGTAGACATTCACTCACTAACTTTCACTCACCACTGTTAAATTTCCACTCACCAATTGCTAGCGGGCTAGTGGAAATTTTGAGCCCTGCTTTGGTTATATGCTTTGGTCACCAACAAATATTGGGCTGCACTGTAGAAAAACAATAAATACCAGCGTTTTGGCTACTTTAGCCTTAATCATAGACATAACTAGGTGATCTAATCATCAACCTTATGTACATCATGTAATGTTGTAATTGGTTAATACTGGCATGCCCTATCTGGACAGACCAACAGAAACTGGAACATACTATTAACTTAGAAGGTAACAATTATATGAATATATGCATTGGATACAAAACTCAGAAGTGACTATGTTAAAGGGATAGTAAAGTCCAAAATAAAATTTCATGATTCAGATAGGGCATGCAATTTTAAACAACTTTCTAATTTACTTCTATCATCAAATTTGCTTTGTTCTCTTGTTATTCTTAGTATAAAGCTAAACCTAGGTAGGCTCATATGCTCATTTCTAAGCCCTTGAAGTCCGCCTCTCATCTGAATGCATTTGACAGTTTTTTATAGCTAGATAGCGTTAGTTCATGCGTTTCTTATAGAAAACACTGTGCTCACGCACGTGAAGTTATTTAAGAGTCAGCACTAATTGCCTGAAATGCAAGTCTGTCAAAAAATCTGAAATAAGAAAGCAGTCTGCAGAAGCATAGATACAAGGTAATTACAGGGGAATGATAAATAAAAGGATTATCTATCTTTTTAAACAGTAACATTTTTGGTGTTTACTATACCTTTAAATCAATATGTACAAAACCACAAAAAAAAATTCTGGTAAAAGGAAAACAAATCATGTGATTCTTATTTGTATATATATATTATAGATTTTCATTAATCAGCTTGTTAAATGTATTTATATAATTCCCAGAATTTGTCATACTGGTGCAGACTTGGGTCAACTAGATTCCCATTGTAAACTTTTTAATATATGAATATATACAGTATCTCACAAAAGTGAGTACACCCCTCACATTTTTGTAAATATTTTATCATACCTTTTCATGTGACAAGACTAAAGAAATGACACTTTGCTACAATGTAAAGTAGTGAGTGTACAGCCTGTATAACAGTGTAAATTTGCTATCCCATCAAACAAACTGAACACACAGCCATTAATGTCTAAACCATTGGCAACAAAAGTGAGTACACCCCTAAGTGGAAATGTCCAAATTGGGCCCAAAGTGCCAATATTTTGTGTGCCCATCATTATTTTCCAGCACTGCCTTAACCCTCTTGGGCATGGAGTTCACCAGAGCTTCACAGGTTGCCACTGGAGTCCTCTTCCCCTCCTGCATGACGACATCACAAAGCTGGTGGATGTTAGAGACCTTGCTCTCCCCCACATTCCTTTTGAGGATGCCCCACAGGTGCTCAATATGGTTTAGGTCTGGAGACATGGCCAGTCCATCACCTTTACCCTCAGCTTCTTTAGCAAGGCAGTGGTCGTCTTGGAGCTGTGTTTGGGGTCGCTATCATGTTGGAATACTGCCCTGCGTCCCAGTCTTCAAAGGGAGGGGATAATGCTCTGCTTAAGTATGTCACAGTACATGTTGGCATTCATGGTTCCCTCAATGAACTGTAGCTCCCCAGTGCCGGCAGCACTCATGCAGGCCCAGACTATGACACTCCCACCACCATGATTAACTGTAGGCAAGGCACACTTGTCTTTGTACTGCTCACCTGGTTGCCACCATACACACTTGACACCATCTGAACCAAATAAGTTTATCTTGGTCTCATCGGACCACAGGACATGGTTCCAGTAATTCATGTCCTTAGTCTGCTTGTCTTCAGCAAACTCTTTGCAGGCTTTTTTGTTTGTGCATCATCTTTATAAGATACTTCCATCTGGGACGACAACTATGCAGACCAATTTGATGCAGTGTGCGGCGTATGGTCTGAACACTGACAGGATGACCCCCACCCATTCAACCTCTGCAGCAATGCTGGCAGCAATCATACGTTTATTTCCCAAAGACAACCTCTGGATATGACGCAGAGCACGTACACTCAACTTCTTTGGTCGACCATGGCGAGGCCTGTTTTGAGTGGAACCTGTCCTGTGAAACCGCTGTATGGTCTTGCCCACCATGCTGCAGCTCAGTTTCAGGTTCTTTGCAATCTTCTTATAGCCTAGGCCATCTTTATGTAGAGCAACAATTATTTTTTTCAGATCCTCAGAGAATTCTTTGCCATGAGGTGCCATATTGAACTTCCAGTGACCAGTATGAGAGAGTGTGAGAGTGATAACACCAAATTTAACACACCTGCTCCCCATTCACACCTGAGACCTTGTAACACTAATGAGTCACATGACACCGGGGAGGGAAAATGGCTAATTGGGCCCAATTTGGACATTTCCACTTAGGGGTGTACTCACTTTTGTTGCAAATGGTTTAGACATTAATGGTTGTGTGTTGAGTTATTTTGAGGGGGCAGCAAATTTACACTGTTATACATGCTGTACACTCACTACTTTACATTGTAACAAAGTGTCATTTCTTCAGTGTTGTCACGTGAAAAGATATAATAACATATTTACAAAAATGTGAGGGGTGTACTCACATTGTAAGATACTGTATATATACCATGGGACTTCCTGGTTTTCATTTAAAAAAATCCAGAAAGCTTCCCTTTTATATAATAAAGTTACTCTGTCTCCCCTCCCCCCCATTGGTGGCGCATGTACCCATTCAATCACTTGCCATCTGAATGATGTGGTAACCTGATTGTGTGCGTGTATAAAATGTCTTGCCAAATCTGAACATTCATCATTATTGTCAATATCATTAAGATGTTCCCTGATCCTAGATCAGGCCTCCCTAGAGGTACACCCCACATATTGACAGTCACAAATTGTACATTCAAATAAATAGACAACAAAAGTAGTCCAACGGTTAGTACAATGATTGAGATCAAAAACCTTATTGGTGCTTTTTGACTGAAACTGTTTAGTGATTTTGCTGTATTGGCAGGCTATGCACTTATTGTAATTGCACTTATAGTGTCCCTTTATGTTCAACCAGCTGCTGTTACTTTTACCCCTGCTCCTCAGCATGCTGGGTGCCACTATGTTTCCAATAGTACAGCCCCTACTTGACACAAAATTACAGCCACCAGAGACATAGTTCTTAAGACTGTCTTCTGCTGTTAAGATTGTCAGGTGCTTGTTTATAATGTTGCATACTTAACCAAAGTGTGGACTGTAGGTCGTGACAAAAGTGGGCTTGGTATAGTCAAAGGTCTTACCCTGATTATTATTAGACCTCTCATTGGACAGCATGAATCTCCTGTCCAATTGGTATACTTCATAGAAGGCTCTGTTAACTATTTTATGGAAATATCCCTTTGAGTGTAAGGAGTTTTTTAGAATATCACTTTCTTTATAAAAATCAGCCTCATCTGTGCAATTATGTTTTAACCTCATGAACTGCTCTTTAGCTACCCCAAAGTCAGTATGTTTGGGGTGGTTGCTTTTGTTTTAAATATATTTATTGTAGGTAAACATTACAATAACAACAAAACAGATAATCAAGGACATCACAGGAATACATGACAATACATGATCTGAATAGTGAGCATGGCTTACTTAACAGTTCGCAATTATGTGTGTGATAGACATGTTATTCTATAGTATTCCACTCAACATCTCATAAAGTAGAGATATTGCAACCTACCTATATGTTTTAAGTGATTATTGAGTAGGTTAGGCTTGTGGTGAAGGACACCATACCTACGTACACTAGCAAGACATTATAATTTTGGTACAGTAATAAGCAACTAATTGTTGTCCTCCTCTCTTACATAGTCCTACTAGTCTCTAGACTCATCAGCCTAAAGAAGAAAGAGAAGAAAGAGAGAAAAAGAAAAGAAAAAAAAAGGGGGGGGGAGGTTAAAAGATGGGGGGAGGGGGGAGGCGAAAGCAGGGAGAAGGGGGGGTCTCTTCTAAAATCTCGGTCAGGGGCACCCTATTCAACTGACAGCCGGATGCCCTATCTAAGGTTGTCTTAAAGTCTCAGCAGAGCTGATTCCTCATTCTGGAACTATCGCCATCTATGCTTTTTGTCTCGTTAGGTATTTCTCCCAGGGTTCCCAGATCTGGCTGAACTCTGCTGATTGTTTTCTAACCCTATAGACATAGTCTTCCATAGATTGTGTGTAATTCAGATACTCCACCACTCCCTGCCACCTGGGAGGGGACGTCTTCTTCCAATTCCTGGCTATGAGCATTTTTATCGAGGTCAGGAGGTAGAGAAGCAGAGATCGTTTGGGGTTGGGAAGATTTTTAATGCCTAGATGTAGGAGAGCTACACTCGGGGAGTTGGCCTCTGGCAATCCTAATGTAGAACATACTCTCCGGAGCTTAGTCCACAGAGGCTGAATTTTTCTACATGACCACCAAATGTGGAGCGGAGTACACATCTCCCCACAGTCTCTCCAGCACCTAAATGAACAGTCAGGGAACAACGTCTGGAGTTTAGTCGGAACTAGGTGATTATTTTAAAATAGAGTTCATATATTGTCATGCAATGCAGCGCCGATTTAGTGATTGCGATGGCTCTAGTCCATTCCTGTGTCGTGTACGTCAGTCTCAATTCAGTCTCCCAAGCCACCAGTTGTCTAGTTTTTACTAGGGCTGACTCACTCAAGAGGCTTCTATAATGTGTTGTAAGAGGTTTATATAACTGGAGTCCTGCCTGCCATCTAACCTCCCAGACAGTAAAGTTCTGGGTCTTTTCTGTCAAGAAGCCCCACACTTTCATGAGGGACCACAATCTCAAGAGCTCAAATTGCATCTGAGGGGGTAGATTGAACTCAGTCACCATTTCCTGATAGGTAAGGAGGTGCTCATTTAGATAAAAATCCTTTAATTGAGCAAATTCTACTTGCCTCCAGCTGTGCATCCACATATTAGGCAAACCTTGGAGTAATGCAATAATGGGATGAATCAGTGAGGGGTGGGGGGCAATCAGCGGGTTATTCCATAGCTTGTACCAGGTTGATTGACATCCCTTAATCAGTTGGTTAGAGACGGTAACATTCGTGGCCAGATGTGGGGGGAGCCACAAAAGCTCAGACAAGTCAATATATGCTGGTAAGGATGCCTGTTCCAGCTCCCTCCACCTTGTAGTCGGGAGATCCCCTCCCCATGCCGAGACATGAGAAATCATGGCTGCCTCATAGTACAAACATACACATGGTAGACCCAATCCTTCTCTTTCAACAGGAGCCTTCAAGATAGTTGCTGCAACTCTGGGTCTCTTTTTGTTCCAAACATAGGCATTAAATATTGCCTGAAAGTTCTGCAGTATCCATGCTGGGACTGGAATCGGGATGCATCTAAAAATGTATGTCAATTTAGGGAGGATCATCATCTTCAGTCCTACCCATCCAAGAAATCTCATCGTACTTTCAGCATCCTATCTACCTCTTTTAGAAGGGTATCGTAATTATAGTGGATGACGAGCTCCTTGTCGTGAGACAGGAACACCCTTAAGTGTCGAATTCCTCTAAGCGACCAATTAAAAGAATATGTTTTATGAGATATCGTTGCTCCACCTGGTCTATATTCAATAAATAGGCCTTTGTTTTTGTCACTTTAATTTTATAGTTGGAGATCCTGCTAAATGCGTCTATTAAAGACACTAAAGAAGGGAGCGACGTTGCCGGCTCTGTTATAAATAGCGTCAGATCGTCTGCAAATAACGCCAGTTTTTGTATCGTGTCCTGAATTTGGAGACCCTGAATCTTTTTTTCTTGCCTAATTGCTTCTGCTAGTGGCTCTATCATTAGAGAAAAAAGCAATGGGGATAGAGGGCACCCCTGTCTGGTGCCATTATGTATCTGGAATCTGGGGGAGCAAAAGCCCAGTCCCTTAATCACCGCCGTCGGTCCAGAGTACAAGGCCGCGTCCGCCTCACAGAAAGTATGTGGGATCCCAAAAGCCTTCAGGACCTCAAACATGTACTCCCACCCACCCTGTCGAACGCCTTTTCAGCATCTAATGACAGGGTGAGAAGGGGCAATCCCATGTCAGCCGTTTCCAAAAAAATGTCAAGTAGCCTACGGGTGTTATCGGTACCTTTCCTTCCCTGAATAAATCTGACCTGATCGAGGTGGACTATAGACGGAAAGTAACGTCCCAATCTAGTCGCTAGGATCTTTGCGTAAATTTTAACGTCTACGTTAATGAGCGAGATAGGTCGGTAGCTCTCACACAGTGTGAGGTCTTTTCCTTCCTTAGGGATAGTCAAGATGTTGGCCTCCAAGAATTCCTGTAGGAATTCACCCTTCTCCATTACTCTGCTATATAGCCGGAGCAGAAGGGGTGACAGTAACTGGGAAAAAGTTTGGTAGAATAGTCCCGTAAAGCCATCTGGGCCCGGAGCCTTATGTGGCTTCAGGGTAAGAAAGGACATTTTAACTTCCTCAAGTGTAAGGGGGTTGCTCAAATCTGTAACAGCATCTTCGCTCAGGGTAGGGAGGTGTAAGGGTGTAAAAAATTGATTTATCTTGCCCTTGCTAGATTCAGATCTGCGTGTATCCCCCTCCAGATTATACAGTGAGGAGTAATACTTAGCGAACACCCTATCTATGGCCCTGGGCATGCGCACAAACCCCGTCCCTGTCTTTATTGCTGAGATTCTGCTCTGCGCCATACGGTCTCTAAGTTTATGCGCTAATAGCCTGTCTGCCTTATTTCCCTTTCAGTAATATAACTGCTTGAGCCGAAACAGGTTGGCTTGCACTAGCAAAAGTTCTTGTTTATTTATTTCGTCTCTGAGGGTCTCCACTTGAGTTAGGGTCTTTTTTATTTGCAAGTTCAGAGTGTCTGAGGTCTGCATATAGCTTGGCTAACGAGATCTTGTTTTTCGACCTCAGATGGGCATTTTATGCAGAAAATGGCCTCTTAGATAGACCTTAAGAGGATTTCCAAACTCATGTCCCCTGTATCATTATGTTTCAGGAAATCCTGAATAATCTCTACTAGGTGGGGAACCTCAACCTCCGACAGACAGTGATCCAGCAGCTTCCACGCCAGCCTGCTTTCAGGGGGCTGTAGAAGGGAGAAGCTAGGGCTAACCAGATCATGGTTAGACCAGGGACAGATCCTGATATGCGGAGTATGGAATTTATCCAGGGTCCAAGAATCGCACAGAAGATAATCTATGCGTGCATATGAGTTGTGTGGTTTAGAGTGGTGTGTATAGTCCCTTTCAGTTGGGACTAAGCATCTCCAAATGTCAAATAGTCCGTATTGTTACATAAGTTTACGTAGGGTGTAAGATTGGGTGGTTAAATTACGGTCAACGTGTTGCCCACCCATCACTTTGTTATCTAACACAGGGTCCCACACCAAGTTTAAGTTTCCCCCTATCAGAAGATGTCCCCTCTTAAGCTCACCCAAGTGTCTCAAACACTTTCATAAAAAGGGGATTTGTTTCATATTAGGTGCATAGATAGATGCTAAAGTGCATAGGATCCCATTTAGAGTGCAGACAACAATGATATATCTACCTTCTGGGTCCTGCCCCACATGGTCAATCACACAGCATATATCTCTATGAACAATTACTAAAAAGTGATAAAAGTGTAAATATGTTCAGATGCGCCTATTATCTATGAACTAAAAGCCACAATGTTGGCAAATGACCAATCGTTGCAAGTTCAAAAAGTAGTTACCAATATAAAGAGTAAACCTCTATTATGTGATAAAGAGTTATCTACAATGATACAAAAATACACACACTTATATATATATATATATATATATATATATATATATATATATATATATATATATATATATATAGTGAAATATACTAAACTAAATTCCCTCAGTGCTGTAGACACAAAAAATACAAAAGTAAATACAATGTCAGATATTTCCTAGATCAAGAGTGAAATGCAGGGATTTTTAGAACAATAGAGTCCACAATATAATACTCAGGCAAATGATTCCCAGGCTGCGATACTTCTTCCAAAGGATTAAAGGCAATTCAACCCAAACAAATCTGTATAAACAATATAAAAGAAGAAGGCGCCACAATAGTGTGTATCAATAAACCAATGACTCTGCGCACTCACAGTATGACTCATACTTACGAGATATAGAGCACTTGAAAAGTGCCACAAGAGCCTCCTGGACCATCAACAGATGTCCAGATTGCTGTCTTCTCATGCGAACCGCAAATCTCCAAGAACAGATCCCTGTCTTCTCATGCAAACCACAAATCTCCTGTTGCAAAGATAAAAAGGGAGAACCGACCACCACAATAGTGTGTATCAATAAGACAATGGCTCCACACACGCACAGTAGTACCGTACTTACAGGATGTATAGCACTTGATAAGTGCCACAAACGCCTTCTGGACTATTATCAGCTGTCCAGCTCACTGGTCCCCCATACGATACGATGAATCACCTGTTCATGAAGAAACTCACTCCTCCAGATATATATCACTATAATGGTAAGGTATACCAGCTCGATGTCACATGTCACGATATCAGAATGCAACCACTGTGACTCGGTGTAACACCTGATGAAGCGGTCCTGAAGACCGGGAAACACGTTGTGGTATTGATTTGTTTTAAATAAATTCAATTTTATTATACATCACGGCTTTTTTACGTACTTTTACAAGTTTTGGAGATACCTAGTCACAGTGGTTGCACTCTGATATTGTGACATAGAGCTGGCATACCTTACGATTATAGTGATATATATCTGGAGGAGTGAGTTTCTTCACGAACAGGTGATTCATCGTATCGTATGGGGGACCAGGGAGCTGGATAGCTGATAATAGTCTAGAAGGCGTTTGTGGCACTTATCAAGTGCTATACATCCTGTAAGTACGGTACTACTGTGCGTGTGTGGAGCCATTGTCTTATTGATACACACTATTGCGGCAGTCGGTTCTCCCTTTTTATCTTTGCAACAGGAGATTTGTGGTTTGCATTAGAAGACAGGGATCTGTTCTTGGAGATTTGCGGTTTGCATGAGAAGACAGTGATCTGGACAGCTGTTGATGGTCCAGGAGGCTCTTGTGGCACTTTTCAAGTGCTCTTTATCTCGTAAGTACGAGTCATACTGTGAGTGCGCAGAGTTAATGGTTTATTGATACACACTATTGTGGCTCCTTCTTCTTTTATATTGTTTATATCTCTATGAACCAGAATGGCTACTCCCCGTTTCTTTTCTGAGTACGAAGCTAATTCGCAAACTGGGTAAGAGATCGAACTCTTAAGCTGCCTAGTGTCCCGTTCCCAGTGCGTCTCCTGAAGGAATACTAGATGTAGCCTGTGTGTGAATAAATAGCTGAATAGGAGACTTCTCCTAGTAGGGGAATTAAGTCCCTGGGTATTAAGGTTAGCTACCGTAATAGGGGCCATGTGGTCAAATATCTGGGGTCCTAAAAAAGGGAGCCCTGTATCTTGCAAGGAGAAGTACAAATTTGGCAGGAAAGGGGAATGAATAGTAGGGAAAACGCTGGGGTAGGTGGGAGGAGAGAGAAGGGGAATAAGTGAAAGAAGAAGAGGAGGAGGAGCCACTCACGAGTCGTGTCAAGAAGAGTTCCTAGAGTGAAGAGGCCAAAAAAGTTTATCAACAGCAAATTTATAAACTGTCAATGTCTGTATAGTGTACAGCGATGTGAATGTTTACACTATCTCAATGAGTGGTCTCTCTGCTAGTGTCAGAGAGAACACAGCTATATATGTGGGGGGGAGAGGCTGGCAGGAGAAGCCAAGACCCAGTCAGCTTTTCTGTTGTGTGCTTTGGTAGGTCAATATATGTATAAGTGGCTTAGTCCTGTTCCCTCCATGGGTCTATATGGTCAGTTCTCTTTTTCTGTCGCCATGCATAGTACATGATTGGAGGGGAGTGAGATCTCCTCTCTTTTACCTCAGGGTCTCCTTCCAGCTGGTGTCTGCTAGGATGTGAGTAGGGTTGGTCTAAATGTCAGTACTGGGTAATGTCTGGATACATCAGTAGTAAGAACAATAATAAGTGGAGTCACCCGACACTGAGTCTAGTCAAATAAGTTTGGCTAATGTCTACAGGCTGTCTAGTTATTCTTATGACATGTGGATCACTCCACTTTATACTCTTAACATCTCTTTCAGGATCAATAAACAGCGTGAGTTACATAACAAACAATTATCTTAGGTTAGTCAACATATATATAACAAAACTTAACAGTAGGCAAAACATTCAACATTTAAGACTAATTGAAGGGACAGTCTACACCAGAATTTTTATTGTTTTAAAAGATAGATAATCCCTTTATTACCCATTTCCCAGTTTTGCATAACTAACACAGTTATAATAACATATTTTAACCTCTGTGATTATCTTGTATCTAAGCCTATGCAAAGTGCTCCTTTTTTCAGTTCTTTTGACAGACTTGCAGTCTAGCCAATCAGTGCCTGCTCCCAGATAACTTCTTGTGCACGAGCACAGTGTTATCTATATGAAATACGTGAACTAACACCCTCTAGTGGTGAAAAACTGTTAAAATGCAATCTGAAAGAGGTGGGCTTCAAGGTCTAAGAAATTTGCATATGAACCTCCTAGGTTAAGCTTTCAACTAAGAATACCAAGAGAACAAAGCAAAATTGGTGATAAAAGTAAATTGGAAAATTGTTTAAAATGACATGCTCTATCTGAATAATGAAAGTTTATTTTGGCCTAGACTGTCCCTCTAAGCAAAATTCACGTAGGTG
This sequence comes from Bombina bombina, assembly GCF_027579735.1. Classification (NCBI taxonomy): domain Eukaryota; kingdom Metazoa; phylum Chordata; class Amphibia; order Anura; family Bombinatoridae; genus Bombina; species Bombina bombina. Next base: position 499,025,011 of record NC_069499.1, read on the forward strand.
GTGAAAAAAATTCTTAACATTCATTTCTATTTTAAGTTAGCTAACATGTGAACCTAGGGAGAGTAGGTGCCAGCAATTGTGGTTTAAGGCCTTGCAGGTGTAAGTTTTCCTAGTTATCGGGATGGCCTCACTTTATCAGAAATGTATATGCATAGGATAGCAAATCAGATTAAATCTAGGGGTTGGTTGCCATATTTGCTATTTGTTTCCAAGACCCAAAAAATTGGAGCAGTTTGGGAAGGGAAGTACAGCTCCTCCCTGATACCATATTTGACTAGGGGTAGTGGCCACCAATCTTCTATGACATGGTTATAATAGACTATACTCAATATTATGAGTCACATCAACTGTCACAATATTATAGCAACCCAGAGAGAGGGGGAAAAAGGGGGGAGGGGGGAGAACAAGAACAAGCAGATAAAGATATACAGAAACCACAATCAAGAACTATTAGAACCTCTCACCCATCTTCAGAAACCCATGGCATGTTAGACACAGTTCCATAGGTTTAGCAGGGATGTCTTTCAGTCAGCAATAGAAGACGAGGAGCACTAAGAAAAAAAAAATGGTAAGAAAAACAAACAGTCTACTTCCCCGCTCCTCAATCTCTAGTGTCCCTTATATCAGAGCCTTTTTCCTGAAGCTGTGAGGATTTTTTCTGGGTATGACCAACTCTCTTAGGGAGAGGTCACCAGTCTGGCGCTGATGCTCTCAGACCCCCTGTAGTATCAGTTCTCTTGCGAGGGCCCACTGGATCTTGAGACACAAATCTCCATCACTGTAGGAGTTCTCTAGCTTGCTTTGGAGAAGAGGCAATGAACTGTTGTCACTCTTTTGATATATAGAGTTTAACTGGAAATCCCCATCTGTACTTTATGGCTTTGTTCCGTAGTATCTTGGTAAAAGGCTGGTAGTGGCGGTGCAGTTGTAGCATGTGCAGGGAGAGATCTTGGAAGATTTGCACTTCAGCATATTGTTCCGGTAGAACCTTTCTTCCTGCCAGAGCTTTAAGAAGCTTCTCTCGAAAGGTATAGTAGTGCAGTCGGGCTATTACATCTCTGGGCTTATCTCCTTCTGCAGTCCACGGCTGCAAGGCCCGATGTGCTCTATCGATTAACATCTCCTGTGCTATCCCTGGGCCCAAGATAGTTGTGAACCTGTCTTGCAGGTACTTTTCAAGATCTGGCGGGGGCACCATTTCAGGGATACCTTTCACACGAATGTTGTTGCGTCAGGTTCGATCTTCTAAATCCGCCAACTTCACCTCTAAATCTGTTATTTGCTCTGCTAGGCCCTGAGAGTAGCTGAGTAGGTTAGACTGATCTATCATTAAGTCCTCCTGTTTGCGCTCAAGGGCATCTGTTCACTCCCCTATAGTTGCTATATCCCTCTTTAAGTCAGCATGTCCCTTGTCAATTTTTTTGGAGAGGGAATCATGATGTGTAGCCAAGAGTGACTTAATAGAGTCCATTAGATTATTAGAGACAGCATCTGGATGCAGGAGCTGGCTAGTAGATTGCACTAGATATGCTCCAATATGCGTGTCATTGAGGCTGCTTGCATCTAAGTCCTCATCTTCTGATCCAGCTTGCGGCATATATTGAGGAAAGACGTAGCACAATAAAGATTGCTTCTAGTCAGCTGGCTGGGGCTTTTGGCATTGAGGTAAAGCTTACATGTCAGAGGTTTTCATTTACTTAACCCAATGGATGGCTGTAGGGGCTCCGGCCTTATTAATACTCTTTTAGAGGACCATACGTGTGGGCCGTGGTTGAGGGCCTAGTAAAGTAAGGAGCACCCGTAGTAGTAGGGGTCCTCTCGCCCGGTCCAGTAACCAGGACGTTACCATGAGGTTATTAGTCTCTCCCCTGGGGAGTTGTCCCCTATGGACGATGTGGGAGAGGGTGTTAGGAATATGACCCGCAGGCAATCAGGGCCGGCGGGAAAGGGAGGGGAAAGACCGTTGCTGAAGCGTTCAGTTGTGTCTGTTTCAAAGCCAGTCAAAAGGTGTGATTAACTAAACTCCCAGGGCCTTAAAATGAAAACTTAGGAAAGTGGTATGTATCCCAGTGGATTATCTAGTAATGAACCCTCGACTTATATCTGGCATGTCTTTAGTGGATGTTGGGCTCCAAATATTAGAAAGGACACGTGTAGCAGATAGGAAAGCTGCTATTTTTTATTATTTTTTTTCAATAAGAAAAGGGGTAAGCTCTCAATGTTGCAAGCTGCAGATCCTGTGATGCAGCGTGTCCCAGCGAGTAAACTGATTTATAGGGGTTGTAGCCTCTGATATGTAGTCCAATTGCTTTTTGGGCTAAACAATTAACACTATTCCTGAAGTACAGGACTCCTCAGGTCTACAAGGCTACTTATTATGAGTTAGGCCCATGTAGTGAGGGATATCATATATGAGGCCAGGTCCCTGGAAATTCAAGGCCAGATGTGATACCTCAAGGGAGGATGGCAGGTATAGATTAGGTAGGGCCGGGTCTTTTATAGATATGTGGGTACAGTGGAGTGTGTGCGTATTCACCGGCACTTACTATTAGAAAGCATCAGGATGGGCTAAAAGGGCTGCCGTTTGCACATTTTCCCTTGTCCCTCTGAATTTTGGGCCCTTTGTGAGGCAACTATAGATCTGCGATCCTAGCAGGGTATCCAACCCCGTAGGTGATCAGAGGCTGTGGCCGCTCAGTGTGGGGATCTCTGGCAGTGGGAGCCGCTCCGAAGAACAGTGTAATTTCAGCCTCTTTTCCCAGGGCCCAAGGAGGTAGGCACTTCAGGACAGCTTCCCGGCTGTGCAGCAGATAGGTAACAGCACCGGAGCGGAACCTCGACCCTCCGGTGTCTGATAGAAGGTGTTGGTGGTCACAATAGTCAGCCCCAGGCAAAGGTGGTAAGCCGTGGTGTGCTGCTGGGCGGGTATGCTGCTTTAAGTTAACAGCGCACTGAGCGCCTTCAGTGTCCTTATTTTCTCACTTTCCCCCGTCGATCTGTGAGATGCAGGTGCTGGGGCTCAAGCTGGTCGTAATTCGGTGTCCAGTTATGGCTATTATTAAGTAAATTGACAACTTTATAGAGCTGAAATGCTGGAGCTCTTAGAAATTGCGACCGTCTCGATCAGATGCTGGCTCTGCCCCCGTTGCTTTTAGCATGCAGAATGGAGTTAGAGGATATAGGCTTTTGAAAGTCTGATGTCTTTATTTTCCCCATGCTTGTTATGCCCTCTATTGTGACATCCAAATATGGAATTTTACTTTGTTCATGTTGAGAAGTAAAGGATAGACCTACTTGGTTTGTATTTAGATAAATTACAAATGCCTTGGCCTCCTGTTCAGGGCCCGACCACACAAATAGGAGACCATCAATAAATCTCTTGTATGTCCTAATACAGTGGCGGTATAGATTTCCATCTCCAAAAATGTGGCACAGCTCTCACCAACCCATAAACAGGTTGGCATAGGCATGGACAATTTTCGCCCCCATCGCTGTTCCATGCTTCTGGAGATTGAATCAATCTTCAAATTTGAAGTAATTATCAGTAAGTAAAAATGATAAACAGCATAATCAGTCAAAACTTCACCATAATTTCTAAAGTTAGTTAACATATAATAGACTGCATGTAGACCATATTCATGTGGAAAGGCCGAATACAGACCCACAACATCAACCATTAACCAGCTACAATTATCATCCCAAACTACATCTTCCAAAACATTTAGAAGGTGTCTCGTGTCTTTTAAATAAGAGGGCAATTGGAAAATTATTGGTTGAAGTAAGGATTCAATCCAGATTGACAGGTTCTCAAAGAAAGAGCCTATGCCAGACACTATTGGTCTCTGTTTGACCTCCTCCAAGGATTTATGAACCTTGGGGAGGTGATGGAAAATAGGAGTCACTGGTTTCTGTACAAATAAATAGTCAAACGTACCTGAGTAAAAGATATTTAGCATTAAGTCATCATCCAATAAACTATAAAGTTCAGCACTAAATTTCTATGTTGGGTTTCTGGACAGAGGAGTGTAAACCTCATTGTCATCAAGTTGGCTTAGGGCTTCAATCCGGTAGCTTGTTTAATCCAAAACCACTATGCTCCCACCCTTATCCTCCTGCTTAATGACAATGTCGTCTCTCTCCTTGAGGTTGTGTAGTACCTCTCTCTGTACTGGACTCAAATTAGAATTGGCAGCATGAGAGGTCTCCGATAGTTTGTTGAGATCCTCTTCTACTCTGTCGTGGAATTCTTCTAGGAATGGTGCCCTAACTCTGGTAGGGTAAAAAATAGACTTGGGTTTAAAACCACTATGGTCTATTTTGGCTAGACTATTATCTGCTGAAGTAAGATTACCCATATCATGCAAGGTTAAGTAATCAATCCCAAAGGTAGTATTAGAAAAACCAATGCACTGGTATAAAACCACACTACACATAAAAAACAGGCAATCCCAAAGCCTGTGGTATCTTAATGTATTAGGAGTGGGGTCTATATGCGAGCGCCTGAAAGTGTTAAAAACACAGACTGGCTAAAGGTTTTAAATTTGGCTGAATAATATAAAAAAAGTTTATATATAATGAAAAAGTTTCCATATAAGTGAATATAGAAGAATACAAGTGGAATAAATCAACCCACGTTATAAATGAACACAAATAAAGTAATTTGTTGAAATGAATCAATAAATTAATTTTGAAAATTAAAATGAATGTCACAAATATAAAACACTAAAAAAGTCCCTAATTGGTACCAATATCTACAAGCTCGACTGAAACAAATATAGTACTAAAATATATTGGTGTAAAATATCTAATGTAATATATATGGTGCTAAAAATACTTTTATAAATAGATATGAGAAATAAAAAGATTATCTCAAAGGGTGACCGTGTGCTTAAAAAATGTCTAGCATAATATCATAATCTTTTAGACCACACAGGTTGTTGGTTATTACGGTATGTTCCTCTGGTTAAAATCAAAAGGAATTTTCAGATAAAAAGCAGTCTTATCTGATATGATTAAGTTTGTCAATGATATCAATTGTGGAAGTCCCACCAGGGGAATGGTATTTTGTCCCAGTTTCTGCACCAAGGACCTGGGATTTCTAATAAACTTGCATACCGGCAGACCAGGTAATTAAAAATTAATAGTGTATCTCACAGACTGACTTTATAAACGCTATCTGTACACTTGGAAGGCTAAACAAAATACCATTCCCCTGGTGGGACTTCCACAATTGATATCATTGACAAACTTTAACATAATCATATCGTCTAAGGATTTACACCCCAAAGACTGCTTTTTATCTGAAAATTCCTTTTGATTTTAACCAGAGGAACATACCGTAATAAACCAACAACCTGTGTGGTCTAAAAGATTATGATATTATGCTAGACATTTTTTAAGCACACGGTCACCCTTTGAGATAATCTTTTTATTTCTCATATCTATTTATAAAAGTATTTTTAGCACCATATATATAGATATTTTACACCAATATATTTTAGTACTATATTTGTTTCAGTCGAGCTTGTAGATATTGATACCAATTAGGGACTTTTTTTAGTGTTTTATATTTGTGACATTCATTTTAATTTTCAAAATAAATTTATTGATTCATTTCAACAAATTACTTTATTTGTGTTCATTTATAACGTGGGTTGATTTATTCCACTTTTATTCTTCTATATTCACTTATATGGAAACTTTTTCATTATATATAAACTTTTTTTATATTATTCAGCCAAATTTAAAATCTTTAGCCAGTCTGTGTTTTTAACACTTTCAGGCGCTCGCATATAGACCCCACTCCTAATACATTAAGTAATCAATCCCTCCCTAAAAATCCACTATATCATAGATGGTAGGTGTGACCTATGAACCATGTGATGCCCCTAATGTATGGTCAGTTTGGGTTGATGTACCTTCTGTATCACTCATCACATTCTGTATTTTGTATCACATTTTCTTAAAGTCACATTTCTAACTAATTTATTGACATCTACTATTGTCTCGAAAAGATTGAATTTATTAGTGGGAACAAACCACAACCCAAACCCCAAAACTTCCTACTCAATCTGTGTCAGTGGTGCCATAGACAGGTTGATCATCTTTAGACTTTGAATTTGTTGTGGACACTCCGCATGGGGACTTCTCTTGTTTTGCTTTTTCCTTGGGCGTCTAAGGCACCTTCTCCCTCTGGTTCTCTTATAGCCATCTGAAAAACCTGCCCACTATTAGTGGTACCTGACATGCCTGGAAAGGAAGTGGGTCTATGGTCTCCCTCACTATCACTCAAACATTCTAATTGTCGTGTACTAGTGGATTGATTGGGTGCCCCCTTATTGGTGGTAAATTTCTTGTTCTTAGTCTGGATAGGAATGTGGCTGTATCTATTATTCGTCTGATCATCTACAGCCCTATTATGATTTTTCACGTGTTCCTCATCACCCGACTGTCCACTAGAATCACTAGTAGCTGTTCTAGCTGGCCTCTCATCATCTGAGATTTCTGCATCTAAGAAAGTGACCTTTTTCTCCATTTGTATGTTCCACCCCCCTTTTTTACAAGTGTTATTTCTCTTAAACCTAGATCTGTTTGATTGAAAATTGGACTTATTATTCCAAGTATACACATTATTTAGGTAGTCATTGTTATCTCTGTTAAATTTCTTTAACTTAAAGTTATCAATTGCATATCTGAATTTAGTTACAATCTCTTGTAGAATCTTGTCAAAGTCATTGTATTTAGGGTGGGGTAGGAAATTGTTAAGCTGTAGTTGGATATTCTGTAATTCTTCTCTTATTTTAGATAATTGTATCTCTTTGTATCTGATAATTAAATTGATCAATTTTTGGAATAATCACTTAGCGCCTCATTCCACTGTTTAATAAACTCAGCGTACTCAACTTGGAAAGTGGGGAACTTCCTCAGTCTCAGTCATCTGGGAATGAGGCCAGTGTCAGATATTTCTCAAGGGATTTTTTGTCCCACCAGGTCTTGTATTCCTTTAAGAGAGTTTGTTCCATAGAGAGAAAAACTTCACTTATATTAAGTAGCTCCTTTTGCTTTATGAAAGTATCCTCCAATGCCTGTCTGTATCTAGATCCGATAGGGATCTCATTAAAAAAAGAACTGGTGCTTCTATGTCTGGTAATTACTGTATATCATGTATGTGAACTGTCAAGTCTCTGTGCCGAGTCAAAAGGGGATAAGTAACCAACAGTGAATAAGAACCAGAAAAAACAACCCCTTTTAAGGTGACTACAGACACACACTAGGAAAAAGGACCTTAAAGGATCTGTACGTTGGTATTAAAAGGATATGTACGTCCTAAACAGGCACACTCTATATGGGAATGACGTGAGCAACAGCAACCACAATCCTGGGAAGGATACAGGGGAACAAGTAAACCATCTACCTGTTATGGTGTGGACTAGCAGCTCAGTCTTGGTGCTGTGAGGATCACTTGTCCAAGAGCCTCCTGTTGCACAATCTGAAGTCATTCCACTGTATGGCCCCCTTTCTCTCCTATCTGTTCTATGTTGTATGGTGCTACTTACTTCCAGCGGCTTAATTCTGAAAGTATATCATTCACCCACAGAGTGTCACCTGCAATGTGTTCTGTCCACCCAGAATTCTCATCCAATCATGTGCTGGCAAGCAGGCCGGCCAATAAGATCCTGGCTTGATTCAAAAGTATGGAGCGCTGAAGCTCTAGCTGGTTAAAAGGTAAACCATAGAAAAACAAGAAATACCAGCAAACTTCAAAACAAATGCTCCTTTATTGTTGATAAAAGCACCAGAGTATAAGATCAAATTGTATGGGCATGTCCAGAAAACTAGACTTACGTGTTTTGGCTACTTTAGCCTTAATCATAGACATAACTAGTTGATCTAATCACCAACCTTATGTACATCATGTAATGTTGTAAATGGTTAATACTGACATGCCCTATGTGGAGAGACCAACAGAAACCAGAACATACTATTAACTTAGAAGTAACAATTATATAAATATATGCATTGGATACAAAACTCAGAAATGAGTATGTTAAATCAGTATGTACAAAACCACATACAAAAATTATGGTAAAATGAAAACAAATCATGTGATACTTATTTGATTATATATATATTATAGATTTCCTTTAATCAGCTTGTTATATGTATTATATATTCCCAGAATTTGTCATACTAGTGCAGACTTGGGTCAGCTAGATGCCCATTGTGAATATATATATATATATATATATATATATATATATATATATATATATATATATATATATATATATATATATATATATATATATATATATACAGGGAGTGCAGAATTATTAGGCAAATGAGTATTTTGACCACATCATCCTCTTTATGCATGTTGTCTTACTCCAAGCTGTATAGGCTCGAAAGCCTACTACCAATTAAGCATATTAGGTGATGTGCATCTCTGTAATGAGAAGGGGTGTGGTCTAATGACATCAACACCCTATATCAGGTGTGCATAATTATTAGGCAACTTCCTTTCCTTTGGCAAAATGGGTCAAAAGAAGGACTTGACATGCTCAGAAAAGTCAAAAATAGTGAGATATCTTGCAGAGGGATGCAGCACTCTTAAATTTGCAAAGCTTCTGAAGCGTGATCATCGAACAATCAAGCGTTTCATTAAAAATAGTCAACAGGGTCGCAAGAAGCGTGTGGAAAAACAAAGGCGCAAAATAACTGTCCATGAACTGAGAAAAGTCAAGTGTGCAGCTGCCAAGATGCCACTTGCCACCAGTTTGGCCATATTTCAGAGCTGCAACATCACTGGAGTGCCCAAAAGCACAAGGTGTGCAATACTCAGAGACATGGCCAAGGTAAGAAAGGCTGAAAGACGACCACCACTGAACAAGACACACAAGCTGAAACGTCAAGACTGGGCCAAGAAATATCTCAAGACTGATTTTTCTAAGGTTTTATGGACTGATGAAATGAGAGTGAGTCTTGATGGGCCAGATGGAGGGGCCCGTGGCTGGATTGGTAAAGGGCAGAGAGCTCCAGTCCGACTCAGATGCCAGCAAGGTGGAGGTGGAGTACTGGTTTGGGCTAGTATCATCAAAGATGAGCTTGTGGGGCCTTTTCGGGTTGAGGATGGAGTCAAGCTCAACTCCCAGTCCTACTGCCAGTTTCTGGAAGACACCTTCTTCAAGCAGTGGTACAGGAAGAAGTCTGCATCCTTCAAGAAAAACATGATTTTCATGCAGGACAATGCTCCATCACACGCGTCCAAGTACTCCACAGCGTGGCTGGCAAGAAAGGGTATAAAAGAAGAAAATATAATGACATGGCCTCCTTGTTCACCTGATCTGAACGCAATTGAGAACCTGTGGTCCATCATCAAATGTGAGATTTACAAGGAGGGAAAACAGTACACCTCTCTGAACAGTGTCTGGGAGGCTGTGGTTGCTGCTGCACGCAATGTTGATGGTGAACAGATCAAAACACTGACAGAATCCATGGATGGCAGGCTTTTGAATGTCCTTGCAAAGAAAGGTGGCTATATTGGTCACTGATTTGTATTTGTTTTGTTTTTGAATGTCAGAAATGTATATTTGTGAATGTTGAGATGTTATATTGGTTTCACTGGTAAAAATAAATAATTGAAATGGGTATATATTTGTTTTTTGTTAAGTTGCCTAATAATTATGCACAGTAATAGTCACCTGCACACACAGATATCCCCCTAAAATAGCTATAACTAAAAACAAACTAAAAACTACTTCCAAAACTATTCAGCTTTGATATTAATGAGTTTTTTGGGTTCATTGAGAACATGGTTGTTGTTCAATAATAAAATTAATCCTCAAAAATACAACTTGCCTAATAATTCTGCACTCCCTGTATATATATATATATATATATATATATATATATATATATATATATATATATATATATATATATATATATATATATATATATATATATATATATATATATATATATATTCACCTAGGATGTATACTGTAGTTTAGCAAAATGGGGAAGAAAAAGAGACAGGGGTGTTAAGTTGGGTGGGGTGGTTCATTTCCAGAAATTAATGATGTCACCTTCAATGTTGAAACCATGGGCTTCCTGGTTTTATTTTAAAAATCCAGAGAGCTTCCCTTTTACATAATAAAGCTACTCTGACTCCCCTCCCTGGGTGGCACATGTACCCATTCAATCACTTGCCATTTAAATGATGTGGTAACCTGATTGTGTGGATGTATAAAATGTCTTGCCGAATCTAAACATTCATCATTATTGTCAATATCATTAAGATGTTCCCTGATCCTCGAACGGGCCTCCCTAGAGGTAGACCCCACATATTGACAGTCACAAATTGTACATTCAATTAAATAGACAACAAAAGTAGTAGAACAGTTAGTACGATTGCGATCAAAAACTTTATTGGTGCTTTTTGACTGAAACTGTTTAGTGATTTTGCTGTATTGGCAGGCTATGCACTTATTGTAATGGCACTTATAGTGTCCCTTTATGTTCAACCAGCTGCTATTACTTTTACCCCTGCTCCTCAGCATGCTGGGTATAGTACAGTCCCTTCTTGACATGAAGTGCGTGCCTGTAGTCACCTTAAAAGGGGTTGTCTTTTCTGGTTCTTATTGACTGCATTAAACTGTAAAACATAAATTTTGCAAAAAAAAATTTTTTTTTACAGCACTCAAGCCATGCTTAAAGGGACAGTATACACAAATTTTCATATAACTGCATGTAATAGACACTACTGTAAAAAATAAGATGCACAGATACTGAAATAAAATCCAGTATAAAACTGTTTAAAAACTTACTTAGAAGCTCTCAGTTTAGCTCTGTTGAAAAGGTAGCTGGAAAGCCCACTTGAAGTGGGAAATAAGACACCCCCCCCCCCCTTCTTCTGCATATGAAAAGACCCTTTACACAAACAGAAGCAAGCTGGATTAAATATCTGACGGTATTCTCCTAAAACTTTGGGGCTTGGTTAGGAGTCTGAAAATCAGAGCAATGTTATTTAAAAATAAGCAACACTATACATTTAAAAAAAAAAAAAACTTTATGGGCTATATAAGTAGATCATCTGCAAAACATTTATACAAAGAAAAAATGAGTGTATAATGTCCCTTTAAGCTAAGAACCACTATGAAACTACAGCTTGTGACTTAGGGCCTGATTCTCTAAAGGTGTCTGGTCTATAAGATTCCTCATCAGTATTACAAGAACCCTTGGGACATGTATTGATCTTGAGCCACTCACAAGTTTAGCTGATGTAGTACTGTACAGTTAAAGCTTTCTACAGAAGCTTTTGGAATAGTGACAGCAATATTTTAACTTTTTTTCTTTATATTGAGTCACTTCTGACTCTATCTGCTTTTAGGTGCAAAAAAAAAATTAGGCACTGAAAATACTCAGATAAATATATTGTATGATATTAGAACAGAACTAGGTAATCTTATATCTAAGACCATATAAAATAACCTGAAAGTCATCTTGGCTATGTAACAGCTTAATCTATATTGTTATTTTTAATATTCAATTGCTACTGTTTTAAAAAAAGAGCTCATCCAGGAAGACCAAGATAAGTATTTGTGAAATAAGTGGCAGTGAAGCTCCTAGAGGGGATTACAATGGATTATATTATTAAAATAAATATATGTTGAGGGTGTGCCGGGGTTACCGTCATGGCTGGCAGCAATATTAAAGGCTGAGTAAGAGACACTGTCCATCCGCCATGGATCATAACCCTCACTGACATCTATCCTTCTTATTCAAATAATTTAATCAAGTGATAATATGAACTCTTGAAGGCCTGAAGGCAATTTGAAAACCAGTTACAAGCCTCTAAATGTACTGCCTTATGTCAGACTTATTTTCCATCTCGCTTATGTTTTGTCCCATGTAACTCATGTTGAACATGGAGTTGAATTCCTCTGGAGTTTTTTGAGTACTTGTAGGCTTACTGGTGGTCTTCTGGAGGGAACTGGGAGAAGATGTAGCAGCAGTGGTCTCTCTCAAGAGTAGTAAAGCTTCTACCTCACCTGCAGAGGCATCATCACTAAATGTATCTCTGAGTGATTCACCACATTTGCCACATATACTCACCTCACCATCGGCTGTTCAGGAACCATTGGAGCTGATGAAGTGGGAAGTTGTGATTGCACTGTACCACTCTGATGCCAGGGAAATCATTCTTGAGGGGGGGACAGCATTTAGTAGAGGCCCTGGCTCCTATTGCATATGACATATCTATTTTCATGGTATCTTAATACTTCTATATCTGTGAGTAAGGTATATATTTTTATTATTATTATTATTATTATTATTATTATTATCAGTTATTTGTAGAGATTCCGTACTTTGAAGCTCATATGACATTTGCATGGCTACCCAGTTTCACTACTGTCCATGTAGATTTGGAGTGGGTTAAGTTACTATCCCTTTGTTCCCCTCCCAAATATAAGACAGAAAATGTTTAAATATTTTCCACAGTTGCAATTTTTATTATAGTATGCTTTGTTATTGCAATATTTCACCTATTCTTTTGGTCACTGATAAAAAGAGTTTTACCTCATATATCATTTATTGTACAATCTCATAATTACTTACATAGAGCTAGATTATAAGTGGAGTGCAAATTAGAGCCCCTGCACACACATTAACTTTGCTAGACACAGGATCTTTTTGCTCTTTGGGTTGCTCTCGTCTTAAAAGTTGAAAGTAAAAAGTTTCTGCAAAAGTGATAACCCGATGCTCGCAAAAAGTGGAACTTACAATATAAAACATATAAAAAAATATAAAACAAATGTTTTATACTGTTTGCCTAACTACATGTTCTTGCTTCCATGGATGCTCACTTTCCCTGCATGAGGAGTCATGGGGTCCATGAATGACATTACTGTATTTTAATATTACTTTGGCTTTGTATATCCCTTTACTATTTTATCCTGTCAAGTGATCAAATACAAGAAATTTTGGCAATTAAATTACTATTTTTTGCCCATGTTGCTTAATATACTCTTTAAAGAAAGGGTAATGCTGGGGTTCCCCCTTTTTTCCAGTTGTGTCCCATGCTTATTACAAAACTATATTCCCAGACAATTACTTTGCCATTTATTTCACCTACTACAGGACTCATAATGCTCTAATTGCAAAACAAGTGGTTTACTAGACCCAAGAGCTTACTTTTGATACATCAAGATCTCTTACTTATTTATATTTGCAAATAAATATACTACTGAGGCTCAAGAGTGGTCTCATATTTGAGATCAGTATATCCTTCCTAATCTGTATTATTGTATTAGATCGGCTGAAGAGCAGTCTCTTTTTAAAGATGGAGTTTGGCTACTGTATGTTTGGAGATTGTTCATAGCTTTGTTAAAAATGGGTCCAAGAGTGACCTTATTTGTTCTAATCCCTACTGACCCCCTCTACTTTACGAAACTTGTTTAAGCAGTCTAAGAGTAGCCACTCATTTTCATGAAGGGTAAGTGTTATATTTTTGTAAAGTGTTATTTATATAAAAATCTGAGGTTTGCTTTAATAGAATATTGCAGTCATCTTTTAAAGTGATTGGTGTAGACAGATTACGTGAGGCAAATAATACTAAAAAAACATGTTAGAAATAAACACGATTGCACTTAATAAATATAAAACATTACACATTACAAATCACTAAAATAAAGTATTTGATGCAGAAAAAGAGTCCTCTTTATTATCTGTTCTTGCAACAAAGTTCATGGGGTAACAGAGTATCATTTAAAGGAAATTAAACAAACAAATTCTTATAGCCTAACACTGTATCCACATGTGTTAATTATCAGCGGAATAGAAATACTCACATTCATTTGACCTAGAATATTTCTAAGTAAATATCATTTGAACATACATCTTCTTGGCAAACTGAAACTATTCTTCACAAAGCAATCTATTAAAACTCACTTAAAAACATAGGATATATTAACACTTGGATACAACAGTAATAGCACACACAAGTGAATGTTATATTTATATGTGTCTCTTACAAGCTACAAATTACTTGACAAGAACTCTGAGTCCAACTGTTTTGCTATCAAATTGATGGCTGAAGCCTCTACTCTTGCTGTCACTCTCCTTGGATGATCTGATATCCCTTCTGTCCTCATTCTCTCTTTAATACTCCTCCATTTCACTGGATTAGTTAAAGTATTTAACTGTTTAATTTAAATGCAGTCCTGAATCAATAAAAATGATAAAGAATGGGTAAAATTTATCTGCATTCACAACATATTATAACATTCAATATGATTGGTATTCCTTTAAAAATCACTCATTTAAAACATAATCAAAGCCATACATTTTACAAAACATTTATTCTCAGTCAGTCTCAGGAGGTATTGTAAATGGTTAATACCCTAAAACTAAATCCATATTCATTTACGCTATATAATTTTCCTTTAAGTTTTTATTTAGATTATTTATAATTTAATACAAATCTTTCCCAATAGAAATATTCTTTAATTAAATATATAAAAATCCATTTTAGAAAATTAAAATATTAATAACATCTCTATTTCACCACAGAATCAAACCCAAGACTCCATTTATCTTGCACTATCAACTTGAGCACTCACCCATTCTAGGATTTGCTTCTGATTATATAAAACTTCCTAAAATCGAATCTACTTATATATTCATTAAAGTAAAACATGCTCCTTCCTAAGGAATGAACCTGTGGCTCTCTGACCCTAAGTTACTGTCATGCTGTAAAATATTTTAAATATTTTAAATAATCCATAGAATAAATCTATATTTTTTTACAGTATGTTTAATATTTTTAATAAATATTTTATATTTAATATTTCAATAACTTGCCTTAAGATTAGCCTGACCACATTAACTCTAAATCACAAAACCAATGCACAAAACGCATATTTTACATTCTTATGTTCTTCTCTAACATCTATATTACGAGTTATGAGCGCTATAGGGAAATTAACCAACGCAAAAAAAGTTGCATTATTTAACCCTATAGCGCAGCCATTACAAGTTTTCAAATAGACGGCTTGTGCGTGCGATATGGCTGAGCTTAGATCCATACCGCACGCAATCCAAGTGCTGTTTTGACGTGCTCATGCTCGCTTTCCCCATAGACATCAATGGGGAGAGCGGGTCAGAAAAAAAGCCTAACACCTGCGATCACGGAAAGAAAAGCTCCGTAACGTAGCCCCATTGATGTCTATGGGGAAAAAAAAATAAAACTTTAAAACTAACAACCTAACATAAACGTCTAAACATAAAAAGTCTAAACACCCCTAATCTGCCCCCATCAACATTGCCGCCACCTACATTATGTTATTAACCCCTAATCTGCCACCCCTGATATCGCCGGCACCTAAATAAAGCTATTAACCCCTAATCTGCCTCTCCCAATATCGCCGCCACTATACTAAAGTTATTATTATTATTATTATTATTATTATACTTTATTTATTTATGAAGCGATATCATATTCCGCAGCACTGTCCATGGATACAGTTCATTTAAATAAAATAATAATATAAAATTTCTAAGAGTAAGAGACAGGACATAATTTACAAACACATACAGGAGGAATCGAGGGCCCTATTCCCGTGGGAACTTACAATCTAGAAGGGTAGGAGGTTGAGAAACAGAAGGTGGGAACTGCAAGATTGAGAAAGATGTTAATGCAGAATTAGATGAGGGAAATGTTGTTAGGTAAGAGAAATATTATTGAGTTGGGTGGTAGGTTTCCCTGAACAGAAAAGTCTTCAGCGAGCATTTAAAGGAAGAAAGATTAGGGCAAAGCCTGACAGCACGAGGGAGAGTGTTCCAGAGGGTAGGTGCTGCACGACAGAAGTCCTGCAGTCTAGCATGAGAGGAGGTGATAGTGGCAGAGGCAAGGAGCAGGTCATTGTTGGATCTTAGTTGGCGGGCTGGAGTATACTTGTTGATTAGAGAGGATAGGTAGAGGGGAGCGGTGTTGGTGAGCGCTTTGTATGCAAGGGTGAGAATTAACCCCTATTCCCCTGCACCCCAACATCGCCCACGCTATAATAAATCTATTAACCCGTATTCCGCCACTCCCCGACATCGCCGCCACTATATAATGTTATGAACCCCTAAATCTCTGGCCTCCCATATCACTACCAATAAATAAACTTATTAACCCCTAAACCGCCAGCCCCCCACATCGCAACAACCTAAATTAAACTTTATTAACCCCTAAACCTAACCCTAACATAACCCTAACCCTAACACCCCCTAACTTTAACATAATTAAAATAGAGCTAAACTAAAGTTACAATTATTAACTAAATAATTCCTATTTAAAACTAAATACAAACTTACCTGTGAAATAAAACCTAAGCTAGCTACAATATAACTAATAGTTATATTGTAGCTATGTTAGGATTTATTTTTATTTCACAGGTAAGTTTGTTTTTATTTTAACTAGGTAGACTAGTTAGTAAATAGTAATTAACTATTTACTAACTACCTAGTTAAAATAAATACAAAAGTTCCTGTGAAATAAAACCTAAGCTGCCTTACACTAAAACCTACCATTACAAAAAATAACAAACACTAAAATTACTAAAAATAAAAAAATCTACCATTAAAAAAAATAACAAACGAAATTACCTAAAACAATAAAAATTATTCCTATTCTAATACCCCAAAATAAAAAAGCATAATCTAGAATAAACTACCAAGGGCCCTTAAAAGGGCCTTTGTGGGCCCTTAAAAGGGCCTTTTGTAGGGCATTGCCCTAAAGTTAACAGCTATTTTACTACAAAACAAACACCCCCTAACAGTATATAAACCGCCACCCCCCAAACCCACAAAATAAAAATAAAGTAAAACCTAATCTACCCATTGCCCTGAAAAGGGCATTAGTATGGGCATTGCCCTTAAAATGGCATTTAGCTCTATTTCCTGCCCTTAAAAGGGCATTCAACTCTTTTATGAATTGCCCAAGCCCTAATCTAAAAATAAAAACCCACCCCAAAATGAAAAAAATACATTACACAAAATAACAAACAAATTATCAAAAATAATAAAAATTATTCCAATTCTAATACCAATTTAAAAAAAACACCCAAAATAAAAAAAAACCTAATCTAGAATAAACTACCAATAGCCCTTAAAAGGGCCTTTTGTAGGGCATTACCCTAAGTTAAACAGCTATTTTACCTGAAAAGAAATACAAAGACCAACTAACATTACAAACCCACACCCCTCTCAAACCCACAAATTAAATAAAACGATCTAAAAAAAAACTAAGATACCCATTGCCCTGAAAAGGGCATTTGTATGGATATTGCTCTTAATAAGGAATTTAGCTCTTTTGCATTGCCCTGAAAAGGGCATTTAGCTCTTTTAAGAAAAGCCCAAACCCTAAACTAAAAAAAAAACACCTAAAAAAAAAACTTTTACTAACCCCCAAAGATCCACTTACAGTTTTTGAAGTCCCGTTTTAACGATTTTCATCCAGTCGGCGAAGTCCTCATCCAGGAGGTGAGAAGTCTTTATCCAGACAGCCTCTTCTATCTTCATCCAGGCGGCAAAGTCCTCATCCAGGCAGCGAGAAGTCTTCATCCAGGTGGCCTCTTCTATTTTCATCCAGGCGGCATCTTCTATCTTCATCCCGGTGGTGCGGAGCGGGTCCATCCTGAAGACATCTGGTGCGGAGCATCCTATTCATACAGTCGCTGCCGTATACTGAATCTTCAATGCAAAGTATGCGATTTAAAATAGCGTCCCATGCATTCCTATTGGCTGATTTTATTTTAGAAATTTAAATCAGCCAATAGGATGAGAGCTACTGAAATCCTATTGCCGGTTCAAAACAGCCAATAGGATGAGAGCTTCTGAAATTCTATTGGCTGTTCAAATTAGCCAATGGAATTTCAGTATTTTTTATTTTTATTTTGGGGGGTTGGTTGGGTGGTTGGTTTTATTGTTGGGCGGTCTTTGTATTTTTTTTTACAGGTAAAAGAGGTGTTTAACTTAGGACAATGCCCTACAAAAGGCCCTTTTAAGGGCTATTGGTAGTTTATTGTAGGCTAGGGGTTTTTTTTTATTTTGGGTGGGCTTTTTTATTTTGATAGGGCTATTAGATTAGGTGTAATTCTTTATTATTTTGATAATTTCGTTTGATATTTTTCATAATTTAGTATTTTTTATAATTAGACAGTTTGTAATGTTTAGAGTAGTGTTAGGGTTTTGTTTTTTTAATGTGTATTTTAGTTTTATTTAATTGTTAGTTAGTTTAATATTAGTTAAATAGTTATATTAGTTTAATTGTTAGTTTAAACTTAGGTTTTTTTAATTTGACAGGTAAGTTTTAATTTAATTTAAGATAGGGAAATTGTAATATTAATATAAAGTTAGGGTGACGTTAGGTTTAGGGGTTACTAGTTTAAATTAGTTTACTGCAATGTGGGGGCTTTTGGTTTGGGGTTAATAGTTTAATTTAGTATATTTTGTTATGGGGGCTTGCAGTTTAAGGGTTAATAGGTTTATTATAGTGGTGGCGGTGTAGGGGTTGATAACTTTAGTATAGTGGGGGTGATGTGGGCGGACGGCAGATTAGGGGTTAATAATATATTTAATATTTTCACTCTTGAGAAAGCCGGGCTGTCACCGGCAAAACGCGTTGAACAATCTTGGTCATCTTGTGGATCCGTAGCTGGAGGTGGAAGGACGCCGAGTGACATATGCTGTTACACGCTGTCTCACTACACACTGAGAAGAACAGCCGGGCGTTTCCTGTGTACTCTATTCCATCACTGCGGACTCTATTACCCTGAATTCTATTATTGTTTTTACTGAAGGCTTGTTTTACTTTTATTCTAGTAAGTTGCATTACTAGTATGTGCTATTTGTGAAATAAAACTATTTACCTTGAGTCGGAGGTGCGCTGTCTCCCTTCCTGTGTTACAATATTTAAATAGTGTTTGTGATGCGGGAGGGCATCGGTTTAGGGGGTAATAACTTTAATGTAGTGGTGACGATGTTGGGGAGTGGAGGAATAGGGGTTAATAAATTTTATTAGTGGCGGCAATGTTAATAGGTAGTTTATGGGTGTTAGTATACTTTGTAAAACTTTAGTTATGAGTTTTATGTAATAGTTTTGTTACGTAAAACTCATAACTACTGCTTTTAGATAGCAAAATGGATCTTGTCAGTATAGGCTGGAACGCAAGCTTTTTAGCCTCACTGCAAAACTCGTAATGGCAGCGCTATGGAAGTCCCATGAAAAAAACGTCATTTTTAACATGTGCCGGACTGACGTTGCGTTACAGGCTAAAAGGCTTGCGGTAAAGCTATACCGACAAGACTTGTAATGGCTGCCGTGCTGTTTTAACGCTGAAATTACCATTTTTTTTAGCATTAAAACACGAACTTACAACTTGTAATGTACCTGATAAAAAAATAATGTACTTGGGGGCGGAGCCAACCGCTGAATGAAGAGGCAGCAGATCTACTGAGCTCCGATGTATCAGAGAGCTGTTTTATAAATTATTCCTAGCCTATACCTCCTAATTAGCAGCAAATTTGATAATTTATTGTACTGGAGGTGAGGTGTGTGCTAGTTCACTTTCCTGCTCACCGGAAGGGAAGAGGGAGGAAAAAAAATAAACACCTGCGGATTTGCTGCCTTTGAACCCGACTTGGCAGCACAGCTGCAATAGCTGAGTGAGCTGCCGGGGCTATCACCTGGTCTCCGGAGGGTCGGGGATCCGCTCCAGAGATCACCAACTGCTGATATCAGCAGACCTGCGAAGACACAGCTTAGCTCTGGACAGCAAAGAGCAGGAGGAGAAACGGCTGTTTCCCATTCCAACGGAGGGCTCCAGAGTCCACGGAGGGGCATCGAGGTCCGGTAAGCCAGCAGAGCAGAAGTCTCATTAGAAGAGACATAGCTAACAAGCCCCACACACTTACTTTGCTCATAGTATAAGAGCGACATAAAGACTCGGGCTTTGTAAGTATTGGGAGGTGCCGGAGCAGACTACATTAAAGCAGTTAACCCCTCCTGACTTATAGCAGCACTGAGAGAGAGAACTGTATTCATTTTTATTGCCAGGGGATACCTTTTGCCTACATGGATATTTAGGGAAGAGATTGATTACAGCGGCCCACAAACTTTGGCGCGAAAATCCGCCATTTTAACATTCTATTACGCAGCACTGTTATTCCACTTGCTGTGTGCGAGGGCTGCAGAGCACATATTTAAAACCAGAGCAAGCTGATCAATACGCACAGTAAAGGCTGGGTTTGGAGCAAACTGCCATATCTATAATAAGGCTGATTCTAACAGCAGTCTTTATTTCCCTTTTTTGTGTGTTCTCTACACTTAAAAATAACTTGCTCTCCTCTGCTAGCCCAAAGTCATCTTCTTGACCAATACTACTAGATCGCCTACTGCAATATATTTTCATCGGTCAACACTCCACAACAAAGTTGAGGCTACAGTGTATAAAATTCAAGATACCCTCCTCCATTTTAAACACCTGCCTAACACTACTACCCACATTGGCAACCTAACTTTCTACCAATTCTGCGGACCCACAGACATTGCAGGCCTACAGCCCACATAACACACTGCCTGACTGTAGACGCTGCACCTCTGCAGGAGCCTGTCACTTTATTTGGCTAGCACCGCTGCACCAAATCTCAACTGTCAACCCTAAGCTCTCATTGCCAGCACGTAGCATCTGGGCCTTCTGAAAGTACCGCCAAATAGAGAGAATTAGACACCACAGGCGGGCATAGTTGCTGTTTTGTACCTCCCCACAGAACCTCTCCCCTATTGCCCTAAGCTGAGCCCTATTACCTATTACAACTCAGGCGGCCTTCCAGACCGGATCACACCTAACGCCAATTCATAGCGCACAATAAGCTAGATATCTGCTATACCAAATTGGCGCAGCTTTCTCTTGATACCTCTAGATTCCTTTCTATCTGGTACAGCTCAGGATTTTTTCTTTGCCATACAGTGTCTTATAACAAGAAAGTCAGCAGAACGAAGCTCTCCTTCTAACCTCTTTCTTCCAGGCTGTTACCTCACTTGAGAATGGAGTAGACCCACCTGGAGAGGAAAACATCACACTGGCTTGACGTGTTCATAGCACTGTACTGTGGCAAGAGTTGCTGAGGGACTCGCTAAACTTATCAGCTGCACAGGGAAAGGCAGAAAAACTGTATCTCTCCCCCTCCTTTCCTGCTCCATTCTAGAGCAGGTCATACCCCAGTTCCCTTTTCCGGCTGAGCCCAGTGGTGGCACTTTTCCCTGGGGAGAGACACCTTTTACATTGGAATATTGATTCCAGGAGTTAGTCATCACCCACACCCCAATTGGACAGACTTATATCCTTCACTATAACGCCAGTCACTTCAGTCATTTTCCATTTGCCTAGTCTCTCCAGCCTAGCAATGAGGTGCTAGGCTCTGCGGCACCCCTCCCCACCGGTGCGGAACAGCTGTGTCTACTAAACCCCCCCCAATTAAGAGCCTGTTTTGCCTCCCTCTTTCAAAAGGTCTCTGCCTTCCAATACACTTACAGTCCGAGATCTTGCTATACAATGTCCCAACAATCTAAAAGAAAGTCTAAGGGTTCTCATCCTTCAAAGCACACGGTTCGTGATCATTTCCAGCCCATCCGAGATCCCATTCCGGACATCTCGGATGATGACAGATCAATCTCTCCTCCTTTATCTGAAGGGAAGGCTAGTGTGAGGAGCTCGCCACCATCCCGCACGCAGTCTGAAACGGTCACCATTGACTCTATAAAACTGCTACTAGACCAACAAACCCAATCTTTTGCAAAAAGATTCGACAAGCTTGAGAGGTCTTTTGATGATCTATGGAAAGACATTGTTACAGTCAACGAGAGAACAGATATAATTGAACGGAAACAAGAAGATTTGCTAGTAGACCATACGAACTGGGTCAGCTACACTCAAAACTTAGCAGATCAGGTATCTTCCTTAGAGGCGAAACTGGCAGACCTGGAGGACCACTCCAGGCAGAAAAATATTAGAATACGTGGAATTCCTGAGTCTGTGGGCCCCCAGGAGTTAGAAAAGTATGCCCAGGCGCTGTTTAGAGCTATCTTAGGCCCTTCAGGAGAACATGACGTGAGAATTGATAGAATCCATAGAGCTGCTAGACCACAAAATCTCCCTATGGATAAACCTCGGGACACCATAGCCAGACTCCATTACTACTCCTCCAAGGATAGGCTTATGAAAGTGACCCTTAGACAACCTCAACTACCCGACCAATTTCAGGACATTGCACTATACCCTGATCTATCCTCCTTTACTCTGCAACAAAGAAGAAGCTTTAATGAATCCACCAGAACCCTACGCCTACACCAAATCCGGTACAGGTGGGGGTACCCTACAAAACTGATCATTACTAAAGATGGAACTCAACACACAGCTCTGACCCTGCGACAAGCTCAAGATCTGCTGAGGGTTTGGAACCTACCCTCTGGAAATGTGGAGGGTGATCCTCCACGCCCACATGGAGCGGGCCCTCCGCTGAGACCAGGGGCCCAGGCCTGGAATCCAGACAGGCTGGAGCTGGCTCGGCAAAATCCAGTCCGCTGATGCAACTCCCTCTTCTACCAGTACTGAACTATCCCTGACCTAGGGCTGGGCCCCTACTGGACATACCTCAACATCAACCTAGATGACCAGCTCTCTTTGAAATCTGGGACTGATATTTACTCGTTGTCATTGCCAGAGGACTGGTAATGTACTAATGATTGACCTCCTTGTTAATTGTTAATTGTTGTTTGATTACAGTTTGTTGTTTACTGCATTTGCAGGCGCCCTATATAATACAGATATTTAGTTCAGGGTACCATTTTGCTCTTACTGAATGATGCCAATGTTAGCCAGATCCTATTATGTCCCTGCTGACCAGCTCTCCCTGAAATCTGGGACTGATATTTACTCGTTGACATTGCTGAGGACTGGTAATGTACTAATGATTGAGCTCCTTATTAATTGTTAATTGTTAACTGTTAGCAGTTTGTTGTTTACTGTATTTACAGGTGCCCTACATAATACAGGTATTTAGATCAGGGTACCACTCTATGCTGTTACTGATTGAATTTGTTGCCAATGTTCCCCAAACCTTACACTAGCCCTCTGCTTTCTCCTCCCTCTCTTCTCTCTAACCTCTTTTCTTCCTGCTGGCTTCATCCTTCTCCTTCTTCCAAGGCCCTCCTCCCTTCCTCTACCCAGTTATTTGGTGCTCTTCTGATTACTCTGACACCCTTGCCATGCACAGCGACCTACCCTCATTTCTTAACTATTCGTTATATAATGTTTATCGCTCCTAAGGGGATCATACAGATAGCACATGTTCAATCCAAGATACCACATTAACACCTTGGAGATTGGTGTCACTATGGCTCTATCTCCTCCCTAGCTATGTCCCTCTCCCCCTCTTTACCCCTTCCTATCCCTTCCCTCCGGGGGTCTTCTTCCCTTCTTGCCTGCCTGCTTCCCTTGCCCTCACCTTTATCCCTGCTACTTTCCCTTCTCCTTGATCCCTTTCCCTTTAATCACGGCCTCCCTTTGCCTTTTCCATCTCCCACTAGAACTACTTCCCCACTCTTCCCTTCCTGCTACTCCTCCAGCTCCTTCCCACCCTATCTAAGTCCTGCTTCCTACCTCATCTCCTAGGTCCCGCTCTCTGATATAGACTTGTGTTCCTCCTCGCAGCTGTTGTGGCGACAAATGGGTCATGATAAACCCCCTCACCTGAGATTATATCCCGATTTGTGATCCTTCATGTTGAAATGTATGCTGCTGTGCCTAAAATTTTACATACTGTATGCCTTTCTACATATACTAGGTTTTAAATGTGCCTATTAATGCTTTATATGTTTATTTATTAAGACTTATATGCACTGTTTGATGTATAACTTATGTATGCAACCCTATTTTCTTTGGAAACAAAGGCTACCCTAAATCCCTTGATGATGTCTGGGGTTTGGTAAGATGTTGCAACGTGAGCATGCTGCTAATTGATTTCTGTCCAATGTTTCTGGCCATCTGTAAGGGTGTTTTCACTATGCTCCCTTTCCCTGAGATTTTAGATTATGTTCCAATTTCAGGCTTGTTACTAGGAACCACAACTGGGTGTTTCATCTTGCCAGATTTACACCCAACATGTGCTATAGGTGCCATCTGCCCTTGCCACTTCCACTTTCCCAAAAAAAAAAAAAAAAAAGTATCGGCCCATTTTCTGCCTTGCATGATCAAGAAACAAAGACATAATATAGGACTACCCTCTCCACTCCTCCCTGCCTAATACTCTCTGTCCCATCCCTTTCCTTATCTCCATTTGCTCCCTTTCTCCTCCCACACTGGCCCTTTAGGCTACCTGACCACAGCTCCTTTAACAAATAGTTAAATACTCATACATTGTGCACCGGTGGTGGAGGGGAGCCCTTTGGACCCCCCTCTTCACTGACCTTCCCTCTCCCCAGCCGGGGACTATCTTAATGGTACGGTTAGGGATAGACAACTCTATCCTCCGTACTCCTTATTTGGCAGAGTGAAGCAGTCTCTGCCCAGCCTGAAGAACTTAGCATACTACAGTGTTCCTTCTCTATAGCCTCTCTTATCTTGACTGCTTCCCTTATCCTTCTCTCCATCTTTCCCCGCCCCCCCTTTTTTTTTTTTTTCTCTCTCCCTCTTTCTCCCCCTCCACTTAACTTTGAGACTCACCACACTAAACCTTCAGGGTCTCAATTCCCCTACTAAACGGAGCCTTCTTCTCAAATTTTTAAAAACTCAGCCACTGGATGTTGTGTATATACAGGAAACCCACTGGACGGGGCAGAGGGCGGCCATGTTTCGCCCTAGGGACTTCCCAATCTGCCTATCCTCAACCTTCCATAAAAAGGCTAGGGGAGTTACTATTCTAATTGGCAAGCAGGTCTCCTACGAACCTGTATATCTGGAGTCGGACCCCTCGGGCAGATATATAATCTGTGTCAGTCGGCTGGATAATATCCTGCTTACTTTGGTAGCTCTGTACTCCCCTAATGTCAACCAGACCAGATTCCTCAACCACCTCCTTAGTAGGGTAAACCGACTGGGGGAGGGGCAGGTTATCATAGGCGGAGACTGTAACCTGGTCTGGGACCCGAGCAGGAACCGAAAGTCACAGAGAGGGAGCCTTCCACAGCGGGGAGAGGAGCACTACTCTCACCTTTTTAGAAATGCCGTAACTCAACACTCATATCATGACGTCTGGAGAGCTTTGCACCCTGACGTGGATGATTATACTTTCTATTCGGCCCCTTCCCGGTCTTTCTCGAAGCTCGATTACGTCTTTTGTCACTCGCGGACGCTTCAAGCAGTGGCAGAGGTGAGGATTGTGCCTTGCGCATGGTCCGACCACGACGCAGTGGTTGTGAACATTACTTTGTCTCCCTCCGGGAGTGGCGGATGCTCCTGGCGTCTACCGGAATATCTTCTTATGGATCCACAGATCCCTCTCTGGCAGCGGGAAATTGAGGAGTTCCTCTGGGTAAATGACACTGAATCCATATCTGCACTAACTTTGTGGGTGACGCTTAAGGCCTATCTCCACGGACTCTTTATGCAAAAGGCGTCGGAAGCCAAACGGCTCAAAGGAGCTAGCTTAGCTCAACTTTATCATGATTACACTCTCTCCAGAAATCGGCTTAGAGGGTCTAGATCGGACTCTCTGATAAGGAAAGTTCAGGCTCTTAAAAAACAGATCGAGGCCCGGGAACTGGAGAGGGTCCAGAGAGGGCTCTACTTTCTGAAGCAGAGGTACTACCACAAAGGCGACAGGGCAGTTAAGCTTCTGGCCCATAAACTTCGACAAAGAACTTTACTGAGTAAAATAGCATACATCACGAAAAATAATAGAAAATTCTACTCTCCCACTGACATTGGAGAAGCCTTCGCTGATTACTACAGTGATCTCTATCAGATCTCCAATGACCCCTGGGCAAATTTCGCACCGGTGTCGGCCATCTCTGAGTTCCTTAATGAACTTCAGCTTCCGAAGGTCCCTGAGGACATGATAGACTCTCTTACCGCTCCCATTACAGCGGAGGAGATCGCAACGACGATAAAGAATCTTAAGGCACATAAATCTCCAGGGCCCAACGGGTTTGATGCCATGTTCTACAAACAATTTGTGGGTCTGCTCAGTCCCCTTCTTACCCGGGTGTTTGGGGAGGCAATGGCTGCTGGCAAGTTTCCTCAAGAGTTTTTAGAGGCGTCAATTATAACCATTCCTAAACCAGGGAAGAATAATGAGTTCTGTGAGAGTTATCGCCCCATATCTCTCATCAATGGAGATGTGAAACTTTATGCAAAAATCTTGGCATCCAGATTAAACAAAATCCTTCCGGTTCTGGTCCACCCGGATCAGGTGGGGTTCACCCCGGGTCGTCAGGGCTTGGACAACACCAGACGTCTACTGAACATTTTCTTTGAGTCTGCTGCACTCGGGATCCCACTGGTTACCCTGTCGCTCGATGCTGAAAAAGCATTTGACAGGGTCCGGTGGGAGTACATGGTCGAGGTCTTGCGATCCTTTGGTTTCCCATACGCCTTCACAAAGGCGGTTATGGCTCTTTATTCAGACCCATCTGCTAGGGTGAGGGGACTGGGATTTGTATCCAGATCTCTTGCGATTAAGAATGGCACGAGACAGGGGTGTCCCCTGTCCCCACTTCTATTCGCTCTGATGATCGAACCTCTGGCCACCAAACTTCGGGCGACCCCTGCTATTCAACCCCTGGTATTGCATGATGTTCCGCAAGTCCTGGCATTGTTTGCGGACGATTTGACGGTCTTTCTGGCTGAGCCGGAGAAATCACTCCCTGAACTATTTAAAATTCTGTCACAGTTTGCCAACCTGACATATTACAAACTTAATTATACTAAAACTGAGGCTTATGCCCTTGGCCTATCTGACTCTACATTTGACACTTTGAAAGGGACATACCCGTTCAAGTGGTCTAGGGATGATTTGAAGCACTTGGGGGTTGTCCTTTCCCATAACCCCAAATGAATTGTAACCGCTAATTATGGGTCTCTCCTCATGGAATTCCAGCAGACGATCGCTGGTTGGAGGGTCGCGGAGGTTTCCTGGACAGGCAGGGTCGCGGCTGTGAAAAAGCTCTTGCAGGGTCGCGGCTGTGAAAATGCTCTTGTTACCCAAACTGATCTACTTCTTCAGGTGTCTTCCGGTTCCTGTCCCGGCGTATCTACTTAATCATTTTCAGTCCATTTTTACAAAGTACATATGGAAAGGAGGCCATGTGAGACTCCCATTGGCTAAGCTACAGAAACCTAAGAGGTGCGGGGGCATGTCAGTCCTCAATGTCTCACTATATTACAAAGCTCCCATGCTCTCGCATATCACAGCCTGGGGAGTCAAAGAGTGCTCCTCAAGGTGGTTTCAACTAGAACAAGGATCATTACCAGCGGGCGTGGCCCTAGCCGAACTTATCTGGATACTGGACCAGAACTGAGGTCCTCTGAGCAGGTTGCTCCGCATCCCTCCCCAATACACTCTATCCAAGCCCTTTTACACTGCCTCCCAGATTCCCATCCCGGGAGATGGGAGGCCTTGGAGATCATATTACTCTCAGATTTATACCGAGGGGACGCATTGGCTATTCCTCCTCACACTTACCCGTTGGGGAATTTCCCTCGAGAATTACACTTCGAATACCTCCGTTTGGTATCACTTCTCCTGTCCTGGGGATTCCGGAGATCAAACTTGAGAACCCTTACCAAATGGGAAAGGAGATGGCTGGGGGGGTAAATCCCTGCGAGGTACCCTGTCGTTCCACTATAGAACTCTCCTTAACTCACCTCATTTCGCGAAACCTCAGTCGGTGGTGGCTTGGGAGAGGGACTTGGGGGTAGTAGCCCCAGATGGGAGATGGCAACGCGCCCTCCAAGATGTTATTGCAGCAGTTCGATGCTCAAATCTGTTTGAACTCTACCTCAAGCTTCTGCTTCGGTGGCATTGGGTCCCGACCAGGTTACACAAAATGTACCCCACTCGGTCGATAGACTGCTGGAGGGGTTGCGCGTGACGTGGCACCCATCTGCACATCTGGTGGGAATGCCCCAAACTGGGGCGTTTCTAGGCTCAGCTGACAGCCCTGTTACAGAGGCTTGGTCTCCTTGATACTCTCACTAGCAAAACTGCACTTTTTCACCTTGGACTACAGAACCTCCCAAAACCATCCCGTCTACTTGGAGCTACTATCCTGTTGGCGGCGAAGCTCACTATCGCTAGACAATGGGCAAAGCAAACCCCTGTCCTGCTAAACCCGGTCCTGGAGTCCCTCGACTACATCCAGAAAATGGAAGAGTATGCGCTTAGGGTTGAAGGCCGCTATGATCTTTACTGCTCAATCTGGCTTCCTTGGGAAGAATACAGGAGGACAAAAGACCCTAACAATTAGGTTAACCACCAGATTGGAGAAAAGTGTGGTGAGTCTCAATTATTGGCGATTTGGCTACTCTGCCGACGCGGCTGAGTCTCTCCCCTTCCTTCCCTCCCCCCTTTTTTTTTTTTTTTTTTTCCCCTCTCTCTACCTCCCTCTTCCTTCCTTGTACTCTTCTCTCATTCTTATCTCTGCCATTAGTTCTTCGGGCCACCTAATTTTCCCCCATCCACAAGCTGTGTCCATTGGGTGGTCTACACTCAGTAGTTCATAAACTCAACCCCGACATACCTTAGACGTCTTTATATGCACAATAACCACTCCCTATTCTATGTGAAGCCCAATGAGCATTTATGATTGTAAGAATTAAGTCTCCTGCTAGAACCAGACTACAGATCCCATGAGTGGATCTATTTGGTATCGTTGACATTTGTATGTTTTGTTACTTAATGTTCTAAACGAGGCAGCATTAGGGTCAACCCCCCGACCTTATCGCTAGTTAGAGAATGTTTGTAATTACGGGAAGTTAATGACTTGTATTATTGCCTATGACACTGTCCTTATTGCAATGTTTGTAAACCTGACTTTGTTATTGCCTCAATAAAAATATATTTAAAAAAAAAATGTACTTTTTATCATAAAATATATATCTGATACTGTTAATGTAAAATAAATATCTATATTTATATATCTATAGGAATAGATTTACAAGTACAGGTATATACAGATATATATATATATATATATATATATATATATATATATATATATATATATATATATATATATATATATAAAAATATTTCTGTTAATATTTTCTGTATGTGAAAAACGTTGAATTGTGATATTTTTATAACTCCTGTCGGGTTAGCGCACAAGTATAAGTGTTAGGTTTTTTTAAGCTTTTCAGGTGTTATAGTAGTTAGTTTTTCTATTTCATAGTTTTTTTTTTTTTTTGCTCATACAAGCCCAACCCAATGCAAGCAAAACGTCGTCATCTAGTGTAGTTTACACTTGAGTGTGAGCGCTAAATTGTGCTCCACTCGTAATCTAGCCCTTATAAATGTACCCTTTCTCTAATTATTTTAATATTTACTATGGAAGCACTTTCAGCTCACATTAGACATATAAGAGCATGTCATCTTTTGACTACAATGGCCCTTTAATGTTTTAACCCATCAATGCAGCAGATATAACAATCAAACTCATTTTTTTATTTTTTCTACCATGGGAATCAAATATAGTTCAGAAAGTTGTTTCCAACATTGTTGCAGAAGGGCCAACAAATGTGTGCTGTATTAGTAGGTTGCCTTGCTTTAACCCTTTTATACAGATCTTCCTAAAACAGCATAATGGGGTTTTAGCCTGGAGATTGTCCTGGTCATGATTTGAATCTTGTTCTTTTATTCTAAGGTAGTTTTGACATAATATGAAGATATATTTTTGGTCTTTATCTTGATGTAGGATAAACCTCTGACCAAGTAGGTGTATAACTGAGGACATTACTTGCTACTGCAGTGTTTTGGTAATCTTTTTTGATTCAGGTTGCCACTCTATGCAAGTCGTGGACTTTGGATCCATCTAAAGAGCTCCAGACCATCAATCTTCCTCCTCCATGTTTGAAAGTTGGTGTCACACAATGAGAAATATTTTTTTTGACTACTCCACCATACAAAAACCCTCTGTGCTGAACCACTCATTTAAACATTTGACTCATCGGTTCATAAGACTTTCTTCCAGTCTAGAATAGTCTACTGGCAGTGCAGTATGACTCAGGTAAGCCACTTTTTCTTATATTGTTATCTCTGCAACAGCTTTCTTACTGCCACTCGATCTGTCAGACCCGCAGCTCAAAAGTTACACTTGCTTACTTAAACCAGTTTTATGCTGTGAAGCTCTTTTTCTATGTGATGCCTATAATGCAAACTATTGAATCTCAGAAACATGTCTTCTGATTCTGTTGTGGCTTTGGATGTGCCAGACCCTTGCTGTTAGTTTCCTCCAGTTTACAAGTGCCCTTTGATGGTGTAGAAAACTGAAATCACTTGGCTTTCTTTGCAATGATCTAAATGTTTAAAGATTATAATGGTCTGTCTGTCTTCCTTTGTTAATTGCATTATACTAGTTCATGCAGAACAATTCTGTCCAAATGATGCTTAATATTTTGTAGTAACACATTATTTTCCAACACTGTTTCACCTTGATTTTAATCACATGCGGCTAGATTTAGAGTTCTGCGGCCAAAGGGGTGCATTAGCTACGCATGCTTTTTTCCCCCCGCACCTTTTAAATACCGCTGGTATTTAGAGTTCACAGAAGGGCTGCGTTAGGCTCCAAAAAAGGGAGCGTAGAGCATATTTACCGCCACTGCAACTCTAAATACCAGCGTTGCTTACAGACGCGGCCAGCTTCAAAAACGTGCTCGTGCACGATTCCCCCATAGAAAACAATGGGGCTGTTTGAGCTGAAAAAAACCTAACACCTGCAAAAAAGCAGCGTTCAGCTCCTAACGCAGCCCCATTGTTTCCTATGGGGAAACACTTCCTAAGTCTGCACCTAACACCCTAACATGTACCCCGAGTCTAAAGACCCCTAACCTTACACTTATTAACCCCTAATCTGCCGCCCCCGCTATCGCTGACCCCTGTATATTATTATTAACCCCTAATCTGTCGCTCCGTACACCGCCGCAACCTACGTTATCCCTATGTACCCCTAATCTGCTGCCCCTAACACCGCCGACCCCTATGTTATATTTATTAACCCCTAATCTGCCACCCCCAACGTCGCCTCCACCTACCTACAATAATTAACCCCTAATCTGCCGACCGGATCTCACCGCTACTCTAATAAATGTATTAACCCCTAAAGCTAAGTCTAACCCTAACACTAACACCCCCCTAAATTAAATATAATTTAAATCTAACAAAATCAATTTACTCTTATTAAATAAATTATTCCTATTTAAAGCTAAATACATACCTGTAAAATAAACCCTAATATAGCTACAATATAAATTATAATTATATTGTAGCTATTTTAGGATTAATATTTATTTTACAGGCAACTTTGTAATTATTTTAACCAGGTACAATAGCTATTAAATAGTTAATAACTATTTAATAGTTACCTAGTTAAAATAATTACAAAATTACCTGTAAAATAAATCCTAACCAAAGTTACAATTAAACCTAACACTACACTATCAATAAATAAATTAAATAAAATACCTACAATTATCTACAATTAAACCTAACACTACACTATCAATAAATTAATTAAATACAATACCTACAAATAAATACAATGAAATAAACTAACTAAAGTACAAAAAATAAAAAAGAACTAAGTTACAAAAAATAAAAAAATATTTACAAACATTAGAAAAATATTACAAAAATGTTAAACTAATTACACCTACTCTAAGCCCCCTAATAAAATAACAAAGACCCCCAAAATAAAAAAATGCCCTACCCTATTCTAAAATTAAAATAGAAAAGCTCTTTTACCTTACCAGCCCTGAAAAGGGCCCTTTGCAGGGCATGCCCCAAAGAATTCAGCTCTTTTGCCTGTAAAAAAACCCATACAATACCCCCCCAACATTACAACCCACCACCCACATACCCCTAATCTAACCCAAACCCCCCTTAAATAAACCTAACACTAAGCCCCTGAAGATCTTCCTACCTTATCTTCACCACGCCGGGTTCACCGATCGATCCAGAAGAGCTCCTCCGATGTCTTGATCCAAGCCCAAGCGGGGGCTGAAGATGTCCATGATCCGGCTGAAATCTTCATCCAAGCGGGAGCTGAAGAGGACAATGATCCGGCTGAAGTCTTCTATCAAGCGGCATCTTCAATCTTCTTTCTTCCGGATCCATGTTGATCCCGCTGACGCAGAACATCCATCTTCACCGATGACTTCCCGACGAATGACGGTTCCTTTAAGGGACGTCATCCAAGATGGCGTCCCTCGAATTCCGATTGGCTGATAGGATTCTATCAGCCAATCGGAATTAAGGTAGGAAAATTCTTATTGGCTGATGGAGTCAGCCAATCAGAATCAAGTTCAATCCGATTGGCTGATCCGATCAGCCAATCAGATTGAGCTCGCATTCTATTGGCTGTTCCGATCAGCCAATAGAATGCGAGCTCAATCTGATTGACTTCAGCCCGATCATGGACCTCTTCAGCTCCTGCTTGGATGAAGACTTCAGCCCAATCATGGTCCTCTTCAGCTCCCGCTTGGATGAAAACTTCAGTCGGATCATGGACATCTTCAGCCCCCCACTTGGGCTTGGATCAAGACATAGGAGTAACACTAAGCCCCTGAAGATCTCCCTACCTTGTTTATTTAAGGGGGGTTTGGGTTAGATTAGGGGTATGTGGGTGGTGGGTTGTAATGTTGGGGGGGGTATTGTATGTTTTGTTTTACAGGCAAAAGAGCTGAATTCTTTGGGGCATGCCCCACAAAGGGCCCTTTTCAGGGCTGGTAAGGTAAAAGAGCTTTTGTATTTTAATTTTAGAATAGGGTAGGGCATTTTTTTATTTTGGGGGTCTTTGTTATTTTATTAGGGGGCTTAGAGTAGGGGTAATTAGTTTAAAATTGTTGTAATATTTTTCTAATGTTTGTAAAAAAAAAATATTTTTTGTAACTTAGTTCTTTTTTATTTTTGTACTTTAGTTAGTTTATTTAATTGTATTTATTTGTAGGTGTTGTATTGAATTAATTTATTGATAGATAATTGTAGGTATTTTATTTAATTAATTTATTGATAGTGTAGTGTTAGGTTTAATTGTAACTTAGGTTAGGATTTATTTTACAGGTAATTTTGTAATTATTTTAACTAGGTAACTATAAAATAGTAAATAACTATTTAATAGCTATTGTACCTGGTTAACATAAATACAAAGTTGCCTGTAAAATAAATATTAATCCTAAAATAACTACAATATAATTATTATTTATATAGTAGCTATATTAGGGTTTATTTTACAGGTAAGTATTTAGCTTTAAATAGGAATAATTTATTTAATAAGAGTTAATTTATTTCGTTAGATAAAAATTATATTTAACTTAGGGGGGTGTTAGGGTTAGAATTAGCTTTAGGGGTTAAAAAATGTATTAGAGTAGCGGTGAGCTCCGGTCGGCAGATTAGGGGTTAATGCTTGAAGTTAGGTGTCGGCGATGTTAGGGAGGGCAGATTAGGGGTTAATACTATTTATTATAGGGTTAGTGAGGCGGATTAGGGGTTAATACATTTATTATAGTAGCGGTGCGGTCCGGTCGGCAGATTAGGGGTTAATAAGTGTAGGTAGGTGGCGGCGACGTTGGGGGTGGCAGATTAGGGGTTAATAAATATAATATAGGGGTCGGCGGTATTAGGGGCAGCAGATTATGGGTACATAGGGATAACGTAGGTGGCGGCGGTGTACGGTGCGGCAGATTAGGGGTTAAAAATTTTTAATAGAGTGGCGGCGATGTGGGGGGCCTCGGTTTAGGGGTACATAGGTAGTTTATGTGTGTTAGTGTACTTTAGAGCACAGTAGTTAAGAGCTTTATAAACCGGCGTTAGCCCAGAAAGCTCTTAACTACTGACTTTTTTCTGCGGCTGGAGTTTTGTCGTTAGATTTCTAACGCTCACTTCAGCCAAGACTCTAAATACCGGCGTTAGAAGGATCCCATTGAAAAGATAGGATACGCAAATGGCGTAGGGGATCTGCGGTATGGAAAAGTCGCGGCTGCAAAGTGAGCGTTAGACCCTTTGCTGACTGACTCTAAATACCAGCAGGCGGTAAAAACCAGCGTTAGGAGCCTCTAACGCTGGTTTTGACGGCTACCGCCAAACTCTAAATTTAGGCCATGGTGTCTTGTAAAAAGAGAGCTCTGAAAATCGTTTGCTTGATAAAACAAAACAGATAAACCCTACAACATAAGGTAATTATGAAACAACATACCATCTTCACATAACATCTGTTACAGTCCTTTTATATCTATATCCATGAATCAATGTACGTGCAGGATATAGAATTAATATGGTGATGTATGAAAATAAATACATTATGGTTTTCAATTACCATTTACACTTTTCCCACCACAATATCCCATACAGTTGACTGTCTTCTTATAGCTAAATACCATAAAAAACAGGGATACTTGCATTTACTAAATAGAAGCAGCACCAAGCTAAAGGGAGTTAATATAGAAAGATGGTATAGTCCCTTTAAAAATGCATGTAATAGCTCCTTAAAGATGCATAAAAAATAGCATTGTTAAGTCTTTACTGCCAAGTCTCAAAAACTTAGCACAATTAACCCTTTACAGCATTGGTTTTCAAAACTGTCATCAGACCTCCCTATTAGGCCACATTTTGAGGATATTTGAACTTGAGCACAGGTGAAATAATCAGCTGATTAGTAAACATGGTTATTTTACCTGCTCTCATCCAAGGTAATCTTGAAAACTGGTCTTTTGGGGAGGTCCGAGGACAGAAATGAAAACCAGTGAGACCTTGAGACCTCCATTCACAATTAACCTTAATTGTAAGTAATCTCTATGCACCAACCACAGTTTAATCTAATGAAAATTAACCTTTAGACACAACTCCAGTGTGCTGTGGCTCCTTAGTTAGCTATACCCAATATTTTTTTTTATCAATACAGCAGCTCCTATAGAAGGCATAAGAGGTTGCTACCATCTGTTGCTACAATTTCTTTGATCTGTATTTGTATGATAGCTAATAATTTGCTATACAGAAAGTGCTAAAGGTAGCACATAACATAATGTATAGTATTATGTTGAAATATTTTTTTATTGAGTTTTCATAAAATAGAAGAGGTAAACTTAGTAAGAAACAATCTGATAGTAGATACAGGTAACTGGTTTTACCCTTGTGAATAGGCAAATAAACAATTATGAAAGTGGTTACATAAATATGTGACTCACAAAGAATATATCCCGTATTTCTGATTCTGCATACAAACCAATGGTTATAATACATCTTAATCAGGAGTCTTAGAGGTAGATTATATTAATTCTCTGAAAAGTTAGGATTTAAGTCATACATGAAATGGGTAAACTATATCACATCAGTCAAGTTCAGATCGCTGCCCACATTTAATAGGAAAAAATAATAATTGACAAATACAAATTAAAATAGTAAAGTAATAAAATAATGAAAATTAAAGAAAAGAATGTAGAGTTAGATTAAATGCTTATCTTAACATCTACTTGTTATAAGGTCCCTCCTGCCGGACCACCGGATCCTCATTTATCTTTCTGTTACCATGAAGCTATCATCTTGTCCATCCCTATCCTCCTCAAGAACATCATAGCCTATCTGTTAGTCCTGTGTCTTGTACATTATCCATTAAACCATGTTTTTTTTTTTTAAAGATCGTCTGGGTGTGTTGTATATAAGCTGCTTGTTCATACATATTATAAAAGTGTTTGATTTTGGTAATTATCTCATCAAATGTGGGTGGTCCTGGTGGCTGTGCACACTATTCTAATAAATTGTTTAATATATTTGTTAAATTTTTTATTTAGCTCATGTAGTAATTGTCAATTGTATTGGTTCATCTAGAATGGAACTTGGAAATGAAACTTTGAAAGATCCTCACAAATCCCCCTTGCGTATGGACAGTCCCACCACATGTCTTTATAAGTCCCCACTGTCCCGCGACCTCTGTAACAAAGGTTGGAGCTATTATTTATATCGTGTGATTTAATAACTGGAGTTAAGTACCACCTTGATATTGTTTTGTAACAGTTTTCTATCATATCAGCACTTAAGAGACCCCTACAAGAGTTATCTAATAGTTGGTTCCACTCTTCCTCATTTATTTCTGTTTCTAGATCTTGTTCCCATTTATTATAAAGTGTGGTGTTTGGTTTATTTGCAGTTTGTATGATTAAGTATAGCTGTGATATTGCTTTTTTAGGTCTCCTCACAATTTTGCAAATATTGGGAGGAGTAGTGAAACCATTAATATAGGCTTCCAACTTGACTCATATGATCTCCTTCTCATTACTTGTTAGCAAAAGCGTCTGGCAGCTTGGTAGTAGTTTTTTAAATTAGGTATTCCTAGATCCCCAAATTGTCTATGTCTAGTGAGTATATTCTGAGATATCCTAGCTTTATTATTATTTCTTAGGAATTTGTTAATCATAGATTGAGCCTCCTCTAGTTCTTTAAAATATATCTTTATTAGGAAAGCCTGGAACAGGTAATGAATTTTGGGTAGAACCATCATCTTAATTGCTGATATATGCCCATACCAAGAGAAGCAATATTGGCCCCATTTCAACAGATCTTGTTTGATATTTCTAAACATTGGGGTATAATTGGCCTTGTATCATTCCAAGGAATGTTTTGTTATTTTGACCCCTAAATATGTTATATGTTTTTTGACCCATTTAAAATTGAAATTTAGTTCTAAGAGTTTTTGGGTGTTGTTTGGTAGTTTAATGACCATTGCTTCAGATTTGTCTATGTTGATTTTATAGCCTGAAATGGATGCAGATTGTGTAAGGATGATGTATAAGTTTGGTAATGAGATCATTGATTTAGTTAATGAAAGCAACATCATCAGCAAATAAGGCTATTTTATAGTCCTCTCCTCCGATACATAGACCTGTTATATCTGGGGATTGTCTAATTTGCAGAGCTAAGGGTTCTATACATAAGGCAGACAGCAATGGTGAGAGTGGACACCCCTGTCTGGTGCCATTCAAAATGGGGAAACCCTGAGATTGGTGGCCCATCGCCCTCACCCATGCTACTGGTCTGGAATATGTTTTTGGAAGAGCTGTCATAAATTGGCCTGTGAAACCCATTCTTTCCAATACAGCCCACATAAACCTCCAGTCCGCTCTGTCAAGCACCTTCTTTGCATCTAATGATAGCAACAAAGAAGGTGTTCCTGTGGGGCCTCAATCCATTAAAGGGTCAGTACATTTGGGATATAAATTATACACAAGTGATAATATCACCTATACAGACATTGTCCCACATGTATTATAAGGCAAGCAGACAAGCTTCTAATCTTGAGAAGTTGTACGCTCGCCTTTGTGGCATACAGGTCACAGATTCTGTTCATCCGCTGCTCATATCTATCATTATATGCTTAAGTGAGCATGTAAAACCTGCCTTTTACTCACTTTGCCAATCATGTCGGAGGAGGGCCTGTCAATCGGCCTGAGCGATGTGGCTAAATGTCTGATGACCATTGCTTCTTACATTGCAGGAAGCAGGCTCGCTTGTGCAAACCTGCCCTGCAAGGGCTCCTGAGCAACTTTTTGAATAGGTTTGGCAAAACATATGCAGACTTTCAAGGAAGTAGAAATATATGTGGCTAAAGCAAAAATAATACTTGTTGCCTAGTTGATTCAGTATTAGGAAAGTACAAAAAATGATTAATTTAAAACAATAAATTCATACATTTCCACCTTTCTATTTTCGTAAGTTAGATATTATCCTGACTTCTTTACCTCCTCAGGGGCAAATAAGTAATTTACTCGAAATATCTTCTTTCAGGCTGATTGACAGGTTGAGCAAAAGCAGGGAGGGGCGGGGTGGCTTTGTGCAGTAATAGATGGGCACCTTACTCACCTCACCCAGTTTGATAAATTGGGCCATATGTGTCTTCTAATAAGTTTTGCATTTGCTACAAATAAAAGAGGATATTTCATATGTATTGCTTAATCTAACCAGTACTGTATCTTCAGCCAAAAAATTCTTATTTTGGGGGCACTCCCATATCATATGCAGTAGGCTAGCCAAGGGCAGAGAGCATTTTGGGCAATTATTAAATCTAACATTCTGACATTGAGGACCTTTTTTCAGTGTAAAGTAAGACATGTGCAGAAGC
Source organism: Bombina bombina (assembly GCF_027579735.1). Classification (NCBI taxonomy): domain Eukaryota; kingdom Metazoa; phylum Chordata; class Amphibia; order Anura; family Bombinatoridae; genus Bombina; species Bombina bombina. The sequence continues at coordinate 499,063,379 of NC_069499.1, forward strand.
TTGACATGTGACTTCCTCCAGGATGTAGAAAGAGTTACCCGGGAAACCAGTTGTACTGAAAGAGTAAATAAAGTAAGATCCAAAGAATCTTGTCTTAGAATATTGGCCTATTTATGTCTAATTTTTTCTATTGTCTCTGTCTGGACCTTTAATTGAGGCCAGATTTTGATAGATATAAGAAATTGATGTAAGTCCATTCTTAACTAGAAGAAGCCAATTTTCAATATTTCCGAGGGACCAATGCCATCCAAAATCAGTTATTAACTTAGTAGCGTAGTGTCTTGCTTGTAAATAAGCAAAGAAATTTTTATTAGGGATATGGAATTCTTCTTTTAGAGAGTTAAAGGTCCTGATGCATCTACTTTCGAAGTCTATGGGGGGTAGTTATCAAGCCGTCTACTTTTCTGGCTTCGCCGGCCCAATACGTCCGCCTAAGCTCGCCTACCTTCGGCGCCGCGGACCTGAAAAAATACGCCTAAGTTATCAAATAAAGCTGTCAAAAAGCCGCGGGGCGATGAGCAGCGGACTGTGACAGTTATCACTCATCCGATCTCGCTGCCCTTCGGCTTTTTCCCAGCTTTATTGCTAGCCTGTCACTAAGCACTCACACTAAACTGCACTGTTCTACCCCCTATACCGGCGCCCCCCGGAGCCCCCCGCAACTAAATAAAGTTACTAACCCCTAAACCGCCGCTCCTAGACCCTGCCGCAACTCTTATAAATGTATTAACCCCTAAACCGCCGCTCCTAGACCCTGCCGCAAGTCTTATAAATGTATTAACTGGATTGGATGAGACTCTTAAGCGCTTGTGCTTAATTACCCAATAAGGAAAGATAGTCTTACTATGTAGTTGGATTCAATGAGATCTATTTATTTTTAGAATTATAAATACATACAATAAAATTTAAAACAATAGAAATTGATTCTTAAAACAAATCTAACTGGTTGGCCAACCATACAGTGTGAATAAAATGATATAATATGTTTTCCAATCCCTGTTACTTAGTGTGTTATACAAACATATCTGTATATTTGAATTTTTGAATTTTGGTTTAATTGCAGATATTTTTTATGGATTTGATATAGTGGACTTGTGAAGAAGTATGGTATCCACAAAGAATATTCGCAATATTAATTCTTAATTACCATATTTACCATATTCGTTTGTTTAAAGCTGAACATACATAATTAAAATAGCGTCAATGGTATCAACAATATAATTAAAATAGCGTCAATGGTATCAACAATAGTAACAAATAATAAAAGTGAAACAAAAATAAAGTGATACAGTAAAAATCGTATAAGTTATGAAAGATAAAGTCTTTCTGCCGTGATCGTTAGAGTAATTGTTAATTGCTTTTTGTTAAAAGCGCTGTTGTTAAGTCCTCCGTGGGGATAGTATGTGCGGGCGTGCTGCAACACGTTTTTATCTAATTGCTATATATATTGCGATTATAAGTCACTGTTAAGTAGTTTTGGTTATCTGTCCTTCACATTAACTTCCTTAGTTGGTGTAGGTATAATAAATCTTACCCGTTGTTTCTTTTGGGATACTTTGTTTCTGGTCTAGTTTCTTTTTGTACCCAATTCAATCTTTACTGTGATGAATGTGGATCGGAAGCCGGGATAGCCGCTGCCGGTGTTGTAGTGGTTTCAGTATGTCGAGTTGGTTTGTCTCTGCGATTACACACACTTGAAGAAGTAGATGCTGGGGTATTGTGGTAGTGTGCTTTAACCGTTAATCCTTTTGTCAGATGGCTGGGCTTTTTGCCTGGTTCAGGTTTTCAAAACCTCTTGAATTGTTGCGAATGTGTTCTGTTTAGATCCGTACTCTATTTGTTTCAGAGTATCCGATCTGCAGGTGTCCACAGGTTTCTTTAGGCCCAATTATTAGGTAAGGTATTTCAGTTGTTCTTGGCGGTATTTCAGTGCTTGATAAAGGCTGTATTAATCAGCTGAAACGCGTTGCCTACTCCTTGCTACACTGAACATTTTCATAGTCCACTTTCGAAGTGGACCGCCAAGACTACATCAAACCACGGACCAACAAATACGCTTGAAAGATATTCTGAAGCGTTCAAGAACAACCTTCAAAGCACCTAGTCCTCCTTTCAAAGGACCGCCAAGAACAACTGAAATACCTTACCTAATAATTACGATTTTTACTGTATCACTTTATTTTTGTTTCACTTTTATTATTTGTTACTATTGTTGATACCATTGACGCTATTTTAATTATATTGTTGATACCATTGACGCTATTTTAATTATGTATGTTCAGCTTTAAACAAACGAATATGGTAAATATGGTAATTAAGAATTAATATTGCGAATATTCTTTGTGGATACCATACTTCTTCACAAGTCCACTATATCAAATCCATAAAAAATATCTGCAATTAAACCAAAATTCAAAAATTCAAATATACAGATATGTTTGTATAACACACTAAGTAACAGGGATTGGAAAACATATTATATCATTTTATTCACACTGTATGGTTGGCCAACCAGTTAGATTTGTTTTAAGAATCAATTTCTATTGTTTTAAATTTTATTGTATGTATTTATAATTCTAAAAATAAATAGATCTCATTGAATCCAACTACATAGTAAGACTATCTTTCCTTATTGGGTAATTAAGCACAAGCGCTTAAGAGTCTCATCCAATCCAGATTTTACCCCCACTTTGAAGTTTGTGAGATTACTTCTTCGAGACTCCCTAGCTTTTACCCCCACAGCGCATAGTTTATTAACCCAACACACCATTATAAATGTATTAACCCCTAAACCGCCGCTCACGGACACCGCTGCCACCTACATTATACCTAGTAACCCCTATCCTGCCCCCCCTATACCGTCGCCCTCTATTATAAAATTATTAACCCCTATCCTGCTGATCCCGCACCTCTCCGCAACTAAATAAATAGTTTAACCCCTAAACCGCCGCTCCATGAACCCGCCGCAACCTATATTAAACCTATTAACCCCTATCCTGCCCCCCCTACACCGTCGCCACCTATAATAAATTTATTAACCCCTATCCTGCCCCCCACTACGCCGCCGCCACTGTAATAAAATGATTAACCCCTAAACCTAAGTCTAACCCTAACCCTAACGCCCCCCTAACTTAAATATTAATTAAATACATCTAAATAAATTAACTCTTATTAACTAAATGAATCCTATTTAAAACTAAATACTTACCTTTAAAATAAACCCTAATATAGCTACAATATAAATAATAATTATATTCTAGCTATCTTAGGATTTATATTTATTTTACAGGTAACTTTCAATTTATTTTAACCATGTACAATAACTATTAAATAGTTATTAACTATTTAATAGCTTACCTAGCTAAAATAAAGAGAAATGTACCTGTGAAATAAATCCTAACCTAAGTTACAATTACACCTAACACTACACTATACTTTGATAAATTATTCCTATTTAAAAATAAATACTTACCTGTAAAATAAACCCTAAGATAGCTACAATGTAATTAATAATTATATTATAGCTATCTTAGGATTTATATTTATTTTACAGGTAACTTTGTATTTATTTTAGCTAGTTAGAATAGTTATTAAATAGTTATTAACTATTTAATAACTACCTAGCTAAAAGAAATACAAAATTACCTGTAAAATAAATCCTAACTTAAGTTACAATTAAACCTAATACTACACTATCATTAAATTAACTAAATAAACTACCTACAAATAACTACAATTAAATACAATTACATAAACTAACTTAAGTACAAAAAATAAAAAAAGCTAAGTTACAAAAAATAAAAAATTAAGTTACAAACATGTTAAAAATATTACAACAATTTTAAGCTACTTACACCTAATCTAAGCCCCCTAATAAAATAACAAACCCCCCAAAATAAAAAAAATCCCTACCCTATTCTAAATTAAATAAATTTCAAAGCTCTTTTACCTTACCAGCCCTTAAAAGGGCCATTTGTGGGGGCATGCCCCAAAAAGTTCAGCTCTTTTGCCTGTAAAAGAAAAATACAACCCCCCCCAACATTAAAACCCACCACCCACATACCCCTAATCTAACCCAAACCCCCCTTACAAAAACCTAACACTAATCCCCTGAAGATCATCCTACCTTGAGTCGTCTTTACTCAGCCGAGCCACCGATGGAACTGAAGAGGACATCCGGAGCGGAAGAAGTTAATCCTCCAAGCGGCGCTGAAGAAATCTTCCATCCGATGAAGTCATCATCCAGGCGGCGCTGAAGAAGTCTTCGATCCAGCCGATGTCATCTTCAAAGAGGCGCTGAAGAGGTCTTCTATCCGGGCGAAGTCATCTTCCAAGCCGGGTCTTGAATCTTCCTTCCGCCGACGCGGAACCACCTTCTTCACCGACGGACTACGACGAATGACGGCTCCTTTAAGGGACGTCATCCAAGATGGCATCCCCTCAATTCCGATTGGCTGATAGGATTCTATCAGCCAATCGGAATGAAGGTAGGAAAATCTGATTGATGGAATCAGCCAATCAGATTCAAGTTCAATCCGATTGGCTGATCCAATCAGCCAATCAGATTGAGCTCGCATTCTATTGGCTGATCGGAACAGCCAATAGAATGCAAGCTCAATCTGATTGGCTGATTCCATCAGCCAATCAGATTTTTCCTACCTTAATTCCGATTGGCTGATAGAATCCTATCAGCCAATCGGAATTGAGGGGACGCCATCTTGGATGACGTCCCTTAAAGGAGCCGTCATTCGTCGTAGTCCGTCGGTGAAGAAGGTGGTTCCGCGTCGGCGGAAGGAAGATTCAAGACCCGGCTTGGAAGATGACTTCGCCCGGATAGAAGACCTCTTCAGCGCCTCTTTGAAGATGACATCGGCCGGATCGAAGACTTCTTCAGCGCCGCCTGGATGATGACTTCATCGGATGGAAGATTTCTTCAGCGCCGCTTGGAGGATTAACTTCTTCCGCTCCGGATGTCCTCTTCAGTTCCATCGGTGGCTCGGCTGAGTGAAGACGACTCAAGGTAGGATGATCTTCAGGGGATTAGTGTTAGGTTTTTGTAAGGGGGGTTTGGGTTAGATTAGGGGTATGTGGGTGGTGGGTTTTAATGTTGGGGGGGGTTGTATTTTTCTTTTACAGGCAAAAGAGCTGAATTTTTTGGGGCATGCCCCCACAAATGGCCCTTTTAAGGGCTGGTAAGGTAAAAGAGCTTTGAAATTTATTTAATTTAGAATAGGGTAGGGATTTTTTTTATTTTGGGGGGGGTTTGTTATTTTATTACGGGGCTTAGATTAGGTGTAAGTAGCTTAAAATTGTTGTAATATTTTTAACATGTTTGTAACTTAATTTTTTATTTTTTGTAACTTAGCTTTTTTTATTTTTTGTACTTTAGTTAGTTTATGTAATTGTATTTAATTGTAGTTATTTGTAGGTAGTTTAGTTAATTTAATGATAGTGTAGTATTAGGTTTAATTGTAACTTAGGTTAGGATTTATTTTACAGGTAATTTTGTATTTCTTTTAGCTAGGTAGTTATTAAATAGTTAATAACTATTTAATAACTATTCTAACTAGCTAAAATAAATACAAAGTTACCTGTAAAATAAATATAAATCCTAAGATAGCTATAATATAATTATTAATTACATTGTAGCTATCTTAGGGTTTATTTTACAGGTAAGTATTTATTTTTAAATAGGAATAATTTATTAAAGTATAGTGTAGTGTTAGGTGTAATTGTAACTTAGGTTAGGATTTATTTCACAGGTACATTTCTCTTTATTTTAGCTAGGTAAGCTATTAAATAGTTAATAACTATTTAATAGTTATTGTACATGGTTAAAATAAATTGAAAGTTACCTGTAAAATAAATATAAATCCTAAGATAGCTAGAATATAATTATTATTTATATTGTAGCTATATTAGGGTTTATTTTAAAGGTAAGTATTTAGTTTTAAATAGGATTCATTTAGTTAATAAGAGTTAATTTATTTAGATTTATTTAATTAATATTTAAGTTAGGGGGGCGTTAGGGTTAGGGTTAGACTTAGGTTTAGGGGTTAATAATTTTATTACAGTGGCGGCGGCGTAGTGGGGGGCAGGATAGGGGTTAATAAATGTTTTATAGGTGGCGACGGTGTAGGGGGGGCAGATTAGGGGTTAATAAATTTATTATAGGTGGCGACGGTGTAGGGGGGGCAGGATAGGGGTTAATACATTTAATATAGGTTGCGGCGGGTTCAGGGAGCGGCGGTTTAGGGGTTAATACATTTATTATAGTTGCGGTGGGCTCCGGGAGCGGCGGTTTAGGGGTTAATATGTATAGAGTAGCTTGCGGTGGGCTCCGGGAGCGGCGGTTTAGGGGGTAATAACTTTATTTAGTTGCGGCGGTGTAGGGGGGGTCAGATTAGCGGTGTTTAGACTCGGGGTACATGTTAGGGTGTTAGGTGTAGGCAGCTCCCATAGGAATCAATGGGATGTCTGTCAGCAGCGAACTTGTACTTTCGCTATGGTCAGACTCCCATTGATTCCTATGGGATCCGCCGCCTCCAGGCTGGCGCTTTGAAAACCAGGTACGCTGGGCCGTAAAAGTGCCGAGCGTACCTGCTAGTTTTTTGATAACTAGCAAAAGTAGTGAGATTGTGCCGCACTTGTGTGCAGAACATCTGGAGTGACGTAAGAATCGATCTGTGTCGGACTGAGTCCAGCGGATCGAAGTTTACGTCACAAAATTCTACTTTTGCCGGTCTCGAGCCTTTGATAACTAAGGCGAATCAGCCTCGCCACAAATACGCTGCGAAATTCCAGCGTATTTGAGGTTGACGGCTTGATAACTAGGCCCCTATTAATTGATGGACCTGACCAAGACCTTGAGTCTGCCACTGCGCAAAAATTGCATCCCTGCTTGAAACTGAGGGTTATTTAATAATGGATTATATCTTGATACCCTAAATTCTATGGATAGTGAGTTACAAACCGTCTTCCACATTTGAATTGGGTTAAAATATGATCTTATTTTTTTTAGTTCAGGAGGATACAGATTATTGTTGCAATGTATTAAGGCCCTCAGCGCAATTGGATGTGTTATATCACATTCCAGTTCGAGATTCATAATATAATTACTGTTGGTTAACCAGTCTACTACGATACGGGCTAGAAATACTTGATTATATATACGTAGGTCAGGGAGAGATAGGCCTCCTAATTTCAAAGGTAATGCTAGTTTAGCTAATGAGATTCTGGGTTTTTTGTTTTGCCAGATGAATGAGCATAAGGCTACATTAAATGATAAGATATCTTTCATTTTAAGGATCAATGGAGTATTCTGTAGGACACACAATATTTTTGGGAAAAGGGTCATCTTATATAAAGCTATACGTCCTGATAGAGAGAGAGGGAGCTTCTGCCAGTTTTTGAAGGCTTCTTTTAAACTCCTAAGTACTGGGAGTATATTCAAGGTATGCCACTTATCAGGATTATAGGATATCCATATACCTAAGTATTTAACTGAGTCTTGGACTACACTGAAAGGAATACCTGTAAATGAGTCCTTCGTCTGTTTGATCTAGAGCAGCTCTGGTTTTGCGGTATTAACCTTATATCCTGAAAAGGTTCCAATCTGATCTATTATTGTGAGAAGCTTAGGAATATTTCTAGGAGTGTTTGAAATATAAATTAGGACATCAGCAGCATTGAGTGCAATTTGCATCTCCTTCTTCTTAACCTTAATTCCTTCCAATTGTTGCCGGATTTGAATAGCCAGGGGTTCAATGGCCAAGTCAAATAATAATGGGGAGAGAGGGCACCCCTGCCTGGTTCCCCTTTCTAGTTTTATGTCCTGAGAGAGATCTTCGTTTACTATAATTTTCGTAAAGGCGTTTTTATAGAGATTATTAAAAAAGCAAAGAAAGTTGCCACCTAATCCAAACTGCTTCAAAGTGTATGAAAGATGATCATAATGTACCGAATCAAATGCTTTTTAAGCATCAATAAAGATGATCACCATGTCAGGGGTGTCTTCTCCCCTGCCACTCCGCAGCTCCTCCATTACCTTGAAATATTCTGTTGTGAGAAATAATTCCCTGATTTTAGCTGAGGGGTTGCGTTTTGATATAAACCCAGCTTGGTCATTATTAATGAAAGTAGGAAGGAGAGATTGAAGCCTACTTGCCAAAATAGCTGTTAATAGTTTGTAATCTGTGTTTAAGAGTACAATAGGTTTATAGGATTCTTTTCTCATTGGATCTTTCCCTGGTTTGAGAATAAGAGCTGTGTTAGAAGCAACAAAATCTGATGTTGGCGTACTACCCTTGACATATAAATCATTAAATAAAGAGGTTAGGTGTACTGTTATTTCAGTTGACAATATCTTATAGAATTCGTTCGGGAGAGCATCAGGTCCTGGGGCTTCATTAGAAGCTAGATTTTGAATTGTTGTGAGGGTTTCTTGCTCAGTAATAGGAGAATATAGGTTGTCAAGTAAGTCATGAGTTAACACCAGGTAAGTCATTTTCTTCCAAAATTCTTCTCGTTGTGTACAATTTGATGTCTTGGAGGTGTAAAGGGTTCTATAATAGTCCTCAAATACTTGAGTCAGTTCTGCTGGTGTTTTGAATTGCTTCCCTTCCAATGATATGAAGTCTATTATGGGGGAAGCGTTATCGCGTCTGACCAAATTTGCCAGGAGTTTCCCTCTTTTATTCCCATAGTGGTATAACTTAGCCTGTAGTCTAAGATCACTTTGAGATGTTTATATAAGTAAAAATAATCTCTATCTGCTAAAACAGAGATATATCTGGACCAACTTTCCGGGGTTTTCTGATATATATGTCGGTTGTATGCATTTGTTACTGCTCTGAGGAGCTCTCCTTCCCTCTTCTTAAGTTTCTTAGACCTATATATACTATATGCCATTATTTCCCCCCTGTAAAACTGCTTTGGCTATTTCCCAAAATAATGCCGGTCGAGAAATATATTCTTGATTGAAATGAGCATATTCACGAAACTTGATATTCAACCAATTTTTAAATTTGTTATCAGAAGCTATATATTGTGGGAATTGGAAGAACCCTCTTTTCCCTCTCTCTAAATAGTTGGACTGAAACTCAAGAGCGATCGGAGCATGGTCAGATGTAGTAATTGGTAAGATTCCAGCTAGGATCTTAAATTTGCAGAGTCTCTCATCTATTAAAAAGAGGTCTATTCTGGAGAGTGTCTTGTGTGCCCGAGAATGACATGTGTAATCTCTAGCTTCTGTGTTCTGTAATCTCCATATATTGCATATCTTCAAGTTTTTAGTCAGTTTAACAAATAATTTTGATTCTAGATTATCTCTCTTTGTTTTCTGAGGGATGGGGCTCTGTCTCAACTTGTCAAGTGGATATTTAGGTGCCATGTTAAAGTCACCTCCGAGTATCAAGTATCCCTCTGCATATGAGCATATTTTGTAAGTTTTCCCAGAACGGGAGACTGAAGACATTGGGAGCATACACATTGCAAAGTGTATAAATTGTTTTCATTATTTTAATTTTCACAATCAAGTACCTTCCCTCCCTGTCTGTTTTTATATGTACAACTTTATATGTAAGCTTCTTCCCTAAAAGAATCGCTACCCCACTTTTTCTTTTAAGTGTGGAAGAAAATATGACTTCCTTGACCCAAGAAGTTTTGAGCTTGAGCACTTCTTCAGGTTTTAGGTGGGTTTCTTGCAAGAAAGCTATGTCCGTATTATTTTTCTTTAAGTGGGACAATATTATTTTGCATTTAATAGGGGATGTGAGGCCTTCTATGTTCCAAGAAATCAAATTAAACTTATTCTTTATGTCCATCTAAATAATATAAAAAAAAGAAGAAAAAAAAAGAAAAAAGAGGAGAGAAAGAAAGAGATAGAGGAAAAAAAAAAGAATAAGAAAAAGGAGAGAAAGAAAAAGCAATTAAAAAAAAACAGTATCCCGTATAGCCCATGTAAACCAAGTAATTAGAAGAAGTTTGTCCTCACTCCCTCCCCAACTCTTAACCTAAAGAATTTTCATCTTTATTAGTCAAAATGATCATTTACAATCCTGCCTTGCTTCCCCTCTGTTCTATTTTGGTGCTGTGGGATAAGACTCATCATAAATTTGTTCAGCATCCTGTGCTGATTCTAAGAAATAAGTGTGACCATCTATTGCTATTTTCAACTTTGCCGGGTAAAGTAGAGTAGCCCATGCACCTTTTTTTATGAATTTTGTACAGTGTGGGGCAAGTTCCTTTCTTTTTGTAGCTGTTGCTATTGAATAATCCTGAAACAAAAGGATTTTTGCACCGTCTAGGAAAATAGGTTGATGTTTACAATATGCTTGGAGCAATGTGATCTTATGTTGAAAGTTTAGGATTTTTGCGATTATTGGTCTAGGTCTTATATTCACTTTACTTAGGTTGAATGAACCTATTCTATGCACCCTTTCAATAGTTATCTGAGGATGGGATTCAGGGATCTTAAGTAACCGGGGTAAGGTAATTGACAACAATTTTTGTCAAGTCTTCAAATTGTTTTCCTCCTGGGACCCCAATAACCCTTAAGTTATTTTTTCTTGACCTATCCTCCAAATCTTCAATTTTACTCTACATTTTTAAAAGTGTGTTATTTGTAGATTCAAGAACAGATTTATAAGACATAGTCAGATCCTCAAGGTCTGAAATCCTTTGTTCTGCCTCAAGGATGCAATATCCTGCTTTATTTCATCCTTCAATAAGTCAAATTTGGGGGTTAAGCTAGTGAAATGCTGTTGACCAGTGTTTGAATATCTAGGGATTCCGTCATAAGTGGGGGTTTTACCATAAGTGGTTGTGACTCTGCCGAAGTTTCAAGAGTAGTTTTATTCTTTTTTTCTCTTTGTCTCCAAGTCATAGCTAAAGGAGATGTTTTAGGGTGACCATGCAAATATTTATCTGTGTATGACTAAAAATCACCAAGGATACCACGTGAGTTGTGAAAGGATGTGGGGGGGGAAAGGGGGGAAGGGGGGGTTGTGGAGTGATCTCGTGAAGTGAAAAAAGAAGGGCCAGGAAGGCATGAAAAATAGAAGGGGTGATATCCACCCAATTATTTGATTTGTGGTGTGAGTGGGTAGACAAAATAGGACTGTGTTATACAGAGTGAGGGTTGTGTGAATTTGTGAATATATTCTCCTTTACAGCTATGGGGGGAAACAGCGAGTAAGCTTATTTTACCCAGTCTCTTGAATCTAGGATTGATTTCTCCTTCTAGCCTGTTTATTACAGTGCCAGATATTTCCTTATGTATGGTTCTTGTTTATTCCACCTCAAGCTAATATGTTCCCTATAGTTACTATATTTTTCACCTGGGGAAGTCTAATGATAAAAATAATAAGTCAAAGAGGATAGAGAGGGAATTTAGTCTATTGAGTCTGCTTAATACTTTAACAACTTTATACTATTCCTATTTCTAGTGAGGTAAGATTTTCTTATAGATTGTATTGATATAATCTTCACTCCAGACCAGATCCTATAGAGAGTAAAACTAAGTGTGTGTGGTGTTGTTAACTTTGCTTTATTCCCTTTTTATCTTTCTTCCCCCTCCTTCTTCTTCCCTTCCTTTTTAGGAGGGATTTAACTGTATATTTAACTAGTTGCCAAAAAACGTTACTAATCTTATTAGGGCCTTGGATAGAGGGGCAGAATACAACAATCCAGTATTAAACTACTTGAAACAGCCTCAATAACCTCCTAAGTGTATTAATTTGCTGTGTCTTTTTAGTCTCCCTAGGAAGAGAGAACCCCCAGTTTATTTATGCAGATATTATATAGACAAATAGATTCTTCTCTTTTTATATCAATGTGTGGCTTACTAGAAAAAAACAACTATTTCTAATTCCCACGAGTCTTAACTATCTATATAAGTATTCACTTTTATTTAGTAGTATCAGTTCTCTTATTCTAGCAGTGAGGGTAAGGGCTATATAAAATAAAAGAGAGAAAAAAGGTCATACATACAATTCTCATTAACAATTATAGATGCTGAAAAAGTTATGGCTTAACACAAAGATAAATAGAAACAGTTAATTGTTCTAAGCTTCTTGATTTTTGAACATATCTAGACAGTGTAAAATTAAAGCATTTTGTATGCAGCTCGCTTTCCCTTTAGCGTTAAGACTGGCCTTCTAATAAAGATATTTTTCTCAGCAGATATATAAATATTAGCAGCTTTTAAAGGTATCAAGCAGTTTCAGACTCATGCACAAACAGCCTACAATGTTGCAAAGAGTGTCCTTTGATCCCTATGAGAGGAAACTTGTGTTATCGAGTCCCTTTATTTTCTTCTAAGTGCACTATTTTATTTGCTGTTTCTTGTGCATCTACTTTCACAGACAAACAAGAGCACTTCTCCCCACAATTCCAGATATTTTTAAAATTATGATCCTTAAACAGGGACTGTTTTTTCCCGTGCTGTACTGCCCTTCTTGGCAGAATATTTGCTCCCACTGCTCCACCTGTGTATCCTCGCATCAGGTTTAACTAAGAATTTATTTTACAACTGTGCATTTACTAGACTCACCTCTCTTCGCCTGCTTCCTGCCGCAGACTAGTTGTAAGGGATAGTGAATCTTCTTACAAGTGCGATGAGCGGCCCTCTGAAGGGGTAACAGCTTCCTACTATTGGACCTCACGCTTCAGAGCTTCTAACACAGCCCCTAACAGTCTCTCCCCCTCTCACGCAACAACGGTGGGAGAGGAGGGAGAAGGATACCAAGCTAACTTCTTTTGTGTGAAGGTGTTCCTCAGTTCGTGCCCCTCCACTAGGGCGGTTCTGACTCCCAACCCCTCTCACACAGCACCGGTGGGAGAGGGGGGAGTTTTAAGTGGGTAGAGAGCAGATGATAGAGCCAACAGGAGCTGGCAAGCTTATCCCCGTTGAGGTATACGTCCCTTTGACCCTCCACCGCAGTAGGTCCAGTCTCCGACTCCACTCACCCCATATCCATGGGAGGGGAGGGGGGTTAACGTATGTTTAGCGAGGAAGGTCCTAAGCAGATCCCGGCAAGGCCACAGCAGGCAGCGAGAGGTGAGGTCCGTCAATCATCAGGTAAGGTCCTCAGTGGCAGCCGTAGTTAGAGAGGTATGTAAAAGGATCTGGGTACAGAAACGAACCTGTCTTTGCTGGGGGGGAGCAGGAGAATCTTTCCTCTTTAAGGTAAAAGAAGAAAGTTTTATCTTGATCTCTGCTCTTCTCCCATAACTGGCACGGTGGCTAATAATTGCCCAGTGAAATGAGTGCTTATCCAGAAGCTTTATAGATTAGCTGCATTAAATGTGAATTCCATTATAACGGATCTTTCAGTTTAAGGGTTTTTCTTCTTTTTACTTCCCTTTATCCTCTGGCTTGGCTTAATTTGCTGTAGCAGCGAGGTGTAGTGTCACTGTTCTGGTTCCAGAAGCGTTATCTCAAGCTATCCAGGTAGCTACCCCAATGATTGGGGTGTGGTGCGAAGAGAACCGCCAGCAGCTGTAGGACTGGAGCAGGGAGCTCAGCAGCACATGCTTTGCTCCTCCTCCACCGGAACCAGCAAGAGCCAGAGCATCAGAAACATGCAATTTTAAACAACTTTGCAATTTATTTACATTAACAAAATGTGCACATTCTTTTAATATTTACACTTTTTGAGTCACTAGCTTCTACTGAGCATGTGCAAGAATTAACAGAATATAAATATATGCATTTGTAATTGGCTGATGGATGTCACATTATACAATACAGTATGAGTGGAAATAGACTTAGTTTTGGAAATTTGTCAGCAAAAAATCTACTACTCTTTTAAAGTTCAAACTAAGGGGGATATTTATCAAAGCGTCAATCTCGGTGCATTCGCCGGCGTCAATATAATCGCCAGAAATCAACAGATATTGCTGCCACGGATCTGCATACAATTCTCTTATTTATAAAAAAAAAACAGTCGAAAACCCGCACGTCAAGTACGGCGTGATGAGCATCAGACTGTTGTTAACTAACAGTCATCAATGTCGCGGTTATTCTGTTTTTTCCCCAACTTTATTTATACTTATTTATTTATATTTCATTACTGTCCATGAACAAGCACATTTCTCTAAAGCTAATATTTTATTTTTCATCTGTTAATGTCCAAGAAATAGCTAAATTTATACCTCAACAAACAATATCTAATAGAAAGTTATTTTTATATTTATTTGTTATACAAAACAAATCTGATATATGATACTTTTACATAAATTAATGTGTATTTTATGATATACTTTTAACTCATGTTTTTTTTTTTATAAATGATTATTAATGCTAGAATTTGTACATATATCTTTGCACATACTTGTATGTATGTATATATATATATATATATATATATATATATATATATATATATATATATATATATATATATATATATATATATGTGAGTGTGTGTGTGTGTGTTATGTCAGACATCTTTTGCAAACTTATTTACATGACCCTAAATTATATTTTTTGTTCTAAACAATGTTGTCTTTCATATCTCTGTGTTTATTTATACCACTATACGTATATAGTGTAAATTTGTTATAATTCTGAGTAGAAATCATTGTGAATATAACATTTAATCAGGGTAGCATATGTATTTATTTGCAATCAATGGATATTTTAAGAGCTGGGCCAGTTTGCTCTCTGTACCTGTGTAAACCCTCCTGATTGCAGTCTAGTTTTAAAAACCATCCCTACACAGGTGTTACAAAATGGGCTGGCATATAAGATGACATTTCTTACTGAAAAAAAAAATTCAAGAGAAGGAAGAAATAGACTGAACATAGCATGACAGAAAAGAGGTGATTTTAATTTCTGCTGTATCTAATTCATGACAATTTAATGTTAGGTGGGCTATCCCTTTGAGCTATCAGTTTAAGATTATATTGAATCAAAAATCATTCAAATTTTAAAATGATTGTCTAAAATATTACACTGTGTGTCCTAGTCAGCATCAATGTTTATATTTAATTCTAAATTCACATATACATACTTATAATACACAATGTAACAAAGGGCACTTACATGTTCTGATGAGTGATCAGTGACACAAGTATCAAGCAATTTGATTCGTTAGTGATAGTTTAAAATGTATATTTGGAACAGATTGGCTGATGTAATAAATCATGTAAATTATGCATATTCCAAAAGTGGTTGAAAAAATTCACTAGTGTGTGGGTTGTTTTGGAGTTTGAGTCATAATTGGTGTGAAAAGAGTTGCGTCAAATTTGGTGCGAAGTGGAGGGTGGGACTTATATTATATGTTTTAAACATGATGCAAATAAATTTATCAAAAAAAATAAAAATGAAGTTAGCTATATTATATTGTGTATTTATTTCATTTTTATCTCTATATCTATTAGTACAACAGTTTTGGGGCAAACTTTGCACCAAATTTGGATAAATTATATTGCCCCCTGGCTTTGTAATGAGAGGCAAAGATGTAACATAATCCATAAGTAGTAATGTATTTTTCATTATTATCCCTATATCTACTAGTGCACCAATTGTGGACAAAGATGTAACATAATCCATAAGTAGTAATGTATTTTTCATTTGTATCCCTATATCTACTAGTGCACCAAATGTGGATTAATAATATTGTTTGATTTAGAAAGGGTATACAATTTTAATAGAGTTTCTAATTTACTTTTTTTATGTAATATACTTCATCCTCTTGCAGCATCAACCATAAGCTTTCTGTGTTTTCAGACTCACATTGATTTCTATGGCATCCGCAGCCTCAAGAGTGGCGGTTTGAAAACTAGGTACGCTGCATCGAAATAGAAGCGATTACCTGTTAAATGTTTGATAAACAGGGAAAATGGTCAAATAGAGTCGAATGTGAATTTGAAACATCTGTAATGACTCAAGCATCAATCTGTGTCGGATTGAGATCGCAGGAGCATATATTTCGTCACACATTTCAACTATTGACGATCTTGACGCTTTGTTAACTACGACAGAGCAATCTTGCGTCAAATACGACGCAGGATTCCAACGTATTATCAGTTGACGCTTTGATAAATATCCCCCATTGTGCTATTGCATTGTCTTTTCATCATGCTTATGTTAATTATGCAAATTTAATTACTGGTCCTTTAAATTGTATATAAATGGCCTAAAATATAACTATATTTCTCCATGCTTATAGTTTGAGAGTTTTCTTATAACCCTTTGAGCAGTCTTATCCTAGTATCAACATTTGATATGCAATGCAATATTTTCTTTCATATATGCATTACAAAAATGTTTTGGTTTGAGGTCCTTACTATGCCACTAATATTTATGTTAATAAAATGCAGTTATTGCACACAATGCATAAATGCATTTCTCTAGTCTTACAGATTTAAAAAAATGGATAAGCAAACATAATATTTTTCTTGCTATTTCTAATTAGACATTTCTTATAGCCTTGGGGTAAAATCTTCACGGAGAGTCAGTTGTTATTATAGGTCACATCTAACTATTGCACTGTATTTGTAAAAAAATCAATATGAGCTTATTGTTAAACTTTCATTACAACAGTTACACGCTGTTAGTCAAAAAGATTGATTCAATGTATCGCTTGAGACTTAAAAATGGGTCATTAAGGCATATTCATAGATTGAGCTGTATAACCTGCAATTAACAAAACACAAATATCTTGGGAATCAAGGGTTACTTTCAAGGAACAAAAACAATTTAAAACCAGTCTATTAATGGAAGTGACACATTAGTTATAATTTTAATAGTTCAGCATTATTATATTAATTTAAAAAGTATTACTAGCTACATCTATACAAAACTAATAGACAAAACATATTTGACTGAAAATCAAAGTACTTTCAGATGATGCATAATGCAATAAGAATATTAAATTTAATTGCATCCCATTTATTACTGTAGCACCCCCAAAGCTCAAAAATCCCAGCTGCCCTGAATTTACAAGGTAGTTCCTTTTATAAATGCCAGTGCTCTACACAGAACAAAGTAAAGAATAGGGATTAAAAATAATAATAATAATCATAATGGTAGGAAAAGGTAAAAAGAAAATATAGGTGTTCTACCAGTTCTAATTTCAAACTTGATATTTAGGGGTCGATTTATTAAGCAGTGGATGTTTCTGGTCCGCTAGAAACGGAAATTAAGAACAAGCAGTTGTAAGACCGTTGCTCCTGAACTTCTTCACCAACATTTAGGTGGCAGACTGAAATCATTCCAATCCAATTGGGATGAATGAAAGCTGCTGCTAGTGGCCGACAGGCCGCGAGTGAGCAGGAGGCGGAATTGAACAAGCATTTCACCAGAAATGCTTGTGCAGTGTTAAATGCAGACAGCGTATGCTGTCGGCATTTATCAAGGTTGAGCGGACATGTTTCGCTAAAGTGAATCATGTTCGCTCAACCTTTAGTAAATCTACCCCCATGTCTTGTGGTCATCTTTTTCTACACCCACAGCTATTAACAAAGAAGGACTCATAGATCATAAATGTACTTAAGGGGGAATGATTTAGAAATAGGATGCAAGTTTCTAGTTTACTTCTATTGTCAAAATTATTTCAATCTGATTATATTTTTTAGTTGAAAGGAATACCTAGGTTGGTAGCATACACATATCTAGAGAATTATATTTTAACAGTTTTTCATTAATGCCTTTGAAATCTAGATGGCCGCAGTGTTTTCACAATGTACGACATTGATAAAAGCATTCTTGGCAAACTGCGTCATGTAGGTCTCAAGACACATATACTCCTGAGCCTACCTAGCTGCTTTGAAACAAAGGGTACTAAAACAACAAAGAATATGTGATCATAGAAGTACATTTTAATGCTTCTTTTTTAAAATGTACACTCAATCTGAAATAAGAAAGAAAATAATGGGTTTTATGATCCATTAAAAGAATGGACACATGCCCTTAGAGAGATACAACTGCACCTCACTGACGAGGCCCATAGGAGGCTGAAACAATCGTCTGGGGTTGTTGCTTCACTTGTTCAGAGAATAATTGCCTGGTATTTCGGCGCTGGACTGGGTCAGACTGATATGCTTCAGGATATTTTTTTCTCTGTGAAGGGGCATAGTGTGAAAAAATAAATGGCACCCTGAGGAATTCAATAAAAATGAACATGCATGGAAGTTATTCCAGCTTCTGTTCTATCTCATGGAGTGCTGTTCTCTCTCTTTCGATTTTCATGATCCATTAAAAGAACTAATAATATATATCTAATAATTATCTAATAATATACAACACATTAACATATCTTAGAATTAAACATTTAACATTAAAAGCTCAAAGTGCATGAATAAATGTATATTTTAAGAGGCAATGGGCTCCATGCACTAAGCAGCTGATGATGCTTTGAAGCCCTTGTTCGCCCTGAACACTATCATCTGTCCACCAGATAGTACATAAGGACCAGTATATTTCTCAGTTTTAATATTGTTACGTCAAAAAATCACTTCTGAATTTGCAGAGCTGGTTCCCCAAGGCACAGGTTAATAGTTCAGGTTTAATTAAGATTTATGTGATAACAACTAACATTCACAGTTATTAATGACAGTCCACAAGAATATGAGCATTAGAAGATTCTATAATTCCCTGATTAGCTAAACGGGGCAACAATGAATAAAGGTTTTTAGACAGCATATTGTACATTTCTTTATTACTTGACCAATCAAGATGAAAAGCCAAACAAAAGGTGCCTATAAAAAGCATCCATTAATATTATTATTATTATTATTATTATTATTGTTATTATTATTGTTATTATTAACTCTCTCTGGAAGAAGACCCAACCCATTTTGCACATAGCTCTGCTTTGGAAAGATATTTTCTAATTACCACACCTAACTGTGTATTTAGTTGTATTTGTTTTATAGCTAGCTTCCTTTTTATGTGCTTGGGTTCCCTTTCAACTAAGAAATCTTGAGATTTTACAACATTCTTGAAGTAAATGTTAGATTGTGTCTTTGGTAAAGTTAATGGTAATCACATGCTCCAGCAAGACACCAAGCCTTGTTTGATGAGGGTGAACCCCGTCTCTTTCAGAGCAGCTATCACCACTCCCACCACTCATAAAACACAGAGAACCATTAGACCCGATTTCATTTTTATCCATTATATGACCCTCACTACAGGTACATTTTTGAGTATTTATATTGATAAACAACTATCAACTGGGAATATGTTTTCAATAATGTAAGTATTTTTTGTTTTGGATTAAATCATTTCTAAAATAAATTTGCTACTTCACTGAAAGAAAAAAAAAAAAAGTTGAACATACTTGATTTAAATCATTTTTATTGCACCACATTTAATTATTTGCATGTATTAGTTTACTCAACCAAAAGCAATACAGCTATATGAGTTACTTTAATAAAATAAATAAATTATTAAATGAATAATACTATTGTATAAAGCAAAGAAATAGTGGAGATATTAATTGCCTGTCAAGCAAAATCAAGGTTTTCTAAATTTGATACCATGTACTTAATTTTTTACTGTTTATACCATGATGTTTTGATTAATATTTATTGTCATAGACCTTTACAGGTGCAACCCCCCCCCCCAACCAAAACAACCGTAAAACAAGATAGCTGATTGAAATTCAATATTGTGTTTGAATTACTTTTTTTTCACATAAAATATATCAATATGTGCAAAGATAATTTCCTACAATGTAGAGGACTTTTATCATTTAAATAAAAACACTCAATGTTCTGGTGACCAAATTTAATTTGAGATTAAGTTTCATCCTTTAAAGGTTTTATTTCCGTAATGTTTCAACTGTAAAAAAAAAGGTTTCTGTTTATTTTAACATGTGAACTGAACTGGACAATACATTAAACTTTAGAAACAACTATGGGAAAAGTCAAGATGTTCTACTCAAAAGAGGACACACTGGGTTTTTAATTGGTTTTCATATCTTAAAAAAAAAGATTCTGGATAAGTATTTGCTGATGGATTATCATACAAATTTTTAAACCCCAATATAATGTACTGGTAATTTTATCAGGCCAAGAAGACATTTAAAAAATTAAATAACACCTAGATTACAAGTTTTGCGCTATAGAGGGTGCGAAATGAACAATACAAAAGTTGCGTTACTTCACCCTCCATAACGCTGTCATTATGAGTTTTGGAAAAGCCGCCTTGTGTGTGTAATATGGTGGCAATGAGCTCCATAACGCACAAAATACAAGCGCTGCTTTGACGTGCTTGTGCACGCTTTCCCCATAGACATAATTGGGGAGAGAGTGTTAGAAAAAAAACTAACACCTGCGATCGCAGAATGAACATCTCTGTAACGCAACCCCATTTATGTCTAAGGGGGAAAAAAAGTTACCCTAACACCCTAACATAAACCCCACGTCTAAACACCTCTAATCTGCTTCCCCTGACATCGCCAACATCTAAATAAATTTATTAACCACTAATCTACTACTCCCGATACCGCCGCCTCCGAAATAAATTTATTAACCCAAATTTGCTGCTCCCGATATCGCCAACACTAAAATAAAGTTATTAACCCCTATTCCCCTGCACCCCAACATCGCCTACACTATAATAAAGTTATTACCCCATTCAGCTGCTCCCCGACATCGCCACCACTAAATAAACCTATTAACCCCTAAACTGACAGCCCCCCACATTGCAAAAAACTAAATTAAACTATTAACCCCTAAACCTAACAACCCCCTAATTAAAATGACAAGATCCCTATCTTAAAATAAATAAAAACTTACCTGGGAAATTAAAAAAAAAAACCTAAGTTTAAACTATAAATTAAACTAACATTACTATTATACTAAAAATAAAATAACTATCAATTAAATAAATTAAATTACTCATTTAAAATACCTAACACTACTAAAAAAAAATCTACAGTTACAAAAAATTAAAAATACTAAATTACAAAAAATAAAAAAATACTAAATTATGAAAAATAACAAACAAAATTATCCAAAATAAAAATTACACCAAATCTAATAGCCCTATAAAAATAAAAAGACCCCCAAAATAAAAAAAATCCTAGCCTACAATAAACTACCAATAGCCCCTAAAAGGGCTTTTTGTAGGGCTATTGCCCTAAAGAAATCAGCTCTTTTCCCTGAAAAAAAAATACAAAGACCCCACAACAGTAAAACCCACAACCCAACCAACCTCCCAAAATAAAAATCCTAACTCTAAAAAAACCTAAGCTACCCATTGCCCTGAAAAGGGCATTTGTATGGGCATTGCCCTTAAAAGGGCATACAGCTCTTTTTATTGCCCTGAAAAGAGCATTTAGATCTTTTAAGAAAAGCCAAAACCCTAAATAAAAATCTAAATAAAAAAAAAACACCCAAAAAAAGTTTAAAAAACCTAATACTAACCCCTGACGATCCACTTACAGTTTCTGAAGTCCGGACATCCAGGCGGCGAGAAGTTTTCAACCAGGCGGCAACATCGTTATCCATCCAGGTGGCGTCTTCTATCTTCATCCAGGGGGCATCTCCTATCTTCATCCAGGCGGCATCTCCTATCTTCATCCCGGCGGCATGGAGCGGGTCCATGCTGAAGATATCCGATGCGGAGCATGCTCTTTATACTGTCGCTGCCGTATACTGAATCTTCAATGCAAGGGAGCCTTTTCAAAATTGCATCCCTTGCATTCAGTAGCTCTCATCCTATTGGCTGATTTGATTTTTTGACGACCTTGCTGCCTGGATAAAGACTTCTCGCCACCTGGATGTCCCGACTTCAGAAACTGTAAGTGGATCATTGGGGTTCTAGTGTTAGGTTTTTTTAACCTTTTTTTGGGTGTGTTTTTTTTAGTTTATGGTTTGGGTTTTACTGTTGGGGGGGTCTTTGTATTTTTTTCAGGGAAAAGAGCTAATTTCTTTAGGGCAATGCCCTACAAAAGGCCCTTGTAATTTTAATATAAATGTAGGGGGTTGTTAGGTTTAGGGGTTAATAGTTTAATTTAGCTTTTTGCTATGTGGGTGGCTGGAGGTTTAGGGGTTTATAGGTTTATTTAGTGGCAGTGATGTTGGAGGCCAGAGGTTTAGGGGTTAATAACTTTATTTAGTGGCGGTGATGTCTGGGAATGGCGGAATAGGGGTTAATATCTTTATTATAGTGTGGGCGATGTTGTGGTGCAGGGGAATAGGGGTTAATAACATTATTATAGTGGCGGCGATGTTAGGAGCAGCAAATTAAGGGTTAATAAGTTTAATTTAGTGTTTGTGATGTGGGAGGTCCTCGGTTTAGGGGTTAATAAATAGTTTTGTTGCGTAAAACTCATAACTACTGCTCTCAGATTGTGAAATGGATCATGCCGGTATAGGGTGTAACGCAAGCTTTTTAACCTCACCGCAAAACTTGTAATGGCAGCGCTATGGAAATCCCACACAAAAACGTAATTTTTTGATTGCGGGACTGACGTTGCTCTTGAGAAAGACGAAAAACATAGTTGAAACGCGTAGAGCTTCTGCTTATGAGCTTTTATCTATCTGTCCATAGTGACACTTTTAAATAAATTTGTATCTTTTATGAATTTTGTTTGCTGCCTTTTGGATTCTTTTAACCACATCAGTGGGAGCGCTGTACAAGGAGCCGGATTCCGATTTTATCGGAGTAAGTATACTGCACATTTTGTATCAAGCTATACATTGTATCTTGAGTACGTTATCCTGTATTCACAGCCACAGTTTATTTGGGGAATCTTTAACCGCAATACATCATACGTATTAACTCTTGAAGAGGAAGCTGGACTCTGAATTTTTTAAGAGTAAGTATACTGCACTAATTATGTGGTGTTGATCTACACACATAGAAATAAAGCCCTCTCATTCTCAGGCAATTTTGGAGCACCGTAGAAGAAAATACCTGCGCCTCTATACCAAACACCACTAAAATGCTTGCGGTACAGCTATACCGACAAAACTCATAATGGCTGTGTTGCTGTTTTAACGCTGAAATTGCCATTTTTGCAGCATTAAAACACGAACGCAAAACTTGTAATCGAGGTGTAATTAATTTTTGGTTCGGCTTTGGTTTAAATTTGAAAATCCTGTGGAAATCAGTACAAGGTATTTTGTTATGATTTAGGTTGGTGGTTGATATCCTTTTACCATTATCCAATATTTTAGTTTATTAGTAAAGCAGGGACATGCAACTCAACATTTTTCTTTCACAATTCAGATAGTTAGAGTGTACAAATTTAAGTGACTTACAATTTACTTCTATTATCAAATCTGCTTTATTTTTTGGTAGCCCAAATTAGAGCAGCAGCAATGCACTACTCAGAGATAGCTGATCATGCCAGGTGAGCAAATGACAAGAGGCATATATGTTCATCCACCAATCCGCAAATAACCCCTGGTAGTGAATTGTTACTTATTAGCCAAACTAGGTGAGTTTTTCAACAAATGATACCATGAGAAGGAAGCAAATTAGATAATATTATTAACCTGGAAAAGTATTTAAAATGGCACACTATCTGAAATGTTACTGTCCCTTTAAGATGTATTTACTGCTGGTTATATTCTGTATAATTATTTTGCTAAGCAACTTTTGAAATGCATTTGAAATACATATTAATGTTTGGATAGCAGTCTTGTTTTACACAGTACAAATCTATTTACTTTGGTGATAATAATTATTGCTATTATGACAACTAAGCTTTTGTTCTGGCTAAAGATATACCTAAACAACTTAGGATTCCAAAATAAACTATTTTACTCATGTTTCAGCATTGTGTCTTGGTTCTTAATCTTAATAAAACTTTAAATTTATGACTGAGCACACACTGTTTATTTTCCTGAAATATTTCCGATGTCAAGATGCTTTCTCTTAAGAACGTAGAAAATCAAGATTCAGTAAGTCCCTTTAGAAGCTATTATGAGCTTCACTCTGCTTTTGCACATGATTCTCCAGGGCAACATGCATTGGCAAAACACTTTTTTTCATTGAGTTGCATACTCATTTTTCAGTATTTAGTACACTGTTCAATAACTTTATATTCATATCAGCAGAGCTCCTATATACCATTTTAGAAACGGATAAAAAGCTTTTTTAAAACTTAGATATTTGAACACTAGGATTGTCAAATACTTCTGATTGATTATACTCTAAAAATCATTTTGAGCTTTCTTGCAATAATCCAGATAATGAAGACTGTTTAAATTGAAATGTTTTTAGGACACTGGCAAAATTTAAAAGATAGCATCTGTTGTTAAAGAATCAATATCGGTTTGATCTAAAACCCACTTTATTTTTTAAAAGAAATGATAAAAGATTATTGTGAAAAAACATTTTTTTTACTGACAAGCAAAACACACACAACCGTGCTAAAATAAATGTAATTTTACTTAGATTTTATCTTTATACCTAATGTATGATAGCTATAAATAATAAATATAGCAAACAAATAATCTCCTATATTGTTCACAATTGCTTTATTAAACTGTTCATAGCAAGTGATATAGTATTATATAATATTCACACTCTTAAATACATTATAACGAGGGACGGATTTACTCTTGGAGAGCCCATAGTTAGGTTTCTCAAGAGTCCCTCACTCAAAATAATAATATATATAAAAATGTGACAAACTATTTCACAACTTCTGCATCAAGTATTAGCATCAATATTTCAAAATCTTTATAGTTAGATCAAGAAAGCTATTATAATGCTTAGCTAATTATTGAACTTGATGTTAGTGTAGCAGATTTTTTAAATTTATTTTGTGCATATAACGTATTAGTTACCTTCCAGAATTGTCATTTAGACCTGTGAGAAGAATTTAAAATGCAGACATATGTTAACTTTTAATAAAATCTTTTTTTGCCAGTGCTGTATGTCTCTGTTATTATGAGCCCTACAGACCTTTCAGAAAGAGTGCTAGGTGTCTCACACAACATAATGCTCCATTGTATTTCCTTAAACTCAGGATGTTCTTTTCCTAAGGTTGTGAAAATCTAGACCTAATTCTCACTGACTCAGCTACTGCTGTCTGTGCACTTTATAAGCTACTATACCTCCCAATGTTTCCAGGAAGCATACTGGGGTAGGGAGGTGAGGGGGTCTAGTAGGTTGTAGCAACAGTGTTGCATTGATAGGGCCGAGTGTGTCATGGCAGCATTGGTGGTGTTGGGGGAATGTTGTGAGCAGAGACAGACATTACCTGGTACAGGGACATTTGCCCTCACTGGGGAAGCTACATGCCTCCAACTCACAACAATCTCCCAATATGTGTGATGGCTGGTAAATATGCATCACCTTTTTCTGTATTTTCTGTATATTGCAGTAGATCATGAACTTGAGACCTTATTCTTAGATTGAGCGAAAATCATTTATCTTATTTCTGCAAGACTAGAAGGGAAAGCTATCAAAGGGACACTGAACCCAATTTTTTTCTTTTGTGATTCAGATAGAGCATGCAATTTTAAGCAACTTTCTAATCACCCCTATTATCATTTTTTCTTCGTTCTCTTGCCATCTTTATTTGAAAAAGAAAGCATCTAAGCTTTTTTTTTTGGTTCAGACTCTGGGCAGCACTTTTTTTATTGGTGGATCAATTTATCCCCCAATCAGCTAGAACAACCCAGGTTATTCACCAAAAATGGGCCAGCATCTAAACTTGCATTCTTGCATTTCAAATAAAGATACCAGGATATTGAAGAAAATAAGAGGAGTAAATTAGAAAGTTGCTTAAAATTCCATGCTCTATCTGAATCACGAAAGAAAAAATTGGGTTCAGTGTCCCTTTAAATGTAGGGCCTCGGTCTCCTAAAAAAGAATTTATTCTACAGCTATTAGTATATGTCAGATGTTATCCTGAATTTAAAATACCAGCATGATAGCATTAATATTGCTGTAATACAGTACTAGTTCAAAATATTTCTCTGGCTTTGGGTACTTCTGTAAAAAACCTCTGAAATGCTTGCAATTTGGCATTATTTTTTTCAAGTGATTTATTTTTACAATTTTCAACTTGCTCATGAAAGTCAATAAGTGAATTTTTTATTTTTATTTTGCCTTTATTAAACAAGTGCCTTATTTTAGTTTGAATAAAAATAAATATACTAGTTACATAGGAACAATAAATATGCAATGGTAATTCTGATAGACAGAATTCACAGAATATTTCTTTAAAATAATACAAAATATGCTTAAAAAAATATGTGGTATCAAACACATTTTGTAAATTCTTAATTTGTCTTCCATCAGGATGTCAGCTCACTGTAAGTGTTATTGCTATGTGCCAGAGTAAATCTGGAAGAAGTCACATCACATAGATTTAATTGATAATTATGTTGATTTAAAGACCGCAATAGTCTTCAACATTAACATGAGCATGTATATCAGTTGGCATAGAGAAACATATTGACAAAATGATGCCAAATTATGCTAAAACGTCATTAACATTTGCTTGATATAATGCTTTGCATGCTCAGTTTACAATGGGATCTGCAAAACATAAATTTCCTTAATCAGTAATAAATATTGAAAGCTCACATTTCCTATAAGATGCTGCTATGCACAATATACAATAAAATTAAAATATATTCACACAGTAAATGCTGGTAGTTCTCTACCTTAAATTATGTATAAATATGTTGAAATCACAAAGAACATTTGTTGATAAGTTTACTATTTACAGAAAGACTTTAAAGGAGGAGCTGACACAATGGAACTAGATCTTCAAAAGCTTGTTAGACTGCAAAGTGGCTTCATTGTTTAGGGAAGACCATTAACATATACTGCATAGCTGTGTTAAGTGCCGCAATACATAATACATGAATCTAGAACTGCTAGCATTGTGGGAAAACAATAATTAGTTGCATGTGTGTTTTATTAAGGTATAGTTGTTTCTCTGGATAGAACAAGAGGCACTGCATAAACCTCATAGAGGTGAACAAGGGGCTGGCCGTCAGAGTACTAGGGCATTCTACAGATGTGAGGGTGGGATCTGAGCACCAATCAAATAAAGGCTATGGTATGATGAACTGACAGAAGTGTTGTTATGTAAATAAACAATTTATTACAATTTGACAGACTAAATGCATGGATCCATGCACAATAGTAAAAACAGATCTAAAAATACAATATAAAAATACAAATAAAAACAATTTTACAAACTGATTCCCCAATTTGATACCGAGGGGGGCGGCATATTCATTCCGCTGGCCTTGATATCCTATATGGACTTGGGAATCTTCACTAAATGTCCTGATTGATACAGAGGGGAGCAGATATTCATTCCGCTAACCTTGATATCCTATATGGACTTGGAAATCATGACTAAATGTCCTGAGTTATTCTAGTGTGACTGAACTCCTCTTGTATGTTTAATGACAACAGGATGTGTAAGATGAATAAATATTAAATTAACACAAAAATGATGAATCACACTTACGTGAGTAAATGATCAAAAAGTGTCCAAATTATATGAATGATTGTGTCCAAAGTAAAAAAAAAATGTGAATCTAACGTATTAGTGATAAAAGTTACAACATAGGGGGGTGTGTCCGTACAGCGTACCTGACAGGACGCACTTTCTGGGAGCTCTGATAGAATCTTCACTAATCCGTCGATTTTGGAGACATTACAGTGATTCATATACCAGCACACTACAAGATATAACTGCTTCATCTTCGGTGGTTATATCTTAGCTCAAATCTGCTGTTTTAATGAAATTGGAGCTACAGATCGGAAATATAGGGCCTAAGGCGGCGGCCTACTATTAAGTCTCAACCCCCCCCCCCGGCTACACCGGGTTACCAGTGCTGGCGGATAATATCTGCCTTACTGAACTTTTTATCTACAGCGCAGGATCAGGGAGCATACTGATAACAGATCAACAGACCAACAATCCAGATCTTTCCCCTTTCTTAAAACCGGAAATATGACGACCGCATGGGAGACAAGTTCGCTGCAAACATTGGATCAGCGTTTTGCCAAAATAGAGCACCTATTACACAACCTTTATCAAAAATCCTTACCTAGAGATTTCCTGGAGAACGCTGTACCCTGGACACAAAAGTTACTGGAAAGGGAACTCGAGCTGGATATGCCAAACGGGAACGACCAGCATGCACAACTTGCTTTAAGGAAGGCGCTTTCTCTCCCTCACAACCCATCTACTGAACCTGATGACCGGGAAAGCATCGCAGGCATTCAGGACAACCACACTATGCAAGCTACCCAGCTGTCTCACTATTTGGGATCCTTGACCCCAAGCCTTGCAATGCAGTTCGAGCCCAGCTCCATATTAAAGGCTACTAATATACTACCATAGCATATATATGAAGGGAATCGAGATGACTTGTGCGACAAATTCACATATCCAGCTGAGTCAAAGCCTAGCTCTTTAACTACCACAACAGACTCGCAAGGTATCGACAGTATACCAGAAATAAGGATACACGCTGTGAAAAAAAAACCCTCGAACTTCTTCACTTACGCCTATGACCAAATACTCTTTGAATGGTTAAATCTGCAGAACCAGCAGGGCCTCCCTCTCACTATCGCTTATGTATCACAAAGCCTACATACTACTAAGAGACAACTACAAACAAAGCTGTCCACCACTTTAAAAATTACAACGATTGCACAGAAACGGTTCTTTCAGCAAATGGGAACAATAGCTGACAGGTCGGTTAGACCACATTGTGCGCTCCTCAGGATCTGTGTAAGTTATGAAGACACATCACTTTGGGGACTTGGCTATGAAGAAGATGGGGCTTCCGGCATCTTCTATATAACTTTGCTTATTGTCCCCATTCTATTGTATTTTGCCATATGGATAGCTGACAGAGAGGGCTTAGGATAACGATACAAATACAGATCACCGGTTTGCTCTTTTCCTCTCTCTGTATTTGGACTGCCACTTCTAAATGGTTAATATACTCTAATAGCTATGGTGCTTATGTTTTTAATGTTCACAAGTTTAATTGTATATATGTATGTCATCCCCCTTTATTAGACACTGCCTCCCGAATCAAACACCTATTTAAAATATTAATAGGACATTCAGCGGCATGTTATAAAGATATTTAGTAGCTTTGCTTTATGCATTCCATGTTTCCCTCTTGTTTCTAGCAAACATAATACCGCTAGTACAATTATCATATATATGTTTATGTTTGCCTTATGAAACTAGCTCTAATAGGACAGAAGCAAAAGTTTTGCTGTCAATCATAATATATACTAATAGGAAAATTTAGGGTATTGTGACATGCTCATCGCAGCTTATGGGGCGCGATGTGATAATGCCGTACATGTAATGCTGCTGATGTCTAGATTCACACCATACTGATTTATTTTGCTCCTGTGGTGAGCGGCCGTAGTCACGGGGAGGAAACAACAAGAAACAGCTTCAGATACAAGGCAGCACATAACAGGTCGTGAGTAACAGCAATAAATCTTAAACGCACAGCACTAGCAAAAATACCAATAGCTCTTATCTCAATCAGCTTGACATGATATATGGAGATTTTTAACGCACCACATAATTATATGTCCCTTCTGTGTAGGGGATAGGAACGACATAGCATATTTAGATACAATATAACTGTTCTTTTTTGTTTCAGCTTGTTCACTAGTTAAGCCCTTTATTATTATTATACCTAAACATAGGGACCCAAGAGTGGTCCATATTGTCAGTATTTTTCTGGTATTGAAATGACCCATATAAGGCTCAGATATATAAACATTTTTCTTTGTTTTGCTAAAGCCTATTGTAATATATGTTAAAAGTTTGGTAATATAGGGTCTGTGATTTATCATGTGCATTGCATCACCCCTACTCTCTAGAGAATCTTTTTAGTAAAGGTCCAAGAGTGACCTTTTTTACAGCCTACAAGGGGACTTTAAATACGGAAAAATGAAATTTGGGACTCAACTCACTGCTTATTTATGAAAGTTCAATGAGCATTTATGACTGTTCATCTGTTTGAATACTTATGCTTTATAGACATGACATGTATATCTGATGTAACTTTTTCTCTCTTATTTTGTGTATATGTCAACTTGAGTCCTCAATAAAAATATTATTAAAAAAAAAAAAGTTACAACATAGTGTTGATGAAAATGCTCAAATTATCCTGAATACCATGAAGAATGTAATATTGGGTGTAATAAATTAAAGACAATAAGAGAGCAAATAGGTGAACTTGGTGTTGATCAATATATATATATATATATATATATATATATATATATATATATGATGATTGAAAACAAAAACAGGGTGAGCAAAAATTTGGGAAAAAAGGCAAAGATAAAAATAGAGAATACAAAAAAAATAAAAATAAAATAATGCAATATCTAATAAAGGTAAAAGTAAAGATAAAAATAATTGTAAATCCAAACTTGATTCTTGGTGATGAATCCATTAAGTGAATCCAATTCCTTGGTGATCAGTGAAAATATTCTTTAAATCCTTCTGTATAAATAAATACAATAGTGCAGATCGCTTTCAACAATATCAGTGTGTAGAAAATATGCTTACCAGGTCAAAGTCAACGCGTTTCAGACTGCTATAAGGTCTTTATCAAGACTAGAGAACTGACTTATACTGGTAGCTTTTTATAGAGCAAATGGGAGGGCCTCTTGAGAATGTTTGGGCTCCAAAACTGGTTACAAACTGTCTACTTCCTGTTCATTACTGATGTATTGTGGGATTATTGTAAAAAAACGGAAGTGACAAATGTTTATGTCATTTCTGTTAAATACGTGTTTTAAATGTATTTCAGCTAGGTTAATGTAGATCTCAAACCGTATTTGGCTTAACAGAGCTCATAATATTGAATATTGCCTCATATACGGCTAGATTTAGAGTTCGGCGGTAAAAGGGCTGTTAACGCTCCGCGGGTTTTTTTCTGGCCGCACCATAAATTTAACTCTGGTATCGAGAGTTCAAACAAATGCTGCGTTAGGCTCCAAAAAAGGAGCGTAGAGCATTTTTACCGCAAATGCAACTCTCGATACCAGAGTTGCTTACGGACGCGGCCGGCATCAAAAACGTGCTCGTGCACGATTCTCCCATAGGAAACAATGGGGCTGTTTGAGCTGAAAAAAAACCTAACACCTGCAAAAAAGCAGCGTTCAGCTCCTAACGCAGCCCCATTGTTTCCTATGGGGAAACACTTCCTACGTCTGCACCTAACACTCTAACATGTACCCCGAGTCTAAACACCCCTAGCCTTACACTTATTAACCCCTAATCTGCCGCCCCCGCTATCGCTGACCCCTGCATTACACTTTTAACCCCTAATCTGCCGCTCCGTAAACCGCCGCCACCTACGTTATCCCTATGTACCCCTAATCTGCTGCCCTAACATCGCCGACCCCTATGTTATATTTATTAACCCCTAATCTGCCCCCCACAACGTCGCCGACACCTGCCTACACTTATTAACCCCTAATCTGCCGAGCGGACCTGAGCGCTACTATAATAAAGTTATTAACCCCTAATCCGCCTCACTAACCCTATCATAAATAGTATTAACCCCTAATCTGCCCTCCCTAACATCGCCGACACCTACCTTCAATTATTAACCCCTAATCTGCCAACCGGAGCTCACCGCTATTCTAATAAATGTATTAATCCCTAAAGCTAAGTCTAACCCTAACACTAACACCCCCCTAAGTTAAATATAATTTTTATCTAACGAAATAAATTAACTCTTATTAAATAAATGATTCCTATTTAAAGCTAAATACTTACCTGTAAAATAAATCCTAATATAGCTACAATATAAATTATAATTATATTATAGCTATTTTAGGATTAATATTTATTTTACAGGCAACTTTGTAATTATTTTAACCAGGTACAATAGCTATTAAATAGTTAATAACTATTTAATAGTTACCTAGTTAAAATAATAACAAATTTACCTGTAAAATAAATCCTAACCTAAGATATAATTAAACCTAACACTACCCTATCAATAAAATAATTAAATAAACTACCTACAATTACCTACAATTAACCTAACACTACACTATCAATAAATTAATTAAACACAATTGCTACAAATAAATAAAATTAAATAAACTATCTAAAGTACAAAAAATAAAAAAGAACTAAGTTACAGAAAATAATAAAATATTTACAAAGATAAGAAAAATATTACAACAATTTTAAACTAATTACACCTACTCTAAGCCCCCTAATAAAATAACAAAGCCCCCCAAAATAAAAAATTCCCTACCCTATTCTAAAATACAAATATTACAAGCTCTTTTACCTTACCAGCCCTGAACAGGGCCCTTTGCGGGGCATGCCCCAAGAATTTCAGCTCTTTTGCCTGTAAAAAAAAACATACAATACCCCCCCCCAACATTACAACCCACCACCCACATACCCCTAATCTAACCCAAACCCCCCTTAAATAAACCTAACACTACCCCCCTGATGATCTTCCTACCTTGTCTTCACCATGCCAGGTTCACCGATCCGTCCTGGCTCCAAGATCTTCATCCAACCCAAGCGGGGGCTAGACATCCACTGAAGAAGTCCAGAAGAGGGTCCAAAGTCTTCCTCCTATCCGGCAAGAAGAGGACATCCGGACCGGCAAACATCTTCTCCAAGCGGCATCTTCTATCTTCTTCCATCCGATGACGACCGGCTCCATCTTGAAGACCTCCAGCGCGGATCCATCCTCTTCTTCCGACGACTAGACGACGAATGACGGTTCCTTTAAGGGACGTCATCCAAGATGGCGTCCCTCGAATTCCGATTGGCTGATAGGATTCTATCAGCCAATCGGAATTAAGGTAGGAATTTTCTGATTGGCTGATGGAATCAGCCAATCAGAATATAGTTCAATCCGATTGGCTGATCCAATCAGCCAATCAGATTGAGCTCGCATTCTATTGGCTGATCGGAACAGCCAATAGAATGCGAGCTCAATCTGATTGGCTGATTGGATCAGCCAATCGGATTGAACTATATTCTGATTGGCTGATTCCATCAGCCAATCAGAAAATTCCTACCTTAATTCCGATTGGCTGATAGAATCCTATCAGCCAATCGGAATTCGAGGGACGCCATCTTGGATGACGTCCCTTAAAGGAACCGTCATTCGTCGTCTAGTCGTCGGAAGAAGAGGATGGATCCGCGCTGGAGGTCTTCAAGATGGAGCCGGTCGTCATCGGATGGAAGAAGATAGAAGATGCCGCTTGGAGAAGATGTTTGCCGGTCCGGATGTCCTCTTCTTGCCGGATAGGAGGAAGACTTTGGACCCTCTTCTGGACTTCTTCAGTGGATGTCTAGCCCCCGCTTGGGTTGGATGAAGATCTTGGAGCCAGGACGGATCGGTGAACCTGGCATGGTGAAGACAAGGTAGGAAGATCATCAGGGGGGTAGTGTTAGGTTTATTTAAGGGGGGTTTGGGTTAGATTAGGGGTATGTGGGTGGTGGGTTGTAATGTTGGGGGGGGGTATTGTATGTTTTTTTTTACAGGCAAAAGAGCTGAAATTCTTGGGGCATGCCCCGCAAAGGGCCCTGTTCAGGGCTGGTAAGGTAAAAGAGCTTGTAATATTTGTATTTTAGAATAGGGTAGGGAATTTTTTATTTTGGGGGGCTTTGTTATTTTATTAGGGGGCTTAGAGTAGGTGTAATTAGTTTAAAATTGTTGTAATATTTTTCTTATCTTTGTAAATATTTTATTATTTTCTGTAACTTAGTTCTTTTTTATTTTTTGTACTTTAGATAGTTTATTTAATTTTATTTATTTGTAGCAATTGTGTTTAATTAATTTATTGATAGTGTAGTGTTAGGTTAATTGTAGGTAATTGTAGGTAGTTTATTTAATTATTTTATTGATAGGGTAGTGTTAGGTTTAATTATATCTTAGGTTAGGATTTATTTTACAGGTAAATTTGTTATTATTTTAACTAGGTAACTATTAAATAGTTAAGAACTATTTAATAGCTATTGTACCTGGTTAAAATAATTACAAAGTTGCCTGTAAAATAAATATTAATCCTAAAATAGCTATAATATAATTATAATTTATATTGTAGCTATATTAGGATTTATTTTACAGGTAAGTATTTAGCTTTAAATAGGAATTATTTATTTAATAAGAGTTAATTTATTTCGTTAGATAAAAATTATATTTAATTTAGGGGGGTGTTAGTGTTAGGGTTAGACTTAGCTTTAGGGGTTAATACATTTATTAGAATAGCGGTGAGCTCCGGTCGGCAGATTAGGGGTTAATAATTGAAGGTAGGTGTCGGCGATGTTAGGGAGGGCAGATTAGGGGTTAATACTATTTATGATAGGGTTAGTGAGGCGGATTAGGGGTTAATAACTTTATTATAGTAGCGCTCAGGTCCGCTCGGCAGATTAGGGGTTAATAAGTGTAGGTAGGTGTCGGCGACGTTGAGGGGGGCAGATTAGGGGTTAATAAATATAACATAGGGGTCGGCGATGTTAGGGGTAGCAGATTAGGGGTACATAGGGATAACGTAGGTGGCGGCGATTTGCGGTCGGAAGATTAGGGGTTAATTATTTTAAGTAGCTTGCGGCGACGTTGTGGGGGGCAAGTTAGGGGTTAATAGATATAATACAGGGGTCGGCGGTGTTAGGGGCAGCAGATTAGGGGTACATAAGTATAACGTAGGTGGCGGTCGGCAGATTAGGGGTTAAAATTTTTAATCGAGTGGCGGCGATGTGGGGGGACCTCGGTTTAGGGGTACATAGGTAGTTTATGGGTGTTAGTGTACTTTAGGGTACAGTAGTTAAGAGCTTTATAAACCGGCGTTAGCCAGAAAGCTCTTAACTCCTGCTATTTTCAGGCGGCTGGAATCTTGTCGTTAGAGCTCTAACGCTCACTGCAGAAACGACTCTAAATACCGGCGTTAGGAAGATCCCATTGAAAAGATAGGCTACGCAAATGGCGTAGGGGGATCTGCGGTATGGAAAAGTCGCGGCTGTAAAGTGAGCGTTAGACCCTTTAATCACTGACTCCAAATACCAGCGGGCGCCCAAAACCAGCGTTAGGAGCCTCTAACGCTGGTTTTGACGGCTACCGCCGAACTCTAAATCTAGCCGATAGTTTGAAGTCTTGGATTGTCAGCTCGCTCTATTATTTAGTATCGCATATTTATTTGGCTAACCGTACAGTGTAATAATCTGCCTCTCTAGAATTTTTTCACAGGGGCAGCTTTAATTGACATCGCTTTTAGCCAATCATCAGCTCACCATGCGCCCCATGTGAAAAAGGAACTGCATGCTCCCGTGCTCTCAACTAACTCATTGCTACTGACTGCGCATGCCCAATTCTTATGCTGCTTGCGCATTTCTAAATGAGAATACTCAGCTCCGGGTTACATAAACATAGCATCCGATGTAAGTAAACAGTAAATCATTCCTTTCGTACTGATTCACTGTTTACTTTCATTTCTGTCTTCATCAATTATTTTTCTCTTCATTAATACAATTATTGTAAGTATTTATTGCCAAAGAATTACCTCAAAAAAATGACAAACCTTTATTTGAAAATTCTAAGTAGCATAAGAATTGCGCATTCTCAGTCAGTAGCAATGAGTTAGTTGAGAGCACGGGAGCGTGCAGTTCCTATTTCACATGGGGCGCATGGTGAGCTGATGATTGGCTAAAAGCGATGTCAATCAAAGCTGCCCCTGTGAAAAAATTCTAGAGAGGCAGATTATTACACTGTACGGTTAGCCAAATAAAAACGGCATTACAAAGTGAAAAAAGTTTTTTTTTATTTATATAAGCACATCGATGTGCTAGTTAAGGTAAGAGCATCAGGGATATATTTGGCAATTTTTGGATTGAGTCTAGAGCCCAAGAGAAGGGATCAAGACTGGAAATAGTGCACTTAGGCAGCACTCCCGTCCCTGATTTGAGTGAATAGTAATAATAAACTCACATTCAGGACCAAAAAGTTTCTATTCAAAAAGGATTTACTTAAAACATAACTTTTATTCAACAATGATTGTAAAATCAATATGTGTATGTGTGTGCTTTAAAAACACATAGGAACTGGATTGTAAATATTGGCTAATGGTCAATTTGGCAACCTAGTTATACTGTTATAAGGGACACCTCTGAGGGGTCCCACTTTTTTATATATATATATAGGTGCTTGTTTATATTTTGTATCATACGCTAGGGGTGGATTGGAGTGTTTCACAATGGGTTCACACCTGGGTGCTGTATATGGCACTTACTGGGTTTGTGGTTAGGCTAGTCAAATGTCTAATTCTGGTTTTTCATATAGGATGTCTGATATAATAGTTGTCAGATTGACTTTTTCCAGACCTTCTACTTTGGTCTGGTTTAGTATATTTGACTTCAGACTCTCTGGTAATATGATAAATTATACATTGGTTATTAGGCTTCTGTCAGTGCCCTAATATCTCATAGAATACTTTTAGACTTTATGTCTTCTGGGTGGAGATATATATATGCCAGGAATTAAATTGGAGTATCTTTTACAACTTGTTATGGCATGTAATACTGATGGTGCCTAGAGTTCTTTGTCCCTTTTATTTCAAGTGTAATCAATTAATAATGATGCCAATGGGTTTGATAGCAGATTTGTTGGAATAATTATAATACTAGCTTCCAATTGGTACACAGGGTCTACGTTGCACCTTATTTAAAGCTGTAAGACAGCTTTAAATAAGGTGCAACGTAGACCCTGTGTACCAATTGGAAGCTAGTATTATAATTATTCCAACAAATCTGCTATCAAACCCATTGGCATCATTATTAATTGATTACACTTGAAATAAAAGGGACAAAGAACTCTAGGCACCATCAGTATTACATGCCATAACAAGTTGTAAAAGATACTCCAATTTAATTCCTGGCATATATATATCTCCACCCAGAAGACATAAAGTCTAAAAGTATTCTATGAGATATTAGGGCACTGACAGAAGCCTAATAACCAATGTATAATTTATCATATTACCAGAGAGTCTGAAGTCAAATATACTAAACCAGACCAAAGTAGAAGGTCTGGAAAAAGTCAATCTGACAACTATTATATCAGACATCCTATATGAAAAACCAGAATTAGACATTTGACTAGCCTAACCACAAACCCAGTAAGTGCCATATACAGCACCCAGGTGTGAACCCATTGTGAAACACTCCAATCCACCCCTAGCGTATGATACAAAATATAAACAAGCACCTATATATATATATAAAAAAGTGGGACCCCTCAGAGGTGTCCCTTATAACAGTATAACTAGGTTGCCAAATTGACCATTAGCCAATATTTACAATCCAGTTCATATGTGTTTTTAAAGCACACACATACACATATTGATTTTACAATCATTGTTGAATAAAAGTTATGTTTTAAGTAAATCCTTTTTGAATAGAAACTTTTTGGTCCTGAATGTGAGTTTATTATTACTATTCACTCAAATCAGGGACGGGAGTGCTGCCTAAGTGCACTATTTCCAGTCTTGATCCCTTCTCTTGGGCTCTAGACTCAATCCAAAAGTTGTTCCTGTGCACAAGCACCCCAGCTCACCACAAGCTACACTATTAAGATTGATATACACACAGACTTGAACGTGTGTACAGATATATGCATATGCATAGATAAATAAAACACGTACATAAACACATATCAATCTAATCTAATTTGAGCAACCCTGTATTAACATTATTGTAGTGCTAGTGCCATTCTTTCTTTTTCTCAACATATATTTGGCAATACATACGACTTTACCATCACTTTAATGTGTGAGACATAATATAAAAAAAAGGGGTACACTTGTGCATTATATGGGCATCATATTTTACTCATTATGAGAAAACAACGTATAGTGAATTATACAGTTAGTTGATTACAGAGAGAGTGGAATCTAACTAAGGTATCTCTGAGTTCATAGACAAAGTGTCTAAATAGATGTGACCACATAAGTAACATTGATACCAGAGTATAGGATGACATACAGAAAACATGGGATCTCGATCTAAATTCACCCATTGGTGTCTAGTCAAAGTCCACATACGACCAAAGGTATGTGATGGTAGGGATACTTATTCTAAATTATTGAGAACAAAACTTTAGGAAAAAAATCCTAGAGTTAACTGGAGAGTCTATTTCAACTGATCGAAAACAAATAGTAATGGAATTCCCCATTCTATTATCTTAGATAAAGGGCCTTAAGATGATCATATTTAAATATATATATATAACCCTTAATCGATTCGCTCAAAAAGTAAGTATAAAAGGATCTAAACTTACAAGAATCAAAGTTAAATGCTTCAGGGGAAGCCAACTGTTATACAATTTATAAGATTCATCCTTTTCTGAGTGCTGAAACTACTAAACAGCTAATCCATTCCCTAGTAATTTCCCGGCTTGACTACTGTAACAACCTACTAACTGGTTAGAGACCCTAGTTACTAGTTAGAGACCCTAAATTTTTGTTCTCAATAATTTAGAATAAGTATCCCTACCATCACCTACCTTTGGTCAGATGTAGACTTCGACTAGACACCAATGGGTAAATTTAGATTGAGATACCATGTTTTCTGTATGACATCCTATACTCGATTCCACATGATTTAGACACTTTGTCTATGAACTCAGAGATACCTTAGTTAGATTCCACTCTCTGTAATCAACTAACTGTATGATTTTCTATACGTTGTTTTCTCATTATGAGTAAAATATGGTGCATATATAATGCACAAGTGTACCCCTTTTTTAATATTATGTCTCACACATTAAGTCCTATTTTCTGACACCATCTCGATTATATAAGGTCTGTTTGAGCTTGGTTCTATATATGTAGACCATTTTTAACAGTTCTTACATAATTGTCCCATGATATCCATATTGTTTGTTATAGATTCATAGTGTGATTTATTTATTATATGATTTTTGATTATATATAGCCATTATATACAGTGAACACCATATATAGGTGACAGATTGCTGTACACCCATCAGATTCTTGATGGTATTGTTATAGTAACTTTAACGATAGATGTCTCTAAATGTTCTAATCGAGTGTACATATGTTTTTATATAATTTGCAATGTTGACTAACCCCAGATTCACTTACATTATTTGGTATTTAGGCCCGTATTCTAAGATGCACAGGCTGAGATGAGTTTTTTTTTGTTTGTTTTTTAAAGTATTTATTTTGTAAGAAATCTGTAAAATACGATACATGACACCAAACCCGGCCTAGGGGTTACACAGCACGGCCAGGAGTGGTTGAGAGCAGAGTAATTTTTCCACAGATCACAAAAACTATATAAACATGATATTCAGTAATAGTAACAGAGTAAATTTCCTAACAGAACAAGTTGGGGGAAGGAGGGTGGGGGAACAGAAACAAATTACCTAAATGGGCCAACCCTGGACTTACATAAAGCTATCATAGGTGAGGGAAGATATGGTCGGTATACAACCTGAAAAGGTTATCCCTGAGAACCGTAAGTCTGAAGGGGTAAGAGACAGGGGAGCCCATGCTTTAATGCAGATGTATTCTAGTTTTGGTGGGGGTGGGGGGTAGTCATAGGAGGATGTCAATGAAGGGGTTATCCAAAAGGGTAGGGAGAGCTAGTGGAGAAGAAGTTACGGTTCCTTGACTGATCAAGAGAATCACTATCTATCCAGATCATTTCAGGTCAGGGAGATAATTAGTCATTTAGGGTGTTACGGGCTTTAGGGGTCATAAGAATCTCCCAGGGTTCCCAGATCTGGGCATGAGTGCCCATTTGTCTATTGGCCAGATACACACCGCTCTCCATAGACTTGAGATATTCAACTGTCTCCAGTACACTTTTCAATCTCAGAGGTTGTTTTTTTTTCTAATTTCTAGCTATCAGGAGCTTAGCGGATAGGAGGATGCAGATCAGGAGACA
The DNA here is from genome assembly GCF_027579735.1 of Bombina bombina. Lineage (NCBI taxonomy): Eukaryota > Metazoa > Chordata > Amphibia > Anura > Bombinatoridae > Bombina > Bombina bombina. Next base: position 499,103,266 of record NC_069499.1, read on the forward strand.
CTTACTGTGAGGGGGAATTGGAGGAATGTCTAGATGGAGTAAACCCATGGAAGGGAGTGTGACACTAGGAAGGCCTAGATTGGTACACAGTTGTCTCATCTTAGCCCAGTAGTTTGTGAGTTGGGGGCAGTCCCACCATATATGCGTGGGGTTGCTTCTCCCCCCGCATCCCCTCCAGCACTGCCCCAATGTTGTAGGGTAGAATTTCTGTAATTTGGTTGGCACCAAGTGCCATCGGGTGAGAAGTTTATAAAAAAGTTCATACACCGTTACACAGTGTATTGCCATCCTGGTATCAGATATGGCGTGCTGTAATTGTTGTGTTGAGTGGACTCTTCCCCATTCTCGTTCCCATGCCAGGGTGTGGGAGGTTTCAAAGGAAGAGTTGTCACCAAGAAGGCATTGATAATGGACAGATAAGGGCTTATGTAGTTGAAGTTTGGTTGTCCATCTGGTTTCCCAGAGTGTTGTATCCTGGAGTGTCTCAGAGAGGAAACCCCATGCTCATAGCAAGGATCGTAACCTGGCTAAGTCAAAGAGAAGCTTGGAGGGTAGATCCCTCTTTGCTATCAAGTCAGAATGGTTCAATAGATTGTTGTAAAAGTTGCTTATTGTTCGTAATTGCAAGGTTCTCCAGGTCCCGATGGAGAAGTTGGGAAGGGTTAGGAGAAGACTTACTACTGGTTGGACTGGGGACGGGTATGGAGTGATCATTTTGAAATTGCGTAGGCATAACCACGCACTCCTACATTCCCTGACAATCAAATTAGAAAGAGTAAGTGACTGGAGGCCGTGACTCGCCATCCAAAGTAGGTCCTCAGGTTTGACATGGGCTGGTAGGGAGGCCTGTTCTAGTTCTTGCCATCTGGTTTGTGGAAGATCAGAGCTCCATGCAGAACCATGGGTGATCATTGCGGCTTCATGATAGGTTCTGATGTGTGGAAGCCCTATCCCTCCCTTCTCTACAGGTCTGTGCAAGATATTTGCCGCTACTCTAGGTTTATCCCCTCTCCAGATATAGTCAGATATAAGTCATTGAAATCGAGCAAGGATATTCTGAGGGACAAGGAGAGGCAGACATAGGAAAAGATAAGTGATTTTAGGGAGTATCATCATCTGGATAGCTGCCACACAGCCAAGACAAGATATCTCCTTGTATCTCTTAGAGCTTAGGAGGGAGTCAATTTGTGTCAAAAGTGGAGAATAGTTATTTGTCATTATTATTTTCTTGTCATGCGAAAGTAAAACTCCCAGATGCTTAATTCCCTCAGTTGACCAATTTAAAGGGGTAGAGTCTTTGTAAAGTCTTGAGTTCCTCCAATGGAAGTCCCAAGGAGTAAGCTTCAGTTTTAGATACATTAACTTTGTAATGTGACAGAGTGCCAAATAGTTCCAGAAGGGTGAAAAGAGGGGGAAGGGAGGTCAATGGGTCAGATAAGAAGATAGTGAGGTCATCCGCAAATAGGGCAAGTTTCTGATTCAAGTCATGGATTATGAGGCCTTGGGTCTCCCTTTGTTGTCTAATGGCAGCAGCCAGGGGCTCGATGGATAGTGCATACAAGATAGGGGATAGCGGACATCCCTGCCTTGTGCCGTTGGTGATCAAGACAGATGGGGAGATAAATCCCATCCCTCTCACTTTGGCTGATGGGTTGTAGTATAATGAGCCAATGGCTTTGCAAAGCATGGGCGGTATACCAAAAGCTTTTAAGGTAAGAAACATATAATCCCATCTCACCCTGTCAAACGCTTTTTCCACGTCTATCGACAGGGTGAGTAATGGGAGTCCCATATCAGCGGATTCAGTATAGAGGTTTTAAGAGAGTGTACTGCTGATTGAGTCTCTTCTTGTGTAAAAGGGAGTATCAGGTCATTTACTTCCTCAGGGGAGAGGTGTGGTAAATGGAGCGATTCAAGGAAGTTCTGGATCTCCCCTGTACTCGCCTTGGGAGTATTAGGGTCAACCCCTAAATTATATAGGGAGTGATAGTAGCTCACAAAAGCTGTGCCTATGTCTTTCAGTTTGTAGGCAAGAGCACCCTTGGTCTTAATGGCAGAAATCCGTTGTTGTTGGGTTTGGTAGCAAAGTTTGTTTGCTAGGAGTCTGTCAGATTTGTTGCCTTTATAATAGTAGAGTTGCTTTAACCTAAATAATGTAGCTTGGACTCTCTTGCCCTCTCTCCTATTTATCTCTTCTCGTATCTGTCCAACCAATTGTGAAAGTCGGGAGGAGGGCTATAAGTTATTACTGTTTTCCATTATTCTAAGCTCTGCATACAGTTTGGCTAATGGGGTTTCATGTTTGTCCCTAAGCTGAGCTGCCCTAGATAGGAAGTAGCCTCTCATGTAGGCTTTAAAGGAGGCCCATAGTGTTGCAACTAAGGTGTCGCCTGTATCATTTAGTGTGAAAAAATCCACAATGACTCAAGATATTTCGGACGATTCAATGTCCGACATGAAGAGATCCGGGAGTCGCCATGGCGGACGGGTTTCAGAATATGTAAGAAGGGAGCAAGTCACTACCACAAGGTCATGGTCCGACCAGGGGCACGGTTTAATACTTGAAGAAATACAGGCGTCCAAGGTCCAGCTATCACAAAAGAAGGTATCAAACCTCGAATAAGAATTATGTGGCTTTGAAAAGTGGGTAAAATGTCTCTCAGATGGGGACAGGCATCTACATATGTCATAGAGATTATATCGGAAGCATAGCTTCCGAATAGCCGCAGACTGGGAGGAGGCACTCCTATCTTGGGGGAAATTGTTCAGTGTCTTTCTGTCTAGGAGAGGGTCCCATACAAGGTTGAAATCACCTCCAATGATCAAGCGACCTCTCGTCACTTTTTCAATGCGCTCAAGGGTGGAGCGGAGGAAGGGGTCTTGCTTGGTGTTAGGGACGTAGAGAGAAACTAGGGTGCATAAGATCTCATTGAGATGACCTACTAGTATCAGGAATCTTCCCTCCGGATCAGACTCTCTATACTCAATTTCACATTTGACTGATCTGTTTACCAGGACAGCCACACCTCTTGTTTTTTCGGTGTAGGAAGCTGTTTCTCAAAATGGAAAGTAGGAAGGATTGGTAAAAAATCTGGTCCCTTCCTGCCAATGAGTTTCCTGCAAGAAGGCAATTTGGAGTTTGTACCGGAGGAGATAGTGGAGTAAGAGGCTTCGTTTTGTAGGGGAATTAAGGCCCTGGGTGTTAAGTGTAGCAAATCTGAGGGGAGGCATCTTGGGATAGTTCCCAACTACTATATATAAGAGGATGAAGTAGAGGAGGGGAGAGGGTGCACTATATTTTTGGGTAGTCGAATAGTTGGAGTTAACAAGTCCAGTTCAGTCCCAAACCTAAAGGCACTTTAAGGGAGATCAGGAGTTCGAGGGACAATAACAAGGGAGACAACTTGAAAGCATACAAAGGTTAACAACATTTAACATTTAACACAGTCACACTATATAACTATTACAGTAATAATAGAATAGATGGCTTATTGAAGAACTTATGATAATCCATCAACTATCATGAGAAAAAATACTCGTCCTTCTCCCACCCTTGTGTAAGATCTGGTTGGTGATTTTGTCGGTTAGATTATCAAGCTGTACAACTTAATCCAACCAGATAAGGAGGGAATAAGGGAGAGGGGTACCTGGAGGGGAAGTAAGAGGGTAATAGGGAGAGGATAAGGAGGAGAGAAAAGGGACAAAAGGCAATGGAGAAGAGAAGGAGAAAATGAGAGAGGGGGGGGGGCAAAAGAAAGGGAAGAGGAAAGGGAGGAAGGGGAGGAAGGGGAAAGAGAAGGTAGAGGGAAGGAGTAGGAGAGGAAGGGGGGGCAACATAGGGGAAGTCCTCAGCGGGAGATCAAATACCAAAATTAACCTGCAAGAAAAATGTCACAAGCAAAAATGTCCCCAGCAATAAAGTAATAAAGTAAGCATAGAGAAGAGCATAAACATACTTTACAGCATATTTGTACAATCATTGGGCCCTTCTCCCGCATGTCAGAGGTCTCCAATTTCCCAGCAGATAAGTTTAGCTTGGTTGGTGGTAAGAATTCAGGACCTGTGAAATTATTAACTGAGATTGCTGCATGGGGGGTTATTGGGGGGGGGAGTTGGGCGAGAGGGAGAGTATGTAAGGAGGAAGGGAAAAGAGGTGCTGGCGGAGAGAAGAGCAGGTTGGGAAGTTATGTAAGAGGTGGAGAGTAGGGTGAGGGAATGGAAAAGGGGGGGAAGTAGGTGGGGGGGATAGAAGGATAAAGAAGATAATGGAGGGATAGGGGAGAGAAGGGGTAGAGATGTGAATTGAAGGTCAAGGGAAATAAGGAGGGGGTAGAGATAGGAGGCTAGTGCAGAAGAGTAGAGGGGAGGGGTTAAGGGTAGGGGAGAGGAGGAGGAGATGATGGGAAGAGGGGAGGGGCATCAGCAGAAGGGTAATATTCCCATTTGCAGCCAGAGAGTAAGAGCAAACCAGTAAAGAAACATATAAAACAAAGTAGTAAGTATAAAGAAGGGTCATCTAAATATAGTTTTGCAACATGGCTACATAAACTTAGAGATCTCTGTTATCATGGCAGGGGTTACAACAAACTCGTCTGGAAAGTTCACCCATAGTAGTGGTAAACATTAAAGTCCTGAGTATTTGTCAAGAGAAGCTGCCACCTGGGGGTAGAAGGGCGGGGTTGAAAGAAAGGGGTAGGAGGAAGGGGTAGGGAGAGGGAGTAAGGGGAGGGGGTGGGTAGGGTGCAGGGGAGATGATCAAGAAGAGGGGGGGAGGTTAGAGGAGAGATGCTTCTAGAGTTGAAGTAGATCAGTCAAAGCCACATTTATCTCTTCTATGCAGGAGATGCAAGATTCTCATTGGAAGGGCATCTCTGATTAGCTGAGAGGGATCTCTGCGGGTGAGGGTCCCACTCAGGTGCTGTTGATCTCAGTCTTTGTGGGGCAGGTACCTCACAGGAGGCTCCAGGATCATCTGGAAGGAGATCCCATCTGTGTAGGAGAGACCTGGCTTGCTGTATGGAGGAGGCAATGAATTGCTGGCCATCCTTTGTGATAAAAAGCCGGACAGGGAAGCCCCATCTGTATTTTATTCCTTTCTCTCTCATGATCTTTGTGCAGAACTGGAAATTTCACTGTAGTTGGAAGGTATGTGGGGAGACATCCGGGAATATCTGGAGATCCGAAAATGTATTCGTGAGTGCACCTTCTTTTGTCACTGCTCAATAATTTTTCTCTGAAGGTGAAATAATGAAGGCGGATGGTGACATTCCTTGGTTTATCCCCATCCATATTGTGAGGACGTAGTACTCAGTGGGCTCTATCTATCGGCATTTCATTCTGAATCACTTGAGGGACCTACCAAGGCAGTAAAGATCTCTAAGAGAAAGTCCTTCGGTTCAGGAGGGCCAACTGTCTCCGGTATGCCCCTGACATTGTTCCTTCGGGACCTTTCCTCCAGGTCAGCAAGTTTGGATTCTAGGTCAGAGATCTGGTTGGCAAGGTTTTGGGAATAGCTTAATAGGCTTGCGTGGTCAACTGTTAGGTCCTCCTGTTTACGTTCAAGGGTATCTGTTCTATCACCAATACTCCCAATGTGCCTTTTGAGTTCTGCATGAATTGTATCAAATTTTTTAGAGAGTGATTCATGGTGGTTAGCCAAGAGAGATTTTATAGAGTCCATAGTAAGAGGTTCATTATGGTGTGAAGGATAGATTTTGAGAATGGTGAGTAACAGTGTCCTCGAGTCCTTTTTCTTCAGATGAAGTGTGGGTAGACATTGTTTGGTTGTGGGAATGTTCAACCACAGTGCGCTTTGGCGTGGAGGACCCTTTTTGTTTTCTTTTAAATGCTTGAGACATTTCTGCATAAGGGTATATAGAAAGACTGAGAATTATGAACAGAAGTGATCAATGCTGAGTGACTGTGTTCTTCCCCTGTGAGAGTGTTACATCCCGGGGTCAGCAGGGCCTAGACATTAGATTTTACTCCATGTTGGCCCAGAGTAGGAGTATGCAGAAAATCAGATAGGTTAGGCTAGCCAGGAGTGGTCACAGGCAAGATCTTAATTCCAACTCCCACACCTCAGGAATCTGGGGAATACAACCTGAGATACACTACCACAGGGTGGTGAAAAGTTAAGTGGAAGCGACCAGCCAGGAAGATTAGGCCGGAAGGGGTGAGGGTGGATTTATCCACAGGGCCTACAGGACAGTAGAAGTTAAAGGTTTAGAATGAGTAATTATTATGGAAAATACTCCTAGTCTCTATATTGGAGGCTTCTTAGAGAGTCTAAGTTAGAATAGGATGGGTCAGGTAAGGAGGTAATTCAGGACCTCCAGGGGCCTTTGGGCCAAGTAGGGGTATAAGAGTTACCACAGCTGATATTAGTGGTCTTTATTAGTGTTATTGCAGATGTGATTTCTCTATTGAGGAACTTTCCTCACTGTATGGGATCCTAGGAGTTAATTCTCTCTTATCGCAGGAGAACGTGTGTATCAGCCCAAATAGCGGTAACTACCTAGCAGTAGTCTGCAGCGGATGTAAAAGATAGGGTCAGAGCAGGACTAGTGAGCATGCAATCTGTGATCCTGTTTCCTAGTCTGGAGTTCACCTGAGCAGTTGTGATGTCGCGAACATAAAAATTTGGGTACGGGAACAGCGAACGCGAACTTCCTCAAAAGTTTGCACGGGCGAACGGGGCGAACCGCCATAGACTTCAATAGGCAGGCGAATTTTAAAACCCACAGGGACTCTTTCTGGCCACAATAGTGATGGAAAAGTTGTTTCAAGGGGACTAACACCTGGACTGTGGCATGACGGAGGGGGATCCATGGCAAAACTCCCATGGAAAATTACATAGTTGATGCAGAGTCTGGTTTTAATCCATAAAGGGCATAAATCACCTAACATTCCTAAATTGTTTGAAATAACGTGCTTTAAAACATCAGGTATGATGTTGTATCAATCAGGTATTGACAGACCAAACTCCCCGTTTAAAGGGACAGTCTACACCATAATTTTTATTGTTTTAAAAGATAGATAATCCCTTTATTACCCATTTCACAGTTTTGCATAACTAACACATTTATAATAATATACTTTAAACCTCTGTGATTATCTTGTATCAAAGCCTCTGCAAACTGCCCCTTTTTTCAGTTCTTTTGACAGACTTGCAGTCTAGCCAATCAGTGTCTGCTCCCAGATAACTTCTCGTGCACGAGCACAGTGTTATCTATATGAAATAAGTGAACTAACACCCTCTAGTGGTGAAAAACTGTTAAAATGCAATCTGAAAGAGGTGGGCTTTAAGGTCTAAGAAATTAGCATATGAACCTCCTAGGTTAAGCTTTCAACTAAGAATACCAAGAGAACAAAGCAAAATTGGTGATAAAAATACCCTTGACATGTATATATTTTTTTTCTAGAAGACATCCCAAAGTATTGATCTAGGCCCATTTTGGTATATTTCATGCCACCATTTCACCGCCAAATGCGATCAAATAAAAAAAAATTGTTCACTTTTTCACAAACTTTAGGTTTCTCACAGAAATTATTTACAAGCAACTTATGCAATTATGGCATAAATGGTTGTAAATGCTTCTCTGGGATCCCCTTTGTTCAGAAATAGCAGACTCATATGGCTTTGGCGTTGCTTTTTGGTAATTAGAAGGCTGCTAAATGCCACTGGGCATCACATGTGTTTTATGCCCAACAGTGAAGGGGTTAATTAGGGAGCATGTAGGGAGCTTGTAGAGTTAATTTTAGCTTAAGTGTAGTGTAGTAGACAACCCAAAGTATTGATCTAGGCCCATTTTGGTATATTTCATGCCACCATTTCACCGCCAAATGCGATCAAATAAAAAAAAAATTGTTCACTTTTTCACAAACTTTAGGTTTCTCACAGAAATTATTTACAAACAACTTATGCAATTATGGCATAAATGGTTGTAAATGCTTCTCTGGGATCCCCTTTGTTCAGAAATAGCAGACTTATATGGCTTTGGCGTTGCTTTTTGGTAATTAGAAGGCTGCTAAATGCCACTGTGCACCACACATGTTTTATGCCCAGCAGTGAAGGGGTTAATTAGGGAGTATGTAGGGAGCTTGTAGAGTTAATTTTAGCTTAAAGGACAGTCTACACCAGAAATGTTTATTGTTTTAAAAGATAGATAATCCCTTTATTACCCATTTCACAGTTTTGCATAACTAACACATTTATAATAATATACTTTTAACCTCTGTGATTATCTTGTATCTAAGCCTTTGCAAACTGCCCCTTTTTTCAGTTCTTTTGACAGAGTTGTAGTCTAGCCAATCAGTGCCTGCTCCCAGACAACTTCTCGTGCACGAGCACAGTGTTATCTATATGAAATACGTGAACTAACACCCTCTAGTGGTGAAAAACTGTTAAAATGCAATCTGAAAGAGGTGGGCTTCAAGGTCTAAGAAATTAGCATATGAACCTCCTAGGTTATGCTTTCAACTAAGAATACCAAGAGAACAAAGCAAAATTGGTGATAAAAGTAAATTGGATAATTGATTAAAAATACATGCTCTATCTGAATCATGAAAGTTTATTTTGGCCTAGACTGTCCCTTTAAGTGTAGTGTAGTAGACAACCCAAAGTATTGATCTAGGCCCATTTTGGTATATTTAATGCCACCATTTCACCGCCAAATGCCATCAAATTTAAAAAAAACTATTTTTTTCCACAATTTTAGGTTTCTCACTGAAATTATTTACAACTTGTGCAATTATGGCACAAATGGTTGTAAATGCTTCTCTGGGATCCCCTTTGTTCAGAAATAGCAGACATATATGACTTTGGCGTTGCTTTCTGGTAATTAGAAGGCCGCTAAATGCTGCTGCGCATCACACGTGTATTATGGCTAGCAGTGAAGGGGTTAATTAGGTAGTTTGTAGGGAGCTTGCAGGGTTACTTTTAGCTTTAGTGTAAAGATCAGCCTCCCACCTGACACATCAGACCCCCTGATCCCTCCTAAACAGCTCCCTTCCCTCCCCCACCCTACAATTGTCCCCGCCATCTTAAGTACTGGCAGAAAGTCTGCCAGTACTAAAATAAAAGTTTTTTTTAGCATTTGCATATGCTGTGGTGTAGCATCCCCCCTTAGCCCCCAACCTCCCTGATCCCCCCCCCAAAACAGCTCTCCAACCCTCCCCATCTGCCTTATTGGTGGCCATCTTGGGTACTGGCAGCTGTCTGCTATTATTTCACAGTCAAAAAAGTGTTGTTTTTTTTTAAATGTACACTACTGTTACACCAGATATGAGTGGTGGCACTGGGCAAGTGGGCAGAGTATACACTGTAAGCCTGACACACACGCTGGCAGGCAGACAGGCAACTGCAATTAGATTACACAGGAAAAAAAAGCAGACTGATGTTCTAGCCCTAAAAAGGGCTTTTTGGGGTGCTGTCCTTACAGCAGAGATCAGATGAGTCCTTCAGGACTGTAGTCGACACTGAATACACTAGCCTAGATATCGATTTCCCTATTAAATCAGCAGCAGCTACACTGTCCCTCCTCTCACTAAGAATGCAGCTTCCAAATGAATCTAAAATGGATGCTGTCCAGGAGGTAGGAGGGTCTGGGAGGGAGGGTCTGCTGCTGATTTGCTGGAATGTGTCTGCTGACTGTGAGGTACAGGGTCAAAGTATTACTCAATGATGACAAATAGGGGGCGGATCGAACATCGCATATGTTCGCCCGCCGCGGCGAAAGCAAACAAGTTATGCTCGCCGGGAACTATTCGCAAAAGATTAATCCCCTGAGGTACACGTGTGGAGGAGAGGTGCCTCAAATAAAGTATCTCACACCCTCAGATGAAGTTGTCCCCACGGTGGAGGTTCCAGCAATCACACACTTCCAATAGTTCCCAGCAGTACACCCCTTCTAATGATCCCAAGAGTGATAAATTTAAAACCACCTCAGTAGTGTCCTGTAGTAAAGTTAAAAACAAGTAGTTGAGGTAGGTATTCAGGGTATATTAGGGGAGTTGGGTCAGGTTATATTCCCTGTGTGTGTGCAGTATCTGTTGCACACTTACTTCTGAGGAAAGATGGCATCGTTCCCTCTCACAGGTTTCAGGCCTATGTCTGGAGCTGCAAACCTTAAATCTTGATGTGCAGTTATTTATCAGGGATGGTAATTCTGCCTGCTTTAATCTTATTTTTTCATGAAGATTTCAGGCTCTTTAATGAGCCAGAGTCTTCCGAGGTAGGCCGAAGCCTTGGATTTTCCTGAAAATCCTCTGGAACTCCTTTCTGGCTAGATCGAAATTTGTCTCAAACTCAGCCAAATTTCAGCCAATGGTCCCTTGTAGTGAGTAAATACTGCTCCAAAGTTTTTTTTTTCTGGGAATCAGCTCCTAAATCGTGCTTTTTAGGGCTAATAAATGACAGGTTTTAACTAGAGCTCTGTTAAATTTTGATTGTTTAGGCTGCTGGTTAGCTCCGCCATCAAGATGAGTTTTTTAAAAGTTTTTTTCTAAAAAGTTTTAAAAACATTTCAATTAAGTTCTGGCACAAAATGAAACCGGATATGACGTCATATACCAAAACCGGATATGACACAAATATGCTGAAAATATGCGATACTAAATAATAGAGCGAGATGGCGCTTCAAGGCTTCAAATTAAATGAGGCAAAATACAATATTATGAGCTCTGTTAAGCGAAGTACGGTTTAAAAACTGCATTAACCTAGGCGGAAATACATTTAAAACACGTATTTAATGGAAATTACATACACATTAGTCACTTACGTTTTTTTACAATAATCCCACAATACATCAGTAATGAACAGGAAGTAGATGGTTTGTAACCGTTTTTGGCACCAAAACATTCTCAACAGACCCTCCCATTTCCTCTATAAAAATTTACCAGTATAAGCCAGTTCTCTAGTCTTGATAAAGGCCTTATAACAGACCGAAACGTGTTGACTTTGAACTGGTAAGCATATTTTCTACACACTAATATTGTTGAAAGCAATCTGCACTATTGTATTTATTCTTTATACAGGAGGATATAAAGAACATTTTCACTGATCACCAAGGAATTGGATTCACCTAACGGATTCATCACCAAGAATCAAGTTTGGATTTACAATTATTTTTATTTCTTTACTTTCACCTTTATTGGATTTTGCATTATTTTTATTTTTATTTATATATACAGTATATATATATATATATATATATATATATATATATATATATATATATATATTGATCAACACCAAGTTCACCTATTTTCCCTTATATTGTCTTTAATTTATTACACCCAATATTACACTCTTAAGGGTATTTTCAGGACCCCTTCAGGATAATTTGAGCATTTTCATCACCACTATGTTGTTACTTTTATCACTAATAAGTTGGATTCACATTTGTTAGACTTTGGACACAATCATTCATAATTTGGACACTTTTTGATCATTAACTCACATAAGCGTGATTCAGCATTTTTGTGTTTATTTACTATTTATTCATCTTATACATCCTGTTGTAATTTAACATACAAGAGGAGTTCAGTCACACTAGAATAAATCAGGACATTTAGTCAGGATTTCCAAGTCCATATAGAATATCAAGGCTAGCGGAACAAATATCCACTCTCCTCGGTATCAATCAGGACATTTAGTGAAGATTCCCAAGTCCATATAGGATATCAAGGCCAGCGGAATTAATATTCCGCCAGCCTCAGTATCAAATTGGTGAATCCATTTGTGAAATTGTTTTTATTTATATTTTTATATTTGTATTTTTATATCTGTTTTTACTATTGTGCATGGATCCATGCTTTTAGTCTGTCAAATTGTAATAAATTGTTTATTTACATAACACTTCTGTCAGTTCATCATACCTTAGCCTTTATTTGATTGGCACTCCGATCCCACCCTTATTTCTATAGACTATTGATATGGTATGCTAGGTACCATTTGTTCAGAGCTGTAGGTATCATTGCCTTGTCCTTGGGGCTTAATCATCTGTGCAGTACATTCTAGAGATACAGACAGAGTTTTCCCCTAAAACTCATTCAATCATGTGTAATTCCTTAAAAAATTCAATGTAAACTGTGTTCAAACGATTAATTTTAATCTTCCATAGACTAAAATGGAAGCTGGAAACAGCCTTCTGGTGCTTTAATTTAGGGAGCATAAATATGAAAATATGAACTTTTTTATAAAAAGGCATTATCAGAAAGCAAAATCAGCAAAAGAAAATATGTTAAAAATGCAGTATTGTATCAATTTTGTAAATAATGTAGTATTGCAGAAACTAAGGTCAATAGAATGCTTGCTTGTATAGATAGAAGTATTTGAGGTTGAATGTAGAGATCACTAGTTAGGCCTCATCTTAAGTATCTGTAGTGGGGAAACAGGAAGGCGCCAATAGGGTGATATCGCAAAAGACCCTGACAAGTAGGTTAGAAGGATAATGGTACTCACAAGCAGGGCGGCACTTGAACGTGCCTAACAAAGCAGGCCGGGACCTCAGCGTCACCCGGAAGACTCACAACGGCAGCAACCAATCCTCGAGCCGGACCAAGTTCCGTGTGGCCAATCAGGATCGCTGGATACTCACACACCCTCCTCTTCGTATGCCGAATCCAAACACTGGCAGAGGGATAAGAGGATAGTGATACACCGTGTGTGACGCTCCCGATTGCCGAGAGCTAAGTAACAAAGTCCAAAAGCTGTAAAGAGGAAGGAGCAAACTCCAGCAAAGTAGATTAAAACAATTTATTAAAATGTTTTAAAAACCAATGCATAAAAGCAACGCGTTTCTCGGCTACACAGAGCCGTTTCCTCAGGCTGTTGAACCGAGAAACACAGAGCCGTTTCATCAGGCTGTTGTAGCCGAGAAACGCGTTGCTTTTATGCATTGTTTTTAAAACATTTTAATAAATTGTTTTAATCTACTTTGCTGGAGTTTGCTCCTTCCTCTTTCCAGCTTTTGGACTTTGTTACTTAGCTCTCGGCAATCGGGAGCGTCACACACGGTGTATCACTATCCTCTTATCCCTCTGCCAGTGTTTGGATTCGGCATACGAAGAGGAGGGTGTGTGAGTATCCAGCGATCCTGATTGGCCACACGGAACTTGGTCCGGCTCGAGGATTGGTTGCTGCCGTTGTGAGTCTTCCGGGCGACGCTGAGGTCCCGGCCTGCTTTGTTAGGCACGTTCAAGTGCCGCCCTGCTTGTGAGTACCATTATCCTTCTAACCTACTTGTCAGGGTCTTTTGCGATATCACCCTATTGGCGCCTTCCTGTTTCCCCACTACAGATTATCTTACCGTTGACACACGCTACAGAAGAGCGGCCTTTCATTGGAATATTTGGACTGACCTCCACTTCCATCACCGTGGGCGCACCTCTGTCAAGAACTCTCTGTTTTTGATTTTTTTCTCATCTTAAGTATGGTGTGCAGTTCTGGGGGCCATATATCCACAAAGATTTAAATACATTGGAATTTGTTTAACAATTGGCTACTAAAATGGTAACTGGTCTAAAAAATAAAGCTTAAAAAGAAGGGCTCCATTTTTTAAGTATTTATATCTTAGAGAAGAGAAAGTTAAGAGGTGATATGAAATAAATATTTAAGTTTATTAAGGATCTTAAAAAGGTTGAGGCTGTAAGCATTTTTCACAAAAAGAGCAACACCACAACAAGGGGTCATGATGAAGGGTAGCAGCTTAAAGGGTAAATTGTTGAAGCACTTCTTCACAGAAAGGGTAGTTGATTTATGGAATAATCATGGTTTTAAACACTGTGCATAAGGCTATCCTACAAAAAAAATAAGCATACACATAACAATGAGTTAATTAACTAATTAAGCTGGCAACGTAAACAATACACGTATAGAAAAGAGAGATTGTCTTAAAAAAAGGCCTTGTTAAAGGCCGAAACGCCTTGACTTGCCTAACCTACCAGCCCGATTTTCCAACATGTTTACCTGGTAAGCCTTGTACCTTTTAGAACAGCCTGTTTCCCATATTTTGCACCTTTACTTTCCTTTCTCTTCACAGGTTCCATAAGGAGATACCATTTAACTTTTATTGTGTACTTCCTCCCACTGTGGACTTTTCTCTATTTTGGATTTAAAAACCTCTCATTGGGATCACAAATCCCTATTCTAGAATGAACTATACCACTTTTTGAACTCTCTCATTCATATCCATCTCTAATTTCCATTTTATTATAATTTTTTCATATATTTTTCACATTGATACATTTTTTTCACACACACACACACACACACACACACATATATATATATATATATATATATATATATATATATATATATATATATATATATATATATATATATATATATATATATATATATATATATATACTCATACTTGAAGAAGTAACTAGACTTAAGAAACAAACTGGAGGAGATATAGGGGTCCTAGAACAAACCAAACTGAATACACTACGGAATGATCCAAAAGAGGACTGGATAACGAAGCTCCAGGATAAAGTCAACAAGTACCAACAGGACCTAGTTAACTTCAAGAACAAGAAGCAAATGACAGTTGAAGGTGACTACAGGGAGCAGAATTTCTATGCGTGGCTGACAGGAAAATCATCTAATAGGAGGTTCAATAGGAATAGAACGACAGGCAAACCAATCAACACAATAGACAGCAGTGGATCTGAAACTAGTGATTAAGACACAGACAGTACCCGGCCTAGTAGGGACAACAAGAATAGGATTACATCTAAACCACCAACCCAGGTTCAAAAAAAGGGAGGAAGAAAAGAACCAGAATCCACACCAGAAGTGGTGGAAAGGCAAGAATAACCCGATCAGGAGCTGCCCAGAAGATTTAGTAGTCAATTTGAGCGCAAGGGCCATTACAGACCTGGAAAATGAGGTCCTCAAAAAAGGTCTGAGCTTTGTTCCCACTCCAAAGATTGATATGTTTACAAACCATGTTGAATTAAATAGGCTTCAAAGACAGCTAAAACTCAAAGAATTCTTCAAGACAGAGCAACAGACAAAGGACAATCCCTTCTATATAAAAAGTGTGCACACAGGAGATTGAAAAAGCCAGCAAAAAAAATCAAAAATAGAGGACAAAACCTCAACATTGCACAAAGAAAAGCATTAAAATGCTTGTCAGAAGACACATCCATTGTCATACGCCCAGCTGACAAGGGGGGGGGGGGCATTGTCATATTGGACTATGCATACTATAGGAATGAACTATTGACACAAATACAAGATGAAGAAGTATACAAAGTGCTAGCATCTAATCCAACTTCCGCACAGCAAACATACCATCCATTTTCTAGACATTGAGATATATAAGGATATGACTAACCCAGAGATCAGAATTGGCACAACCCTCTATTCTAAGCCAACAGACCGGAATTATCTACTGACGGTCAACTCATTCCATCCACCAGCACTTAAGAAAGGAATAATCAGATCCCAAATGATGAGAGTGATCCGTAATAACAGCAACAAGAATAATAAAGAAAAACAACTAGAAACAATGAGCCTGAAATGTATACAAAGATGATATATAAACAAACTGAAGTGAACAGGTCATGAAGGACACCTGGAATCTGACACAAATCAATCTTCTTACCAGAGGAATTGGAGAGAAGATGAAAGAAGAATGCATGACCATGATGGTTACGTTCAACCCTAAAAGCAGATCCATCCAACAAACTATAGTAAAGAATTGGTTCATTTTGAACCAAGATCCAACCCTTCCCTTCTATAACCAACCACCACCAAGAATGGTATACAATAGAACCAACAATCTTTGTGATGTACTGGTCAAAACAACTTTTGAGCCGGATATGAAACAAAAAGTTTGGCTACCAACACCCAAGAAAGGCTGCTACAGCTATGGTAATTGCATCACATGTAATTCCTTTATAACAGGTATATTTGATCATTTGTCCATGTGGTCTATACTATGTGGGCAAGACGAGCACGTCCTTCCATGAACGACTAGCGAATCATCGCAGTGCAGATAGGAAGGCCATAAAAGACAAAAAAAGTGACCAACCTGTGGCACGCAACTTTATGCAACAGGGACACACAGTAGCCATGTTAAGAACAATTCTTATCGATTGGATACCACCATTAAGAAGAGGGGGTAACAGAAACTTTGAACTGCTAAAGAGGGAAGCAAGGTGGATTCACCGACTGGAAACACTATTACCCAAGGGACTCAATACCAGCATTGACTATGCTTTGTTCTACTAACTGTTGTAATTTATATAGTAGTAACATACCATTGAGATAACACTATATGTTTTACTATTGGGGCTCTAGCTATACTATCTGGACTACAATTAGGTTTTCCTAACAATATTAACTATTATTCCCATATTAAATACTATACTCTTCTCTCGGGTCATATACAACACCTTTATTCCCTACAGAACTAAATGCAATCATGTAGCTCAAATTAAGTGTATCTGTTACACTGTTTGTCACACTCAACAGTCAGACACCATCAATGTAATGCCTACTTGCTTAAGTGATGACTCTGCACACACCTACACAGCACCTACAGTACACATCCAACTGACTCCTTTCTCCCTTTGTTCATACATGTCCATTGTTTGCACTTGTTTCATTTTGCATTCATTAACATAGACCAAATGTTGTACGCCTGCAAACGTTAACACTTAGTGACATTGCTAAAGTGATATTTGCATTCCTACTCTGTGTTTATATATATTTATATACCTCAGTGAGCATACACTAGTCCAAGTGATTTGTATTTCCTAGTGATTATATATTATTCCCAATGGAACGTTTCAAATTACGGCAACATCCACCTATTCGATAGCCTTTAGCACCGTACCTCTAAACTCTTTTACTGATTTTTCTAAGGTTTTATGGACTGATGAAATGAGAGTGAGTCTTGATGGGCCAGATGGATGGGCCCATGGCTGGATTGGTAAAGGGCAGAGAGCTCCAGTCCGACTCAGACGCCAGCAAGGTGGAGGTGGAGTACTGGTTTGGACTGGTATCATCAAAGATGAGCTTGTGGGGCCTTTTCGGGTTGAGGATGGAGTCAAGCTCAACTCCCAGTCCTACTGCCAGTTTCTGGAAGACACCTTCTTCAAGCAGTGGTACAGGAAGAAGTTTGCATCCTTCAAGAAAAACATGATTTTCATGCAGGACATTGCTCCTTCACACGCGTCCAAGTACTCCACAGCGTGGCTGGCAAGAAAGGGTATAAAAGAAGAAAATCTAATGACATGGCCTCCTTGTTCACCTGATCTGAACCCCATTGAGAACCTGTGGTCCATCATCAAATGTGAGATTTACAAGGAGGGAAAACAGTACACCTCTCTGAACAGTGTCTGGGAGGCTGTGGTTGCTGCTGCACGCAATGTTGATGGTGAACAGATCAAAACACTGACAGAATCCATGGATGGCAGGCTTTTGAGTGTCCTTGCAAAGAAAGGTGGCTATATTGGTCACTGATTTGTTTTTGTTTTGTTTTTGAATGTCAGAAATGTATATTTGTGAATGTTGAGATGTTATATTGGTTTCACTGGTAAAAATAAATAATTGAAATGGGTATATATTTGTTTTTTGTTAAGTTGCCTAATAATTATGCACAGTAATAGACACCTGCACACACAGATATCCCCCTAAAATAGCTAAAACTAAAAACAAACTAAAAACTACTTCCAAAAATATTCAGCTTTGATATTAATGAGTTTTTTGGGTTCATTGAGAACATGGTTGTTGTTCAATAATAAAATTAATCCTCAAAAATACAACTTGCCTAATAATTCTGCACTCCCTGTACTTATCTGCCAGGGTCTAGGAACAATACGCTTGACATGATACACTGGTACACATGTTACATTAGTAGCAAACACGCTTAATCATATTGGGTGTTTTTCTGCATGTCCATTTAAGCACATTCTTGCAAGGTATTTTATGCAACATGTGTTTTACACTAATATATATTTACATATGCCTATACCATTGTGTATACATCGATTAATATGTGTGGACATCCCTAGTGAGGATAGGAGTCTTTTTAATCTTTTAATCTATTTTGACCCTATAAGTCCTTTTGATTTCCATTCAGAATTTTCTTATTAAGTTTTTTGTTCTGGTCCCTGTTTGTTTTGCTTTTGTTACATTGTATTTTATTAGTATCTAGTTATGCATTTGTCCCCTCTATGTTCTGATATGTATCTGTGTACAAGTTGTATATCTATTGAACTAGTTACATCAGAGTCAGCGCGATGAGCTGTAAGACCTTGTTCTTGGTTTCACCATTGTTAATTTGCAAGCATGTTTGCTACTATATGCATGAATTGAAATGTTTTCAGCTAAATCTGATTACATGTACATGTGCAACCTCTCTCTGAAGGGCTTTGGATCTTAGCATGTATACTTTACTAGCAGATATGGGGATACCTATACACAGCTTATGAAACTTCATTTATTGTGTATTTAAGTATTTTCCAGGCATCAATTTTTTACTTTTTTACTTTTCTATTTTCAATCATTGTTACTTTTTTCTTTGTTCTTTATATGTCTTATGTTTGTTAGCTTTGTTTAGTGATGTGTTTTACTCTTAGTGGAACTAATTGTGTTTTTTCCTTTATTTTGTTGTATTCTCTTGCATAGAACAGTCTTGATAAAGGTCCCTGTGAGGACCGAAACGTTGACTGACTAATAAACTATAAATACATTTTGTGTTAGTTAAGTCCTGTGTGTGCCTCTTCTCTTCATGAAAGTTTCATACACCTGTGCATATTTGTTATACCCCATCTGGGTCATTAACTTCATGAAGTCTTCACTTGTTATGTTTTCACTGTGGCCATTGTCCCAAGTCTTATATAAGACTCACATACTCTGTTTTAATATTTAATATTTAAGTTTTTCTCTGTTCAAATAATTATGTTTTTAAGTGTTTTGCTTTATGTTATATATTAAATATGTTTTAATGTGTTTTATATACACACTTTAGCCTTTTTTGGTGCTCCTAACTTTATTTTCTTTGTCTATTATTAACGATTGTGTTAGGTGATCGTTTCTATTATAGTGAGCCTGTGTGTAATCTCTTTTTACGCTATATACTATATTTCCTTTTTTTTACATATAGAAAAGCAAACATTTTTAACAATTCTAGAATATATGACAAATAATCCTATAAATTAAAATAACACATGTAGAGACTTCTGCTTAGAGAACATAAGTGAATTAAAATACATGTGCCATTCAAAAGAGCAAAGTTTTGGAACATCATTTAGTAAAAAAGTGAGCAAATGATTGTGTCACACATTTTTATATTGAAATGTTATTTCCCTCAAATGCATCAAAAATGATCGTTAAAAGTGATTACATTTAAATCATGCAACCTTCATTATTGCAAAACTTGAAAATACGTCTGATATGGCAAAGAATGATTAAGAACAGTATCACAGGATTAATATCCGATGGAATTTTATGTTGAAGTTATTACTTTGGATATTCATGCCAGTCAATGCTTCAAATTTAAAAGAAAAAAAAAATCATTATTGTCTGCATCTAATTTGCCTTGAACATTATCTGTCTAGTTTTTTTTAATAACTTTGGGTGTCAATCCACTAAATGGTCGCGGTGAGGTATAGCAGACATATTTACATCCACGGATAACAACCAGTTTAAGATGTGATATATGGGCTCCAACAAGTCATCAATTGTTAAGGAAATTAGATAGGAAAGTAAAATAATAGAAGTATTTTATCAAATAGAGCAGATATTTGTAAACCAATTCTAAAGTGTCTTGTTTATCAGAAAGATCATAAAACTCCTAAAACTGAAAAACAAACAAAACCATATTAAATGCTCATATCATAAAATAAAATTTGCTTTGAAAATCTATATTTTGTACATCATTTTTTATCATTTTATGTTGTTTAACAATCTGTAACACTTAAAACTCTTGTATTCAATACTTTATTTGTTCTAGTCAAAACTGAATAATGCAAATCAATGTTTTGTACAAAATAATAAATCAATAGTACAGCAACTGCATTGATCATAATATAGACTTTTTTCTGTCTCGTTTGTAAAACTTAAATATAGATTTTAAACATTTGCAAGATCTAAAATGATTTAGTTTGTAACTGAGTTGAATTTTAAGTGTATTTTATTTGTTTAGAATTCAACTATATAAATAGTATATGCCAGAAAATTATGGGAAGCAAATGCTATTTGAATGTATTTGATCTATTGTACACGCATTTAGTACCACTTCTTCTTTCCGTAAGAGAAAAATACTTGTGAAGCCAAAATAAAATAAATGTAGTTGCATTAAAAATAAAAATATTTTGATATTAAAAATAATGTAATGATTTGACCTTTGACCTTATACCTAATGATGCCAAACTGTAATCCCTAATCTCAAATTATAAAAACTAAAGGCCCAGATTACGAGTTTTGCGTTAGAGGCTATGCAGTGCTAATGAGCAGTTTTCACTCAACGCTCACTTACAGACAGCGCTGGTATTACGGGATTTTACAAACCAGACAAGAAGTGAACGTTGAGCAAAATTTTGTTCATTACCGCACTCCAATACCAGCGCTGCTTAAGTCAGCGGTGAGCTGGTGTAACGTGCTCGTGCACGATTTCCCCATAGGAATCAACAGGGAAAGCCGGCTGAAAAAATGTCTAACACCTGCCAAAAAGCAGCGTAAAACTCCTTAACGCAGCCCCATTGATTCCTATGCTGAAATAAAATTTATGTTAACACCTAACACCCTAACATGAACCCCAAGTCTAAACACCCCTAATCTTATACTTATTAGCCCCCAATCTGCCGCCCCCAACATCGCCGACACTGAAATTATAATTATTAACCCCTAGTCTGCCGCTCCGGACACCGCCGCCACCTACATTATACTTATGAACCCTTAGTCTGCTGCCCCCAACATCGCCAAACCCTACATTATATTTATTAACCCCTAATCTGCTGCCCCCAATGTCGCCGCCACTATAATAAACATATTAACCCCTAAACCACCGCACTTCCGCCTCACAAACATTAGTTAAATATTATTAACCCCTAATCTGCCAGTCCTAACATCACCGCCACCTACCTACATTTATTAATCCCTAATCTGCCACTCCCAACGTCACCGCCACTATATTAAAGTTATTAACCCCTAAACTTAAGTCTAACCCTAAACCTAACACCCCCTAACTTAAATATAATTTAAATAAATCGAAATTAATATTCCTATCATTAACTAAATTATTCCTATTTAAAACTAAATACTTACCTGTAAAATAAGCCCTAAGATAGCTACAATACATACACTAATTACATTACTACTTACATTGTAGCTAGCTAAGGATTTTTTTTTTATTTTACAGGCAAGTTTGTATTTATTTTAACTTGGTATAATTGTTATTAAATAGTTATTAACTATTTAATAACTACCTAGTTAAAACAAAGACAAATTTACCTGTAAAATAAAACCTAACCTAAGTTACACTAACACCTAACACTACACTATAATTAAATAAATTAACTAAATTAAATACAATTACCTAAATTAAATTAAATTAGCTAAAGTACAAAACCCCCCCTCCACTAAATTACAGAAAATAATTAACAAATTACAGAAATTTAAACTAATTACACCTAATCTAATAGCCCTATTAAAATAAAAAAGCCCCCCAAAATTAAAAAAAAAACTAGCCTAAACTAAACTACCAATAGCCCTTAAACAGGCATTTTGCGGGACATTGTCCCAAAGTAATCAGCTCTTTTACCTGTAAAAAAAAAATACAAACAACCCCCCAACAGTAAAACCCACCACCCACACAACCAACCCCCCAAATAAAATACTAGTTTAAAAAACCTAAGCTCCCCATTGCCCTGATAAGGGCATTTGGATGGGTATTGCCCTTAAAAGGGCAGTTAGCTCTTTTGCAAGCCCAAACTCCTAATCTAAAAAATAAACCCACCCAATACACCCTTAAAGAAACCTAACACTAACCCCCTGAAGATCGACTTACCGGGAGACGTCTTCATCCAAGCCGGGCGAAGTGGTCCTCCAGACGGGCAAAAGTCTTCATCCAAGCCAGCAGAAGTGGTCCTCCAGATGGGCAGAAGTCTTCATCCTGATGGCATCTTCTATCTTCATGCATCTGGTGCGGAGTGACTCTATCTTCAAGACATCCGACGTGGAGCATCCTCTTCTTCCGATGACTAAAACAGAATGAATGTACCTTTAAGTGACATCATCCAAGATTCCGTCCCTTAGATTCCGATTGATTCTATCAGCCAATCGGAATTAAGGTAGAAAAAATCCTATTGGCTGATGCAATCAGCCAATAGGATTGAAGTTCAATTCTATTGGCTGATCCAATCAGCCAATAGGATTGAGCTCGCATTCTATTGGCTGTTCCAATCAGCCAATAGAATGCAAGCTCAATCCAATTGGCTGATAGGATCAGCCAATAGGATTGAACTTCAATCCTATTCTATGGAAGTCCCATAGAAAAAATACTTTATGAAGTTTATATAAGTCGTTTTGCGGTAAGGCCAAAGAAGTGTGCAGTGACCCTAAACCTTCAAGACTCGTAATACCAGCGGGCGTAAAAAAGCAGTGTTAGGACCTCTAACCTAACGCTGCTTTTTTAGCCTAACGCACAACTCGTAATCTAGCAGTATGTGTTTCCAGAAGTTCACTGGTTTTCTTTTGCTATAACATATTAATGGACCAATAACACAGTTTTAAAGCACAATTAATACAATGCATAATAAAAAAACAATGCAAAAGCACTTAGTTTGAATTTTACATAATTAGTAAATTTGCTTCTAATTTCAAACTTAGTTTCAAATTTCTTTCCACTGCTTCAAGTGACAGCTATCAGGCAATCACAAAATCCATATACAAATATTCTGCCAATTCTTGCACATGAGCGGTAGGAAGTGCATTTAAAAATATTTTGCACATTTAGATAATGGAAATGAATTGGAAAGTTGTTTAAAATTGTGTGCTCTATCTGAATTTTGAATGTTTACTTTTGACAGCCTCCTCTCATAATCCTTCTCCATTAAAAATACTTTAGGCCAGGAAGTTGCTTTAGCAACTCCCTGTACTCCTTTGATTCCCACCCCTGCATATATTCAAGCAACAAACTTTTGATTTAGGCTCCCAGTCAACCTTCCCTCAGAATTCAGCACAATCAGTATTCCTAGACCTGTCACCTAACCTTTGGTAAGTCCTGCAGAAGTCTTCCTCACTCACCAATACCCCTGGACTCTCCTCCATGGAATGTAAACAATCTATTTCACAGCTCACTGCACCTAAGACTACACATGCTCAGACTTCACCCACTCAGACTAGAACATTACAAGAGGGCTACGGATAAATGCTAGACCAACTTTAATGAAGTAGAATAAAGAATATTGTGATAAGTTTACGTGCATTTTGAAAAAAATGCTCGTTTGACCTGATGGTCCTGACTGTAGAATACTTACTACGGGAGTTGGACGTACAGAAGGAGGAACCTACCTGGCTAGAGGGAGCATTGAAGGAGATAACGCCATTGGAGGAGGGGGGAAACTCCTAGCCACAGTCAATGCCTCTGCGAAGTACCTCAGGAAGACCATAGAAGCATGCAAAAGACAAACAAATTTCCGGGACGAACAAGACTATGCTGATGGTGAAGTGTACAGATGGACCCAAGCGTATTCCATATGACAATAGAAGGCACGATGCCCAATAGGCGTAGGAATCGATGACCACGTGATGATGCCGGAGGTTCAGCCTCTAATACAGACACCTCGTCGGGGGACTCAACAGAAAACATCACCACAGATGGCAAGAGATCAGGTCAGAAGGGAACAGAAACCTGGAGAATGGTACGCAATCGCCATTAATAGTGGTAAATATATCCACTTATCCCCTTACCCAGTCTGAACTAGGGGTGTTGAATAACTGATTATCCTATTGTCCATCTACGGATTGTGACTTTTTTTTTTTAATAATCAAGGTTTTTTATTAAGGTATTTAGTACTGTAACATACATAGCATGTAATCATATATGTAACCGCTATAACATGGAAACAAACATTTGTTGATATTAGACAATAAAAGTACAAAGATATCCACCAAGTTTACATGTCATATTCCTAAAACTACAATTTCTGGATCCTATCACTCTCTAAATAAAAAAGCTCAAACTAGACAAGTCACATATCAAGTGGAGGCCCTAAACAACTTTTCCAAGGACTGCTGATACAGAACATGTTTCAGTTGCGGCCTAAATTATTAGTATTGCTGGTTTTGCAGTGATACCTTACATTTTTCAATTTTATACCTGTCATATAAATACCTCTTTATCATGAGATAATACCTGATAGAATGAAACTTGAAATTGCACTATATACACAATAACAAATTATCTTAACTGAGAGGTTCCAACATTGAGTAATTTATAATACTAATTTCCTCCCATGAAATAGAAGGTAAATCTTGCACCAAACAGGGCTTACAGTAGTGATGGGGAAAATTAGCATTGTGGAGCAGGTTAAAACCGCTGAAATATTCACCCAGTAGGGTGAGTGTAGAAGAGGGGGGGAGGTGATTAATAATAAAAGAAACTAGGTGGGAGATAGCAAATTAACACCACATAATAAGCCTCATCAGGTTGGGTGGAGCGGGATAATTACCGACATTTCTCTGAAATGACATTAGTTATGACTGCATATAACATGTTACCATACACCCTCTGCACCTATATTCTAAAGGAACCTTATTATTTTTATTGCTTTATATAATCTGGCCCTACATATTAGAAAAGTAGCTCTAAATTAGTATCAAATTAATCCAGTCAGCTAACCCACAATAGCATAGTTCCCTTTTGCAATAGCTTAATCTTAGATGAAATAAGCACCATAATTGATATGTAGTGGCTACATAATGGAAAATTCAAGAACAAGGGGTCATGAGCTCAAGCTAAAGGGTAGTAGATTCAGGAGTAATTTGAGGAAGCACTTCTTTACAGAAAGAGTGATTGATTTATGGAATAAACTTCCTCAAGAGGTAGTAGCAACAAACACTGTGGGGGACTTTAAAAATGCATGGGACAAGCATAGGGCTATCCTACGAACTAGATAAGTTTATACTGTTAGGTAAGGTGGGGCAGACTTGCTGGGCCTATGGCTCTTATCTGCCGTCAATATCTATAATGTACAGAGATAAATGGTTAAACACCCCACTTATCATCTCAAGCGAGCTCCTATCTCCCCCGCCGGCTGAGGGAGACCAAGAGTACAGTGGTTTAGCATATGAGAGGTACACACAGATCAATATATGTAAAAATAACAGTATAGACATATAGGTAATATCCAATAATCTATTAACTTTTAAATGGATACCATACACTGTCCTATACTAAGTAAGGTGCCAATAGTTATGTAGTCATGTATATTTCTATACTCTCTAATGTTCAGCATAAATTGTATGGGTTAACCGTCCAAACACAAATCTTCCACTTGACATTAACATAATTATATCTACCAATCATCTTAGAGTAAACACGAGAGGGGATAACAAAGCTCAATCTGATATACAATTAAATTTGACTCCCCACAACTATAATATGGAATATATGTGGTAAAAGAGAAAAAAATAAAAGGGATAACATTTCTTATTCTGTGTTTCTCTCCATTGTACATATATGGAATATGTTCAAAAGGGCAACAACTTAAGATAACGGAGGGCAAGATAAGGATTGTGTGGACAGACTCTGATAACACCAGCTACCAATGATAACTTTTGCCCATATGTTAAAGTTTATCCATACCAGATTTTCCCAGAGAGTTATGAGCCTATATTGGGAACATGTATCTTCCGTTAGTGCCTGTGGCTGAAGTTTGTTCGTAGTGAAGCAAGATGAAAGATAAGGGCTTGGGTAAGGAGTTAGGAGCAGGCAATCTTTCAGTAGATCCTTCTCGTCCCCATCACAGCAAATACCTTCAAATCTAGCCAATACCCAGACGTATCAAATTCTTGTGCTGCACGGTGGTCAGGTAATCTGGAGCACTCGATAACAGCAGCCACACCAGCTGAGTACCGCCCGGTATTAGGACAAGTGGCTCAGGGCCAGAGATGTATACTGTCGGTCGAAGACTGTGTGCCCTGGTGCCTCCTAGTAGTTGTGTCTGCGGCATCATCATATCGGCAGTGTACAATAGCCCCGGTACTGTGGGGACCGGGAAGGACCGCTGGGTACTTTTCTTTAGGGAAATATCCAGTTGTTCCGTTCTCCTCGGGTAGAGGACCTCTACGCCCACTGCACTCATATCTGTAGAATCTTGAGATAAAGCTGTGATAGATCGTGACAGGTACGGTTCCGACCAGTCTGTCTCCCCCGATACTTCTCTAGTCAGCGTGATATTCAGTGACGGGGCCGCCACAGCCCTCAATTCAGTAACCAGAGTTAGCCGGTGAGAGTCCAGGGATCTCGTTAAACCATACAGGGCCAAAATAATTTGTTGCTCCATTATAAGGCTGTAGGAGCAAGTGTAGGAGGTATTTCTTCGTCTACCAAGATGATGCGTGGGTAACTGCAAGTACAATGGAGGAAACTTTACAGTGGTCCTATCCAGCTAGCAGGCCTCAGTGACGATATTTTGTCAGAGACATGCTAGTTTAGTCCCCAGCTTTATGATCTATATCTTAGGATATAATAGAAGCCAAATGTATAAAAATATATATTCCTAAGGTGCCATAAAATACAGTTTAAATGATTAAGTTTCAGGAGCTCTAGGATGGCACTTCTTGTTGCTTCGGCAGTTGGCTCCGCCCCTGTGACTTTTTTTTTTAATAGTTTTTTTATTGAGGTTTTGCGGAGAAAACAACATACAATGATAGCCCTATAACAGTAAAGGGGCACTGAACCCACATTTTTTTTTCTTTCGTGATGCAGATAGAGCATGTCATTTTAAGCAACTTTCTAATTTACTCCTATTATCAATTTTTCTTCGTTCTCTTGCTATATTTATTTGAAACATACGGCATCTAAGGTTTTTTTTGCTCAGAACTCTGGACAGCACTTTTTTATTGGTGGATTAATTTAACCACCAATCAGCAAGGACAACCCATGTTGTTCACCAAAAATGGGCCGGCATCTAAACTTACATTCTTGCATTTCAAATAAAGATACAAAAAGAATGAAGAAAGTTTGATAATAGGAGTAAATTAGAAAGTTGCTTAAAATTTCAATCTGAATCACGAAAGAAAATATTTGGGTTCAGTGTCCCTTAAGCACATGTATTCTATTGTTCAATAAACATTGATATTTGTAAACAAAAGAAAACAAGAATGCATGACAGTAAATAGGCTTCACAAACCTCTATTTTATAATTAGGATAGCCTAAATAACTGACTAATTGGTTGGCCACTTATGGACCATTTGGTCAAGAAACTAAAAGACATATGGTAGTCAGATTGGTAGCCACTTTTGGCTTCATGGTGCCTAGTGAAAAATATAGTAGCTGATATATGCAGCGGATGAGCACCGCTTAGGGTTTAGTAAGTAGTGTGTTGTAGCAAAACAAGAGAAATTACTATATTGTGTGCGATATAAAGTCACATGTGAAGAACAAATAATAATAAACAATTAACATAAATATTGTGGGACATAAGGATAAAATATTTTCTATATGGGGGGGGCGTGGTTAGCATTGTACAGCTCAAGGAAGCTTTGAAACACCATAAAAGTGGATACTCAAATCTTATTCATTTGCTTAGTAGTACTAAAAATAACAGCAACATTCCCTCTATGTAGTTAGTACTCTAGTAGTAACCTCACTCTTGTACCAAACCAAGGGCCACAGCTAGATCCCTGAGTATATATAAAACATTAGTTGAAAACAGTAAACAGCTGGGTACTACGTAAGAATCTGAGAATATTGTATGTGAAGTTCATTGAGTTAAACATGTATAGACCCTTACAAACATTGAATAGTAGGGAGTTATAAAAATACAGTTGCAGAGCAGGGGTTAGAATTGTTCTCAAGCATGACCAGGTCAGACATTGACTGTTAGGGTATATGTGTTAGTGTAAAGTTTTAAGCATTAAATCATCACATGGTACTTATTCACCTCAGAATAAGCTATCTCTTGAAATGCTAGTTCTTTATTTTCATAAGTTGTTGCAGTATATGTACCTAGGTAGCCTGATTTGTTAGTACTGGTAGTCCTTTACAAAAACCACAAAACTTCCAAAGTCTGATTAATTCTCACAACTGCAACACTTAGTAGATTGCACTGCACTGCCTCAGCCAATGGCAGCACCGTGAGATATTGGGTGAATTTAAAGTGGTTATTGTCAGCTATGTGATCTGCGTCCTAACAAATGGAAGAGATAATAACTATACTAATATAACATATTTTTCTAATCTTGCAATTAGGAAGCTCTAAATCAGAGTGCAAATATTTTGAATGGCAGAACAAATTGACCTCAAATTCTCTTTTTTTATGTAGCTACAAGGGCATATCATGGGGAGGGACATATGGAATCATAACTTAGTTAGGCAAACATACACTAGTGAATATTGAAGTAGGAAGATAGGTGAATTAAAACAATATAGTGAGAGATCTAGGTAACATTTTATGTGAGTCCCCATGTAGGATGTGGCTTACAGTAGGTGTCCATCGTGTTGACTGGCATCAAACCTGTAAGCGAAAGGTGTTATACATCTAGCAAAATTTTAGCTGATGCCCAATATAGAGCACTCCGATATGGCCTCAATCTTTTGCAGCAATAAAGTTTGAGCTCTGACAATGCTGTTCTGCAAGGAATCATAACTAACAAGAGGGTATTTTAAGATTGCAATGTCCTGAACCTGTAGCCTGTGGGGAGACCTCCTGATCAGCGGTGGTGTAGGATCCTTGCCCCGGACTCTTGTAACTTTAGACTGTGTAGCTTTACAAGAAACAAAATATATAGATATGGTGTGTGGAAGCACACCGATCCTCAAGGGGCGCTCTCAATCAAAACAAATGTAACACAATGTAATAAAAACAATAATTATGTATAAAACAACACTATAAAAATAAACAGCAGAATACCAGAGAAAAAAACAATAAAAAAATAAAATATAACTTTGTGACTGGAAACACAATAAATGTCCCAATAACTAAATGATATCCTGTAAGTCACAATAGCTCCAGATGATTGCAAAGGTCAGCTCTCTGTCATAGGGGGGTCAGAATCCTGATGATAACAGATGGTCTGAAAAAAGAAAACACAGAGGCGCCCAATGGCCTAATACCACAATACCAAGGACAAGCGAAATATGTAAGACTAATACTCACAAACGAGTAGCACCAAAAAGTGCAAGGAAGCAGACTGGAACCTCACAGGTTGCCCAGATAACTGAAACAGACACAGAGATAATTCTTGTAGTACTTCTTCACCAGTGAGGTCCTCCTGGTTCCTAAAGGGGAGGATTTAGAGTCAACATAGCCCCAGTACAGTTTGTACAAATATATGTGTATCCAGGGAATATGCACAGTTACATGTAGCAGAGCACCTCCAGGTGCAATATACACAGACTGGGACTTCTCAGCCGCCCCAGTTGACTGTTTCAGAGTTTTGAGCAAATAAGATAGCTCCCAAAACTGATGCAGGAGTATAGATGGATTCCCATGGTAAAATCCAGCAGCACGTGTATTAGTTAAAAAGAATATTTTTTCATTTTAAAAGAAACATGTTTCTCAGCTACAAATGGCTGTTTCCTCAGGCTAGCGATATCAGGTGCCAGGAGGGTAGTATATTGCAAATTTTCTTAGTGGCTAGACGCAGCTTCTCTAATGCATCGGACAGTTTAGATTGTCTCCGCTCCCTGATCACTATGATCTGCAACAGGTTGCAGTGATGAAGTTGAGCAAGGGGTGAAAGCTTGTCGGACAGCGTCAGACTCCGGTCCTGTCAGTAATTCTGTATTGCCCAAGTTTGATTTCTGATAGAGAGGGCTGTTCTTTTTTCCCCACAGGAGAAGCTGCAAGGTGTGCCTTAATAGTAAGGAGTAGAAATCCAATTTAATTTTCTAGATACTGATAGTGTTCTGAGATCGCGGTCTGTATTGAGCGCTCCCATGCTTCCACGGCCTCCATTATGTTTCACAGAAGGCTCTCTTAAATTTTTTTAATAGCGTGGTCGGACACCGTTTTTCCTGTATATTGCCAGAGACTCTTTAGGGGAGCAGATTCAGAGCTGTTTGGTCCTGCTGTCTCTGGGCCACAAGGAGGGAGGTTGTTGTGAGCTTGCTTGCTAGGCCGCCATTTGAGCTCTGCAAAATATCCAGATTAGGGAGAAGTGAAGTACATGTCAGTGCTCTTGCCAGATACGGTAGCTTCTCCTCTTTGAAGATTTTTTTAGTATATCTGCAAGATGGTGAGGGTAGGTAAAGAGAATCTGCAGATTTTCCAAATTCTATGAAGTGCTACTATTTTGCGGCTCGTCATGGCCACTGCCTGGACAAGCCACCGACTGTGACTTTTATGTCTTACAGAAAGGACTGCAGACTTTAAAATTGTAAACGTTTTTTGCACAACAGTTTAAAGGTAATAACAATGATAGAGCTAATGGCAATGAAAGTATATTGCCTTTGAATCTATTAGGTTTAAGAAATAAGAGTAATTTTACCCCCTGGTACCCAGAATCATTCAGTAGAAATGTTTATACGTTTAGTACAGAGGGATGTGGATTATTTAAAAACTATTGCTAATAAACATAGTACTAGGATAACACGGAATGTTACCAGGGAATAAGTACAGGCCCTTAAGGAGTTAAAATGAAATAAAAACATAATCTGCCATCCGGCAGATAAGTGCGGGGCTACTGTATTGCTTGATTAATCTTACTATGTGAATGAGATACTGGCCCAGTTAGGGGATGGAGATGTGTATGAGCCACTCAGTAGTGATCATCATTTGACATTAAAAGGGAATTGGGGAAGTGTGTAGACAAGGCATCTAGGAATGGTCTTTTGACCAAAAAAGAGGTGTTTTTTTTTAATACCTAAAAGCTTTGTGATACCAGTTTTCTACACACTCCCTAGGATCCACAAGTAAATTCCCTCCTGGTTGTCCCATAGTGGCTAGCATTGATTTTATATTAACTAATACGTCAATCTATTTTGATCAAATTTTGAGACCCTTAGTAGTGCAATCAGCATAGTATATCAAAGATACTGTTGATTTTCTAAATAAAATTAGAGGGTTTGATTTGGAGAGGGATAAGTTCATATTGTTTTCATAGGATGTTAAATAACCTCTATACTTCCCTCACAAATACTAATGGAAAGAATGCTGCGAATAGTGCTATACGATCTAGCAATATGTGTACTGATGTACAATGCCAGTTTGTGATGAAAACTATCGGAGCTGATTTTGCATTGCAATTATTTTTTGTTCCAGGACCCGGTTTTACCTGCACGTCAAGGGACAGCCATGGGTCTAACGTCGCCCCACCTACGCCAATATACACCAATACTACTCTCATGTGTCTATTTCAGAAATATGGAATAGACAATATATTTGGTGTATGGGGGGGTGAAGTGGCCTCTCTAGTGTCTTTTTGGGGGGATATGAATGGTGCAACAAGATACATAAAATTCAAAATGACCCATAGTGAAGACTCAATTGACTTCTTAGACACTACTGTGTGGAAAAAATGTATTGCAGGTTGACTTGTTTAGAAAAATAGAAATAGTCTTCTAAACTATAATAGTGCTCACCCACCGGCTCTTATTAAAAGCTTACCTAAAGGCCAGTTATTGAGGATGAGAAAGATTGTATCTGAGAAAGAGAAGGTTGACACTAGAATTGAGGAGATGAGACAATTGTTTAGGGAAAGAGGCTACCCTGAATTAATGATAAAGGAACAAATTGATAAGATGAATGAAATCCCTACAGACACTAAATTGAGGGGTGAATGGAAGGGGAAGAAAAAGACAGGGAAAACAAACAGGTTATCTTTTGTATCTCAATATATCCCTTTTAGTGAGAAAATCCTAAAGATTATTAACAAACATTGAAATCTCTTGAAGGATTTAAACCCCCAGATAGGGGAGTTTCAACAAAGACCCATGCAAGCTCATAGGAGAAGTTGGAATATTAGAGACCATATTGTAAGAACAGATGTGGGCTCTAACAAACAAAAGAAACAGACATATCTGTTTACCCCTAAGGTAGGGTGCTACCCCTGTCTTGGGTGTTGCAATTACAACAACATGATAAAGGGTGAGTATTTTTACCATTTTTATCTTACATGTAATACAGACCATGCTATATATTTAATTAATTGTCCATGTGCAAAAATGTATATAGGGGAGTCTACTAGAAGAATAAGAGACAGAATCAATGAGCATAAATCAAATATAAGGAGGTAATGTATTGAAGGCCCCTGTATCACATCACTTTATAAAAGCAGGACACATGATATCTCAATTGAGATTCCAAATTATTAAGCATTTGGAGAGAACCAGGAGAGGGGGGGAGAGGACTAAACTCTTGAAGGAAAGAAAGAGTTTTTATTTAAACTGAACTCTCTAGAATCTGTAGGAATGAATAGGGAGATAGAATGGCAGCTAAAATAAAGGAGACACATCTGGAAACTTGTCTGTACTAGATGGGCTTCTTTAAATCTGTAGAAACTATAAGGAGGTGTTTTGTATTCTTCTCGGAAAATAATACTTATATACATTATGCACAGTGATTGTTTATTGTGAATTTCTTATGCACTAGGTCTTTTTAAGTATTTTTATGTATATCTTTAATTCACCAGTAGAGGGGTGTATAGTGTGTCTAAGCTTAGTGTAAGAGTTAACATTGTAATTAACTTTAGATTTGAAACTCCGCCCATGTTGGCTCTAAAGCTGGTGAATTAGAAGTCCTTTGTATGCAACATGATTAAGGTTGTGTAGACCGAAACGTCATTGTACCTTATTGGTTATGTCCTAATAAACACATAACTTTGCTGTCAAGAATTGGTGCTGCTGTCTTTTTTATATATTGACTTAATTTGGGTAAATACAGAACCCTGCACCGTGCACCTATTTAAGCACATTGGTGCTGGACACTCTGTTGCTGTGGACAATATTTGGTTCTACCAGTCTATGAGCAAATCACTGTTCCCCTACGCACCTGTGGGAAGCCCATTGTGTGAGACTGTAAGAGATTCTAGTCATACCAATAGTAGGCTGTCATAACAAGATAGGGGCCAGTCTGGAGAAGTCCTGTAGATGGGAGTGTGAGGAGGTAACAAGAGAGGTGAAGAGGAGGAGGTTGTTAGCAGAGCAAAGTGGACGGGAGGCAGAGTATCTGGAAACAAGGTCTTAGATATAGGGGGGGAGCAGTGCAGAATTTTCTGTTTATTTCTGGAGGCAAGAGGAAGCCAGTGAAGGGATTAGCAGAGAGGTACAGCAGAAGAAGAGTGACATTTAAGGAAGACAAGCCTGGCAGAGGCATTCATTATGGATTTTAAAGGAGCTATACATTTTAAATGAGCTAGACAAAAAATTTAAATATAGCCACCAATCAGCAAGTGCTACCCAGGTCCTGAACCAAAAATGGGCCATCGTTTAAGCTTACATTCTTGATTTTTCAAATAAAAATACCAAGAGAATGAAGAAACAAATATAATAGAATTAAATGAGACATTTGCTTAAATTGCATGCTCTATCTGAATAATAAAAGTTTAATTTTGACTAGACTATCCCTTTAATTACGATTTACAGTATTTTCTGATTTTTTTTTTTTATTCTAGTAATAATAGTACATTAAACTAATTTTGGGCCCACCAAACAATATATTTTTAAAATAACAATACTGTAGAATGTCATTTATTTTGCCTGCTTTTTATGTCATTTACATTGGCAAATTGAGCATTTTCCACTTGCACAGAAAGGTTGCAGTTTGATTGAAAAACACTTATTTTGTATGCAGAGCTTTGAGTACCAAGTAGTTATTTGCTGCTGTATGTATTGTTGTTTACTCCTGGTCTCATCCCCTCTCCAAACTGTCCCATTTTACAGATGTAAATATAAAAATATTCCAAAATCCAAACTATTTCGAAATTCAAACCTTTTCCAGTCCCAATCAGTTTGTACCTGTATAGATTTTAACCTTGCAGTTCTAAATTATGTATGATGTGCATATACTGCACCAAACTATTTCCATTTTTACAATGAGTTTAAAAATTCCCTGTGAATGTCCTCATTGGCCACCCCAACTCTAAGACAGTTTAGCCTATCACAGTGCAGACATCCAGAGCATGAGCAGTACCTTCAAAGTAAACACCACACAAACCAAATGTGCAGTGGACTAATGGATTGTAATGCAATAATAAATTAGCTTTAGAAGGAGGGAATAGGGCAGGTGGCAGCTTAAAGCATTGGCTGGATATTTTGTGGCTAAAACAGATCTTAAGTAGGTGTTGCTTTGGGGACTAAGATTCAGAACTGAAACAGAAATATACATCAGATTGAAGTACATTTATTTTATAAAAATAATAATTGATATGCTATATATACATATTTAAATACAGCTATGCATTTTAATCTGTTTTTTCTTACTGACACTTTAACGGAGCTATGAATGAGATACCAATAACAACGAGAATATATAAATCCACACTGAAATTATAATTTTCAACAACTTCTTAATAAAACTAAATGACTAGTTTTTCTAAGAGTTCCAAACATTTTAGTAATAAAAAATAATCATAATAATAACTATATAACACCCAAAAATACCAAAGGAGAACTTGCATGTTTTCTATATAATTGCTTGAATGACACGCGTTCCCTTGTTGGTTATGTTAGCAAAACAAATTAATTTAATTCAGTTTGTGGTTTTAAGATAAATAAAGACGGTGACCTTTTCACTTAACTTTTGGTGTGGTTTTAGGTTAACAAGCAATTGATTTATTAAGATGCTCTTTCTCGTCTTTTTACATTTGCTTGGTGCTCTTGTCAAGTGACCTCCTATCACTCTATCCAGTTTAATTAAATTCATCTTTGTGACGTGCAGCAATTGAGTCTTTTCTATTAAGGGTACATTCATATTAACAGCGAGTCAATATGTGTTAAGTACCACTATGTGATACTTGTAATATATGATCATGCATTGCAATATGTAGAAAATTGCAAGTGGTATTTTTAATATATTATATGAACAACTAATTTCTTTAATCATTTAGAGCCGTGAAGCCAACAAAGCAAAGCACTATGACATTTATAAGAATAACTGAACAATTAGCTGGGGATGTATAATGCTTGACTGTTAAACAGCAATTGCTTAGACAATGATTGCTATAACAACAACAAACCATTTATGTCAGTGTTAATTAGTTTAGGAATGTTACATTATTTTTTTTTAAACATGTTCAAATATGATTAAAGGGGCACAATACACTTTGTAATTGCAAGACTTTTTTGTTATGCAGTAAATAAAGATATTCATGATGTGAAAAGTTTTAGCCATATTAAACCTTGTTTTTGGCAATAGTTTTTTAAAGCCCAAAACTTGTTTTATTTGAGGAACCTGTTCCATAAAAACACTTCCCAGTATCATTTTGTGAGCAAAACTTCTCTTGTAGTTCCTCATCATCTCTGCTGAAACCAATTAAGGACAGGCATAAAGCAGACAATGCTTGTGAAGTCTGCATTTCTAATTATTAGAATTGGAAAAGACACAAATGTCAGACTTACACAATATGAACAGGTAACAAAATAATAATTAATATATATTAAGCGTGTATTTTCTATGCATAATTTAACGTATTATATTATAATCTCATAGTGTTTATGTCCCTTTAAAGGGACAGTCTACTCTAGAATTGTTATTGTTTAAATAGATTGATAATCCCTTTATTACCCATTTCCGAGTTTTGCATAACAAACACGCTTATATAAATATACTTTTTACCTCTGTAATTACCTTGTATCTAAGAATCTTTAGACTGCTCCCTTATCTCAGTGCTTTTAACAGACATGCATTTTAGCCAATCAGTGCTGACTCCTAAGTAACTTCACAGGTGTGAGCACAATGTTATCTATATGGCACACGTGAACTAATGCCCTCTAGCTGTGAAAACTGTCGAATGCATTCAGATAAGAGGCAGCCTTCAGGGGTTAGCATATAAGCATACTTACTAAGAATACCAAGAGAAGAAAGCAAATTTGATGATAAATGTAAATTGGAAAGTTTCGTGCCCTAACTGAATTATGAAATTTTACTTTTGACTAGACTGTCCCTTTAAGAAAGTTAACAATGGACATAAATCCGTTGATCACTTTCAGTTTAAACTTTAACATTCTGCTAGTGGAATACTGATATTAATGTCCAAGTATTAATGTCTACCTGTACTCACTGTAAAGGGTAAGTATGCCCTCTCTAACTAGTTTTACAAAATCAGAAAACTTTTAAAACATTAAAAACACATACATAAAGTAATTTCAATATTTAAGAATGATGTTGTTCACTCTAAAAAATTACATATAAATGATATCTATAAGTATTTATTTAAAATATATTAGGAAACACCATATATTATTCCAATAGGTATAGGGAAAGAAACATATTCAGAGATGCTAATTAACTAAAAACTACAAGTTCATAAATTTAATTCAATTATTCTATCAGAAACCTACCTCTAATTTTTAAATTATTAATACCCTTACTGACAATTTGACTCTTAAGAGAGGGACACGGCAGGGGTGCCCTTTATCACCCCTGCTCTTTAATATCTCACTAGAACTGCTAACTAATCTCCTTCACCAGGAGCTGGCAGGCATCCTTGTTGGACACTATGGGGCCTATCTATCAAGCTCCGAAAGGAGCTTGACGGCCCGTGTTTCTGGCGAGACTTCACACTCGCCAGAAACTGCAGTTATGAAGCAGCGGTCACAAAGACTGCTGCTCCATAACCCTGTCCGCCTGCTCTGAGCTGGCGGACAGACATCGCCGGAAATCAACCCGATCGAGTACAATGCTGAATATGGAGATTATATTGCTCTCCGTATTCAGCGAGGTCTGGCGGAACTGATCCACACTGTCAGATCAGGTCCGCCAGACCTTGTTAAATAGAGGCCTATAAATCTGTATTGATCCTCTTTGCAGATGACTTGTTTTTATTTTTAAGTGACACAAAAGCTTCTATTAAGCAATTTCTAGAACTTACAGATCTATTCGGATCACTTTTCAGGTTATAAAATCAACCCAGACAAATCGGAGATCCTATGGATTTCACCACAGAGATTAAAAGGTTTTCAATGCCCCTTTAAAATAGTCGATACAATTGACTATCTGGGAATTAGAATAAGCAGAGATCCAGATAGATGGTAAAACTTAAATTTATCTCCCTTAGTTACTAGATGATAATTTGAGAAGATGGATCCAGCTACCAATATCTTTATCGGCTAGAATAGCTTTGATCAAAACAAAACTTTTTCCTAAATTGCTATATCTAATACAAAATTTGCCATTTATTATCCACCTGAAAGATATTAAAAAAAATAATAAAATGACAGCTAATTTTATCTGGCAACATAAAAAAAATCCAGATTTCCTCGCTAAATCTAAGTCCCCACTCATCTGTGGGAGGTTTAGCCTTATCTAATTTAAAATTTTATAACTTATCGGTTTTGGTGAAGGTGTTGCTGGATTGGATTACTGAAAAACAATATATATAAACTTAGAAATTGAATCTAAGACCTAGATTTAGAGTTGGGCGGTAACCATCAAAACCAGCGTTAGAGGGTCCTAACGCTGGTTTTTACCGCCTGCTGGTATTTGGAGTCAGTCAGGAAAGGGTCTAACGCTCACTTTGCAGCCGCAACTTTTCCATACCGCAGATCCCCCTACGCCATTTGCGTATCCTATCTTTTCAATGGGAAATCTAATCTGCCGCTCTGTACACCGCGGCCACCTACGTTATCCCTATGTACCCCTAATCTGCTGCCCCTAACACCGCCGACCCCTATATTATATTTATTAACCCCTAATATGCCGCCCCCAACGTCGCCTCCACCTACCTACAATAATTAACCCCTAATCTGCCGACCGGAGCTCACCGCTACTATAATAAATGTATTAACCCCTAATCCACCTCACTCCTGCCTCAATAACCCTATAATAAATAGTATTAACCCCTAATCTGCTCTCCCTAACATCGCCGACACCTAACTTCAAGAGCGGAGACATCTTCTTCCCAGCCGACGCGGATCCATTTTCTTCAACCGACGCCTACTTGCCGAATGACAGTTCCTTTAAATGACGTCATCCAAGATGGCGTCCCTCGAATTCCGATTGGCTGATTGGATTCTATCAGCCAATCGGAATTAAGGTAGGAATATTTTGATTGGCTGATGGAATCAGCCAATCAGATTCAAGTTCAATCCGATTGGCTGATCCAATCAGCCAATCAGATTGAGCTCGCATTCTATTGGCTGATTGGAACAGCCAATAGAATGCAGCTCAATCTGATTGGCTGATTGGATCATCCAATCTGATTGAACTTGAATCTGATTGCCTGATTCCATCAGCCAATCAGAATATTCCTACCTTAATTCCGATTGGCCGATAGAATCCTATCAGTCTTTGAAGAGGATGGATCCGCGTCCGCTGGGAAGAAGATGGCTCCGCTCCGCTCCGGAAGAAAGAAGATTGAAGATGCCGCTTGATAGAAGACTTCATCCCGATGATGGACTTCCGACTTCAGCCCGATGATGGAGTTCTTCAGCCTTGGATCAAGACTTCGGACCCTCTTCTGGACCAATCGCTGAACCCGGTGAGGTGAAGACAAGGTAGGGAGATCTTCAGGGGCTTAGTGTTAGGTTTATTTAAGGGGGGTTTGGGTTAGATTAGGGGTATGTGGGTGGTGGGTTGTAATGTTGGAGGGGTATTTTATGTTTTTTTTTTACAGGCAAAAGAGCTGAATTCTTTGGGGCATGCCCCGCAAAGGGTCCTTTTCAGGGCTGGTAAGGTAAAATAGCTTTTCTATTTTAATTTTAGGGTAGGGCATTTTTTTTATTTTGGGGGGCTTTGTTATTTTATTAGGGGGCTTAGAGTAGGTGTAATTAGTTTAAAATTGTTGTAATATTTTTCTAATGTTTGTAAATATTTTTTTATTTTTTGTAACTTAGTTCTTTTTTATTTGTACTTTAGTTAGTTTATTTCATTGTATTTATTTGTAGGTATTGTATTTAATTAATTTATTGATAGTGTAGTGTTAGGTTTAATTGTAGATAATTGTAGGTATTTTATTTAATTTATTTATTGATAGTGTAGTGTAACTAAGGTTAGGATTTATTTACAGGTAATTTTGTAATTATTTTAACTAGGTAACTATTAAATAGTTATTAACTATTTAATAGCTATTGTACCTGGTTAAAATAATTACAAAGTTACCTGTAAAATAAATATAAATCCTAAAATAGCTACAATATAATTATAATTTTGTAGCTATATTAGGGTTTATTTTACAGGTAAGTATTTAGCTTTAAATAGGATTAATTTATTTAATAAGAAATAATTTATTTTGTTAGATTTAAATTATATTTAACTTAGTGGGGTGTTAGTGTTAGGGTTAGAATTAGCTTTAGGGGTTAATACATTTATTATAGTAGCGGTGCGATCCGGTCGGCAGATTAGGGGTTAATGTTTGAAGTTAGGTGTCGGCGATGTTAGGGAGGGCAGATTAGGGGTTAATACTATTTATTATAGGGTTATTGAGGCGGGAGTGAGGCGGATTAGGGGTTAATACATTTATTATAGTAGCGGTGCGGTTCGGTAGGCAGATTAGGGGTTAATTATTGTAGGTATGTGGAGGCGACGTTGTGGGGGGCATATTATGGGTTAATAAATTTAATATAGGGGTCGGCGGTGTTAGGGGCAGCAGATTAGGGGTACATAGGTATAATGTAGTTAGCGGCGGTGTACGGAGCGGCAGATTAGGGGTTAAAAAAATATGCAGGTGTCAGCGATAGCGGGGGCGGCAGATTAGGGGTTAATAAGTGTAAGGTTAGGGGTGTTTAGACTCGGGGTACATGTTAGAGTGTTAGGTGCAGACGTAGGAAGTGTTTCCCCATAGTAAACAATGGGGCTGCGTTAGGAGCTGAATGCTGCTTTTTTGCAGGTGTTAGGTTTTTTTTCAGCTCAAACAGCCCCATTGTTTTCTATGGGGGAATCGTGCACGAGCACGTTTTTGAAGCTGGCCGCGTCCATAAGCACCGCTGGTATCGAGAGTTGCAGTGGCGTTAAATATGCCATACGCTCCTTTTTTGGAGCCTAACACAGCCATTCTGTGAACTCTAAATACCATTGGTATTTAAAAGGTGCGGGGAAAAAAAAAGCACGCGTAGCTAACGCACCCCTTTGGCCGCAGAACTCTAAATCTAGCCGTAGGATCGCAGCGTCTCTCTCGCTAAAAGCCATAATTCACTCTAGGAACTCTTAAATTCCAGATCATTTCTTAAAAATGTATATATTTAAAGGTCCAAATCTTGCCTGGAAAAATATACAAGGTAAATTCAGGTTGACCATAGGCTATCCAAATTTCTATCAATGAGAGGAATCCGGAATTCCTCCCCGTCTCTTCAGCATTTATAGACTGGTCTGATAAAAGGTATCAGTAATCTAATCCAGGTCAAGGAAGAAGGCTTAGATTCTTTCATCTAGATTACGAGTTTTGCTTTAGAGGCTGTGCGGTGCTAATGAGCAGTTTATGCTCACTGCTCACTTACAGACAGCACTGGTATTACGAGTTTTTAAAACCAGACAAGAAGTGAGGGTTGAGCACAATTTTGCTCATTACCTCACTCCAATACCAGTGCTGCTTACGTTTGCAGTGAACTAGTGTAATGTGCACATGCACGATTTGCCATAGGAATCAACGGGGAGAGCCGGCTGAAAAAAAGTCTAACACCTGCAAAAAAGCAGTGTAAAACTCCTTAATGCAGCCCCATTGATGCCTATGGGGAAATACATTTTATGTCTACACCTAGCACCCTAACATGAACCCCGAGTCTAAACACCCCTAATCTTACACTTATTAACCCCTAATATGCCGCCCCCGACATCTCCAACACCTACATTATAATTATTAACCCCTAATCTGCCGCTCCGACACCGCCACCACCTACATTATACTTATGAACCCCTAATCTGCTGCCCCAACGTTGCTGCCGCACTCCCGCCTTGCAAAAAAGAGTTAAATATTAGTAATCCCTAATCTGCCAGCCCTAACATCGCCGCCAACTACCTACATTTATTAACCCCTAATCTGCCGCCCCAACGTCGCCACCACTATATTAAAGTTATTAACCCCTAAAACTAAGTCTAACTCTAAACCTAACACCCCCTAACTTAAATATAATAAAACGAAATCAAAATAAATATTTTTATCATTAACTAAATAATTCCTATTTAAAACTAAATACTTACCTATAAAATAAACCCTAAGCTAGCTAAAATATAACTAATAGTTACATTGTAGCTATCTTAGGGTTTATTTTAATTTTACAGGCAAATTTGTATTTATTTTAACTAGGTAGAATAGTTACTAAATAGTTATTAACTATTTAATAAACTACCTAGCTAAAATAAATACAAAAGTACCTGTAAAATAAAACCTAACCTAAGTTACAATTACACCTAACACTACACTATAATTAAATGAATTCCCCAAATTAAATACAATTAAATAATATTAGCTAAAGTACAAAACCCCCCACTAAATTACAGAAAATAATAAACAAATTACAAGATTTTTAAACTAGTTACATCTTATCTAATCCCCCTAACAAAATAAAAAAGCCCCCAAAATAAAAAAGCCCTACCCTACAATGAATTACAAATAGCCCTTAAAAGGGCCTTTTGTGGGGCATTGCCCTAAAGTAATAAGCTCTTTTAAAAAAATCAGCTCTTAAAAAAAAAAAGACAAATCCCCCCAACATTAAAACCCACCACCCACACAACCAACCCTACTCTAAAACCCACCCAATACCCCCTTAAAAAAAACCCTTGAAGATCACCTTACCGGGAGAAGTCTTCATCCAACCAGGCCAAACTCCTCAACGAAGCTGGGAGAAGTCTTCATCCAAGCCGGGCAAAGTGGTCCTCCAGATGGGCAGAAGTCTTCATCCAGACAGCATCTTCTATCTTCATCCATCCGGCGTGGAGTGGGTCCATCTTCAAGACATCCAACGCGGAGCATCCTCTTCTGATGACGGCTAACACTGAATGAAGGTTCCTATAAATGATGTCATCCAAGATGGCATCCCTTCAATTCCGATTGGCTGAAAGAATTCTATAAGCCAATCGGAAATTAAGGTAGAAAAAATCCTATTGGCTGATGCAATCAGCCAATAGGATTGAGCTGGCATTCTATTGGCTGATTGGAATAGCCAATAGAATGCCAGCTCAATCCTATTGGCTGATTGGATCAGCCAATAGGATTGAACTTCAATCCTATTGGCTGGTTGAATCAGCCAATAGGATTTTTTCTACCTTAATTTCGATTGGCTGATTGAATTCTATAAGCCAATTGGAATTGAAGGGACGCCATCTTGGATGACGTCATTTAAAGGAACCTTCATTCGGTGTTAGTTGTCGGGTGAAGAGGATGCTCCCGTCGGATGTCTTGAAGATGGACCCGCTCCGTGTCAGATGGATGAAGATAGAAGATGCCGTCTGGATGAAGACTTCTGACCGACTGGAGGACCACTTCGCCTGGCTTGGATGAAGACTTCTCCCGGTTATGTTGAGGACTTCAGCCGGGTTGGATGAAGACTTCTCCCGGTAAGGTGATCTTCAAGGGGTTAGTGTTAGGTTTTTTTTAATGGGGTTTGGGTTTAAGAGTAGGGTTGGTTGTGTGGGTGGTGGGTATTAATGTTGGGAGGGGATTTGTATTTTTTTTTAAAGGTAAAAGAGCTGATTACTTTGGGGCAATGCCCCACAAAAGGCCCTTTTAAGGGCTATTTGTAATTTAGTGTAGGGTAGGTATTTTTTTATTTTGGGGGGGATTTTTTATTTTGTTAGGGGGATTAGATTAGATTTGTTTATTATTTTCTGTAATTTAGTGTTTGTTTGTTTTTGTACTTTAGATAATTTAATTTAATTGTATTAAATTGTATTTCATTTAGGGAAATAATTTAATTATAGTGTAGTGTTAGGTGTTAGTGTTGTTAGGGTTAGGTTTTATTTTACAGGTAAATTTGTCTTTATTTTAACTAGGTAGTTATTAAATAGTTAATAACTATTTAATACCTATTCTACCTAGTTAAAATAAATACAAACTTGCCTGTAAAATAAAAATAAACCCTAAGCTAGCTACAATGTAACTATTAGTTATATTGTAGCTATCTTACGCCTAGATTTAGAGTTCTCGGCCAAAGGGGTGCGTTAGCTACGCGTGCTTTTTTTCCCATGCACCTTTTAAATACCGCTGGTATTTAGAGTTCACAGAATGGCTGGGTTTTCAGTGCGTTAGGCTCCAAAAAGGGAGCGTAGAGCATAATTTAGCGCCACTGCAACTCTCGATACCAGCGGTGCTTACAGACGCGGCCAGCTTAAAAAAATGTGCTTGCGCACGATTCCCCCATAGAAAACAATGGGGCTGTTTGAGCTGAAAAAAAACCTAACACCTGCAAAAAAGCTGCGTTCAGCTCCTAACGCAGACCCATTGTTTTCTATAGGGAAACACTTCCTACGTCTGCACCTAACACTCTAACATGTACCCCGAGTCTAAACACCCCTAACCTTACACTTATTAACCCCTATTCTGCCGCCCCCGCTATCGCTGACCCCTGCATATTATTATTAACCCGTAATCTGCATCACCGACACCTAACTTCAATTATTAACCCCTAATCTGCCGACCGAATCTCGCCGCTACTGTAATAAATGGATTAACCCCTAAAGCTAAGTCTAACCCTAACACTAACACCCCCTAAATTAAATATAATTTTAATCTAACGAAATAAATGAACTCTTATTAAATAAATTATTCCTATTTAAAGCTAAATACTTACCTGTAAAATAAACCCTAATATAGCTACAATATAAATTATAATTATATATAGCTATTTTAGGATTTATATTTATTTTACAGGTAACTTTGTATTTATTTTAACCAGGTACAATAGCTATTAAATAGTTAAGAACTATTTAATAGCTAAAATAGTTAAAATAATTACAAAATTAGCTGTAAAATAAATCCTAACCTAAGTTACAATTAAACCTAACACTACACTATCAATAAATTAATTAAATAAAATACCTACAATTACCTACAATTAAACCTAACACTACACTATCAATAAATTAATTAAATACAATATCTACAAATAAATACAATGAAATAAACTAACTAAAGTACAAAAAATAAAAAAGAACTAAGTTACAAAAAAATAAAAAAATATTTACAAACATCAGAAAAATATTACAACAATTTTAAACTAATTACACCTACTCTAAGCCCCCTAATAAAATAACAAAGCCCCCAAAATAAAAAAATGCCCTACCCTATTCTAAATTAAAAAAGTTCAAAGCTCTTTTACCTTACCAGCCCTTAAAAGGACCTTTTGTGGGGCATGCCCCAAAGAATTCAGCTCTTTTGCCTGTAAAAAAAAAACATACAATACCCCCCCCAACATTACAACCCACCACCCACATACCCCTAATCTAACCCAAACCCCCTTAAATAAACCTAACACTAAG
Organism: Bombina bombina; assembly: GCF_027579735.1. Classification (NCBI taxonomy): domain Eukaryota; kingdom Metazoa; phylum Chordata; class Amphibia; order Anura; family Bombinatoridae; genus Bombina; species Bombina bombina. Next base: position 499,148,033 of record NC_069499.1, read on the forward strand.
CCCCTGAAGATCTTCCTACCTTATCTTCACCTTGCCGGGTATCACCGATCGGTCCTGGCTCCGAAATCTTCATCCAACCCAAGCGGGGGCTGGCGATCCATAATCTGCGGCTGAATAGGTCCAGAAGAGGCTCCAAAGTCTTCATCCTATCCGGGAAGAAGAGGCGATCCAGACCGGCAACCATCTTGATCCAAGCGACATCTTCTATCTTCATCCGATGAGGAACGGCTCCATCGTGAAGACCTCCAGCGCGGATCAATCTTCTTCCTCCGACGTCCAACTGAAGAATGACGGTTCCTTTAAGGGACGTCATCCAAGATGGCGTCCCTCGAATTCCGATTGGCTGATAGGATTCAGCCAATCGGAATTAAGGTAGGAAAATTCTGATTGGCTGATGGAATCATCCAATCAGAATCAAGTTCAATCCGATTGGCTGATCCGATCGGGACGCCATCTTGGATGACGTCCCTTAAAGGAACCGTCATTCTTCAGTTGGACGTCATTCTTCAGGATTATGGATCGCCAGCCCCCGCTTGGGTTGGATGAAGATTTCGGAGCCAGGACCGATCGGTGATACCTGGCGAGGTGAAGATAAGGTAGGAAGATCTTCAGGGGCTTAGTGTTAGGTTTATTTAAGGGGGGTTTGGGTTAGATTAGGGGTATGTGGGTGGTGGGTTGTAATGTTGGGGGGGGTATTGTATGTTTTTTTTTACAGGCAAAAGAGCTGAATTCTTTGGGGCATGCCCCACAAAAGGTCCTTTTAAGGGCTGGTAAGGTAAAAGAGCTTTGAACTTTTTTAATTTAGAATAGGGTAGGGCATTTTTTATTTTGGGGGGCTTTGTTATTTTATTAGGGGGCTTAGAGTAGGTGTAATTAGTTTAAAATTGTTGTAATATTTTTCTGATGTTTGTAAATATTTTTTTATTTTTTGTAATTAGTTCTTTTTTATTTTTTGTACTTTAGTTAGTTTATTTCATTGTATTTATTTGTAGATATTGTATTTATTTAATTTATTGATAGTGTAGTGTTAGGTTTAATTGTAACTTAGGTTAGGATTTATTTTACAGGTAATTTTGTAATTATTTTAACTATTTTAGCTATTAAATAGTTCTTAACTATTTAATAGCTATTGTACCTGTTTAAAATAAATACAAAGTTACCTGTAAAATAAATATAATTCCTAATATAGCTATAATATAATTATAATTTATATTGTAGCTATATTAGGGTTTATTTTACAGGTAAGTATTTAGCTGTAAATAGGAATAATTTATTTCATAAGAGTAAATTTATTTAGTTAGATTTAAATTATATTTAACTTAGGGGGGTGTTAGTCTTAGGGTTAGACTTAGCTTTAGGGGTTAATCCATTTATTACAGTAGTGGCGAGATTCGGTCGGCAGATTAGGGGTTAATAATTGAAGTTAGGTGTTGGCGATGTTAGGGAGGGCAGATTAGGGGTTAATACTATTTATTATAGGGTTATTGAGGCGGGAGTGAGGCGGATTAGGGGTTAATAACTTTATTATAGTAGCGGTGCGGTCCGCTCGGCAGATTAGGGGTTAATAAGTGTAGGCAGGTGGAGGCGACGTTGAGGGGGACAGATTAGGGGTTAATAAATATAATATAGGGGTCGGCGGTGTTAGGGGCAGCAGATTAGGGGTACATAGCTATAATGTAGGTGGCAGGAGTGTACAGAGCGGCAGATTAGGGGTTAATAATAATATGCAGGGGTCAGCGGAGCGGCAGATTAGGGGTTATAAATATAATATAGGGGTTGGCGGTGTTAGGGGCAGCAGATTAGGGGTACATAGGGATAGCGTAGTTGGCGGCAGTGTACGGAGCGGAAGATTGGGGGTTAAAAAATTTAAATATAGTTGCGGCGATGTGGGGGGACCTCGGTTTAGGAGTAAATAGGTAGTTTATGGGTGTTAGTGTACTTTAGAGCACAGTAGTTAAGAGCTTTATAAACCGGCGTTAGCCCAGAAAGCTCTTAACTGCTGACTTTTTTCTGCGGCTGGAGTTTTGTCGTTAGATTTCTAACGCTCACTTCAGCTACGACTCTAAATACCAGCGTTAGAAAGATCCCATTGAAAAGATAGGATACACAATTGATGTAAGGGGATCTGCGGTATGGAAAACTCGCCTCTGCAAAGTGAGCTTTAGACCCTTTAATGACTGGCTCCAAATACCAGCGGTAGCCCAAAACCAGCGTTAGGAGCCTCTAACGCTGGTTTTGACGGCTACCGCCCAACTCTAAATCTAGGCCTTAGGGTTTATTTTAGTTTTAAATAGGAATTATTTACTTAATAATAGGAATATTTATTTTGATTTCTTTTAATTATATTTAAGATAGGGGGTGTTAGGTTTAGGGTTAGACTTAGGTTTAGGGGTTAATAAATCTAATATAGTGGCGGCAACGTTGGGCAGCAGATTAGGGGTTAATAAATGTAGGTAGGTGGCTCGATGTTAGGGACGGCAGATTAGGGGTTAATAATATTTAACTAATGTTTGAGAGGCAGGAGTGCGGCGGTTTAGGGGTTAATATATTTATTATAGTGGCGGAAATGTCTGGTTCGGCAGATTAGGGGTTAAATTTTTTTTAGTGTTTGTGATGCAGGAGGGCCTTGGTTTAGGCGTTAATAGGTAGTTTATGGGTGTTAGTGTACTTTTTAGAACTTTAGATAAGAGTTTTATGCTACGGCGTTGTAGTGTAAAACTCTTAACTACTGACTTTAAAATGTGGTACCAATCTTGACAGGAGAGGGTCTACCGCTCACTTTTTGGCAGACTCGTAATACCGGCACTATGCAAGTCCCATTGAAAAAAGAGGATACTCAAATTACCTAAGTGGATTTGCGGTATTTCCAAGTCTGGCCAAAAAAGTGAGCGGTACACCTGTACCTGCAAGACTCGTAATACCAGCAGGTGTTAAAAAGCAGTGTTAGGACCTCTTAACGCTGCTTATTAAGCCTAACGCACATCTCGTAATCTAGATGTTTGAAAACATTTGAAACCCTCAAACAAGAATTTGCAATCCATAATCATAGTTTCTTTGCATATCTCCAATTTAGTCATTTCTTTGGCCAAATTATAAAGAATTCCGAATCAATTTAGGAACTGGGTAACTTAGGGCCGGCAATTAATATTTACAATCAGGGTATGCACTCTATTTCCTTTTTATATAACATCCTGATTAAGAATCTAGACCTTCATCATTTGAAGATCCTACAAGTAAAATGGGTAAAAGATTTCTCTTTGACTACAAATGATATTAAAAAAGTTTTGAATTGGTCAATAGAGAATCACAGTGTAAACAATTAAACAGGGCTTATATAATGCCAGAACAAATTGGTAAATGGTCCCTAAGAATCAAATCAAACAGCTCCAGATGCAATTTTGCACCGACTGATTTAATACATTGTTTGTGGCTCTGTCCTAAAATTAGACAATTGTGGCATAAAATCAATTTTGGTTAAATAGGGCATTGGATAGGGATTTTCAAATTGACAGGAAAACCATTTTCTTTCTATGCTCAGTAGAAAGAAACAGAAATTATAAATTGATTAACTCTACTATTTTGTTAGGAAGAAACCTCATCTTAGCAAATTGGAAAGCAAAACATGCTCCTTTTTTCCCCAGGTTTTCTAAAGAAATCCTAGATTTAATAATAATGGAACAATTCAGATAAGATAGACAAATCTTTAAATAGATATCTAAATAAATGGACGGGACCGATTAAGACTTATCCGGTTGAAATTACAGTACAATTAGAAAACTACAAGCATTTACTGAGATGGCCCAAAACGGGACTCTTCCCAGAGTTTGGATAGATTAGCAACTTGGAAATAAACAGTGATTGTGGAAGGAAGGGAGGAAACCTTTTTTGTTCTAGTCTTTTTTTTTTCTGTATACATCCAGATAGAGCATGGGTGTAACACTATTTAGAAATTATAGGTATTACTTAAATTGAAATGTACTTCTAGGACCAGCACAAATCAAACTATACAGTTCAAGATAAGATTTATGTACTCAAGCAATGCTATGATCAGATGGTATTTCTCTTTTTCTTTGCTAAGCTTGAGGTAAAATATAAAACTCCAACAATGTGATTGCTAGAAGATAGATATGTGCATGGCGAAAAAATTTGGTTCGGATCGATTCGGAATTTTTTGAATTTCGGTTCGGATCGATTCGAATTCGGAAAATTTTGAATCGATTCGGATTCGTTTCGGATTCATTCGGATTTGAAGAAATTCAGCTGGATTTGGTTCGATTCGGTTCGGAAATTCGGAATTTCGATGAGTGTTAGGTGGGATTAGACTAGTATTATGTACTGTATATTAAGTGTAACCCATAGCAGAGTGATATAACCTAATATACTGTACATTACTAGTGTAATCCATGGCCATCCGAATTTACCGAATAAATCCGAACTAATTCGGATTTATTCGGTAAATTCTGCAGTATTTTAATTTGGAAATTCGGTTCGATCCGAATCTCCGAATTTGCAGAATTTTCTGAATTTCCAAATCGATCCACAACGAATTGCACATATCTACTAGAAGACAGATAAAAATGTTTGACTATGTATTTGGTTAACTTGTATACTCTCACATGTACTTCTGCTTCATTTTCCGCCCTGTGTGGCATTGACTCTGCCTTGATATTCTGGATACATTGTTGGCTTTAAATAAATATTTGAAAAAACAAAACAAAAACTATCAAGTTGCTGAATGCTAAATGAGAATAAAAGTAGGGTTATACTTAACACATGACAACAATTTTGTGAGTTTGTAATACAAAAAAATAGGAAGTCATAAGTACTTTACATCAGTCAAATATAAAACCTTCTTTTTAACTTTTTTAACTGACTTTTTGTCACTTTCAGTTTTGCTTTTGACATTAAAATAACTTGCAGAGCTTAATTTAAAAAATGTTAACAAAGACAGTCCTGTGTGTGTGTGAAATGTATAGGTTTGGTATGAGGTAAGGTAATTATCATCTTGGGCTATGAATACAATTAAATTGTAACATGTTTATAAACAATTTCTACAGTACTAACAAAAACAGAGGTTGGATTTCATATGAAGGATTTATCACACAGTAGCCAGCACATTTATCAATTACAATAAAATAACTTTTTATTTAAAAAGGATGATCTTTTACTTCCCTTTCTATGCATTCCCAGTGCATTAGAAGTGTTTGTCTGAGTCACGTAAGGGTTTATTATATAACGATCAGATAAACATACCAAAAACTAAGGAATACAAAGGAAGACATATAAGATAATTGATTCTGAATGTATGACAGCTGCTTATTTTACTTTAATAATATTAACTCATGGCATGTTTGTGACTTAATTTTATATAATTTAGAAAATGTTGTATTACAGTATTTTAAAACACTATTTATCATGTTGCCTGAGGACAAAGGTTCCTAGGAAAGGAACCTAACTATCTGTGTTTGTGGCTTGTAAGCAGTGGATGCTGCTTGTCTGCTGCCTGTATTTATTACTGCATAAGGAAAAGCTTGTGAGGCCCCACCCCTGCTCTCGCACAAATAATCTGTGTGATCATGGTTTGGCAATCACCTTGAATGAATGAATTTGGGGTGATTTGAAGGAATAGACTAGTCAAAATTAAACTCTCATGATTCAGGTAGAGCATGCGATTTTAAGCAACTTTATAATTGATTCCTATTATCAATTTTTCTTCGTTTTCTTGGTGTCTTTATTTAAAAGAGCTGGAATGTAAGCTTAGGAGCTGGCCAATTTTTGGTTCAGCACCTGGGTATCATTTGCTGATTGGATGTCTACATTAACTCAAATCTTACATCTTCTGATCTAATAGTCTGCTTACGAGCCTCAGGTGTTCTGTATGGTTTAAGATTATTCTTTTTTTCTGTTTCTGTTACAATGTAATTTTTGATAACATTAGTTTTACCTGGGACGGTGGAAAGTGTCTCTCTATTTACAATGAGAAAGTATTTTACCCTCCCTACTAATGAGCAGACAAGGTTTCTGAAATATTAACTTCAGAATCGCTTTTATCCTCAACAGTATAAGATGTTTCCTCTGTAGTAATCAAGATCTCCCTTTCTTTTCATGGCTTTAATAGATTAAAATGATACATTTGTTCCCCCTTCCTTCTACCTGGCTGTCTTACCTTGTAATTCCCTTCCCCTGTCCTCTCAATTACTTCATAGGGTTCTTGCCAGGTTGCCAATATTTAGTTTTCTACAGTGGGAGCCAAAATTAGAACTCTGTCTTAGGGCTGAGACACACAAACCCTAGAATTCTTATTGTAGCTTTTCTTTTGACCTTTCTGGGCCTTTTCCGTGTGTTCATGAACTGTAGGCAAAATGGCTGCCATACGTTCCTGCATGTCTCTTTAGCTATGTCCAATATACCCCTGGGACGGGGCCAGATTGGGACCAAAAAAGAGGTCTGGCCATTTTAGGGCAAATAGGCCCGCTCCCCCACCCCTCCGCTCACCATTTCTTATTTAACTATATATTAAAGGGATAATGTACAGTAATATACCCCCCCTTAAAATATTCCAGTGACATGTTATACAAGCTGCAGTGTATACAATCTACTGGAAATTGCTTATTTGGTTTGGGGTTTTTTTGTACATTAAATAGCTTGTTTTGTTCTTTGAAACCACAACCCATTAAAATAAGTTGAGCTTGCAGGGAAATCATATTTCCTTATTTGATCACTTTCTGTAAACACACATGCTTATTTATATTATCTTTAACTGTATACCAAAGTCCAATATTTAGAATGAACAAATGAAAATTAACATGTTATTGCTTCTCTCTCCTACCTTCTATAGCCTAAATTTACGTATAGAAACTTTCAGTATAGATAGGGATACCACAGGCAAAATCAGCTATCTCAAATGCAGATCTATTGATGCAGAAATTCAACTTTAAATGTATCCCAAACAGGCAGTTAAGTAAAATGTACTTTTTTGTTTAATTGATAAAAACATTTAGTTTTGAGTTTGAAATGTCCTTCAGTCAATTGTGTGTCCATGATCCCAGAGGAAGCCACAGACAGGAGCAGGAGCAGCCCCAGCATGGGGAGCAGGTCACAAAGCTGCATGGTTTATTCCCCAGCAGGCAGCAAGATCAAGAAGCGTCTATGGGACAGCGCGTGTGGCCGACAGTGTGGCCTCACTGCAGTGAGTGCATGCTGCTTCCTCCCACTGAGTCACTGCTACACGCCACTGTCATACTACCCAGCCTCTTTACTGCTGTCTGTCCTCCTTGACACCTAACCATCTTGAGGGACAAGCAGAGCTGGGAGGGTCACCGACTGGAATGAGAGCCCTGTGCCTGCGCTAATCATCTTGCTACATGCCACAGTCATACTACCCAGCCTCTTTAGACCACATGATCCCTGGAGCCCCAACATGGTAGGTTAAAAAATTAGTGGAGAGGGGATGGAAAGGTGGGGGGGAAGCAGCCAGTTGGATAAATTGAAACATGGCATTGAAGTTGAGAGCGGACTTGTCAGAGGAGCAGTGAGGCGGCCAAACAGCCCCGAATCTCCACAAGCATGAGATTTGGGACTGTTTATACTGCAAATGGTGTCACTAGGGGTAGGTTAGTGTCACCCTCCCTGAAGTGTCACCCGGGTGCAGTCCGCACCCCCTAGTGACGCCACTGTGTATTAGGCCAAACATATGAGACCTTACAGTTTTATTTGTACTGTAATTCAAGGCATGAAACCTCTGAGCACGAAGACCATTAGTCACTCCCAGGTGTGCATGATTTCCGCTTTTAACTTTATGTAGTCTTTAGCTTGCTCTGGTTCTAAATTGTAGTATGCATTCTGGGATTATCCACTCAGGAACGGTGCAAGTAAACTCACCCACTCAGTTACAGGGCAGCAGGGTCGCCACTAGAAATTTTGGGGCCCCTGACTTAACCATTGTCAGGGCCCCCTTTGACATGTGCATTTTTTGACCAAGTGACTAAAACGTATATGCACTTTATTCTTAAGTGTCTATTTAAACTTGGAAATGTTGTAAAGGTAGTAACATACACTGAAACGTACACACACACTCACACATAAGGATTCACATATAGACACTCTAGCAAACACGCAAAGAAACTCAGACACAGACACCCAAACAGACACTTAGCACTTGTTTACATTGACCTGACAAGTAATGAGGTAAACTACAGTTTTGTAAAAAAAGGAGATTTAGAAAACAAAATATGGAGTTCTGATTATCTTTTTGTAAAGGAAGATGCCAACTAAATGATGACAACAGCATGCAGTGGCTGAAAGGAAGGGCCCTGAACTGCCTAAACAATAATTTAAAGGTTAAATGATGGATTGGTGACTTCCGGAAAGGTCTCATTAGTCTCAAAGTCTGTAGAAAGATGTGAATAATCAGTAGTAAGGTCAAAATGTCCTAAAAAAGAACAGACAATGGACACACATACACACACAAACTCAAACTTGCACATACACCCAAGGAAACACCAACAGAGACAGCCTCAGAAAACACAGAAAGACATACACACACACACAGAGACACCCACAGAAAACACAGAAAGACATACACACACCCTCACAGAGACACCCACAGAAAATACACACCCTCCCAGAGACATACACAGAAAACACAGACATACATACACACACACACAGACACACACCCTCACAGAGACATCCACAAAAAACATAGACATACACACCCACCCTCACAGAGGCATCCAGAGAAAATACACAAAGACAAACACACACCCACCCTCACAGAGACACCCATAGAAAAAGCTCAAAGACATATGCACACACCCTCACAGACATCAACAGAAAATGCACAAATACATACACACTTACACTCACAGAGATACCAACAGAAAAAAAACACATACACACTCATAGAGACACAAACCAAAGCACAAAGACATAAACACAGACACCCACAGAAACACTCACAGGAGGAAACATCTATGCACCTTGCATCCCCTAAATCAACAGTGTGTGACATGCATGATAAAAAAAATGCAGAAATTAAGAGATCACTTTTTAAAGAATCATATTTGTAAATGTGCAATCAAAAATAATTCTGTGAATTCAAAATTGTACAATAATGATCTGGGTAGATAACTAGATTAAGAAAATTACTTTTAAAAGGTTGACATATGTTTGTTTCATATTTTCTCCATTTTCCCCAACCAAGAGCAGCACTTCAAATATAGCGTACAAATGTTCCCATATGTCAGCTGTACTTGTGGATTTTGAAAATGCTGTACTCTATATGGTCTTGGTGGAACCATAAGCTGTGGTACTCATACCATTAGATCTGGTTAAATGCAGGATTTAAGTTTGTTGGTATGCATTTCAAAATTAAGTCAGCTGTAGAGTAAACTGAACAGTTTTAAGTTAACCTGTCTCATTTCCAACACTTAGCAATCTAAGTCTGAGAGTATAACATGTTATGCAGATGTAAAAATCTTAGATAAAATGCCTCCTTGTATCTGGAAAGTCCTTGCATAAAGGGGCAGTAAACTGGAATGTAATATATATCATTTGTGTATTGAGGAGGAAACATTTCTGCATGGTTTTAAATATAGAATTTCTACAGCATTGTCAAATAATCATAAATACACTGCTGCTAACAAAAAGGTGTTTTTATGGACCCCTGGCCCCACCATACAACTACTACCACACTAAAGTTACAATCTTAAATTGCACAAAGAAATAAAAAACATTTGCTAAGTAATTCCTACCTCCTCTGCAAATGAAAGTGATCAGCCGTTCTGACTCAGGCACACACTCTACAAACAAAGTGCCAAGTCTGTCTCAGACTGTGCATAGCGGTTTAGTGCACACTCAGAAATCCTCTCAAATGCTAATACTTTACTCCTTGTAATAACATTTCCCATGCTCAATTAGTACTCTGCTGTAGTACCCACTGGTGTCTGCCAAAATTAAAAAAAAAAAAATTAAGTTCTTGCCTCATGGGGCCCCCTAGCCCATTGGGCCCCTGACAGGAGTCACCCCTGTAACCCCCTGATGGCGGCCCTGCAGGGCAGCCTTCTCTCTCAGTGATTCACTCAAATGCCACCAGATAAGTCTCTATATCATCGGTAGTCACCATCTTCTGCAGGTAATTACTCCGGAACCTTGTGGCGCTCCTGCCACACTCCCAGACACCTTCTCAGACAGGCTCTAGAATTCTTGATGTATGGCATGAGGGGCCCTTAGCTGCTCCTCTCTCAGCAAGCAATGCACCTCCCCCTGTGTAGCTACCAGCTGCTTAATCAGGGTATCTGTATTTTCTTTCTGACTTAGCACCAGTTCTTATAAATTTGCAATGTTACCTTGCTGTGTAACATTGGTCTCAGTATACACTCTGTTTGTTTCTTGATGAAAAACTGGATCATAGCCTAAACTACTTCTTCCATTTTTACAAATTGTCGCTTTTCTGCTTTACAGCTTTATACTCTACCGAATGTAATAAAAATACCACTTACTTTGGGATTTTGTCCTGGGAAAAGCTTTAACACAACAGAAAGTACTCCCAACAAACTGGATTTTGATGTAAAAGCTTTGGCCTGTTTTTTTTTCCCCAGATAATTTGCAGGTATACAGTTTTAACATAAACAAACAAAATAAATCCTTACACAATTCCTGACTAAAGTTGTGTGGCTCCTCCGCACAAACTACAAACATATTTCAAAACTTACAGGTCTAGAACCTCTAGGGAGCAGCCCAACTTCAGCATATATTATGTGTTTTGCATACGGACTATAAATAACAGCCCCAGAGCACACTGTTTAACAGGAGTTAATTGACCTTAATTAGCTGCAGGTAAGTAATCCTTATCTTGTAGGGAAAACTTGGACTGGATTCCTCACCTGCAATTCTCTGCCACACTCAAACTGTGGAGAGGATTACCAGCCCATCATACACAACTAAATAATACATACAGATAAAGTTATCTGTGATTTATAGATTGTTGGTAATAGATCATTGTTTAAAGGGATAATCTACTCCAAAATGTTTATTGTTTAAAGATAGATAATCACTTTGCTATCCCTCCCCTGTTTTGCATAGCAAACACAGTTATATTAATACCATTTTTACCTCTGTGATAACCTTGAATCTAAGCCTCTGCAGACTACCCCTCATCCCATTTTTTTACAGACTTGCATTTTAGCCAATCAGTGCTAACTCATATATAACTCCATGGGATTGAGCACAATGCTATATATATGGCACACATGAACTAGGGCTGTCTAACTGTGAAAAACTGTCAAAATGCACTGGTTTAAGAGGCAACCTTAAAGGGCTTAGTAATTAGCATGTGAGCCTACCTAGGTTTAGCTTTAAACAAAGAGAACAAATAAAATTTGATGATAAAAGTAAATTGGAAAATTGTTTAAAATTGCATGCCCTTTCTGAATCATGAAAGTTTAATATTGACTAGCCTTTCCCTTTAATATGATGTTAGCACTAGTGTCGTTGGGCTTTATCACACATTAAAGAATGCAAGTCATTAATGTTCTTTTTTATTTATATTCTTGTCATTTTATATTTTTTTTTTCTTTTTCTATGACCTTTACATATACTTTATATGCAATATGTGTGGTTCTCTCTGCCATAAATGTTTAATTAATTTGTAAATTTGAAGAACAAAATAAACTAGACATAAAATGAATAAAGGGGAAATTTAACAATCCATAATTGGTCTATGTGTATATTGATCAAATTTTGTTTCTCACAATTTGTCTTCAGAGAATTTACATTTTTAGGCTGAATGATATGATCAGATTCAAAACGTTTCCTTAAAGGGACAGTCTACTCCAAAATGTGTATTGTTTAAAAAGATAGATAATCCCTTTATTACAGATTCTCCAGTTTTGCATAGCCAACATGGTTATATTAATATACTTTTTTACCTCTGTGATTACCTTGTATCTAAGCCTCTGCAGACTGCCCCCTTATTTCAGTTCTTTTGACAGACTTGCATTTTAGCCAATCAGTGCTACTCCTAGGTAACTCCATGGGAGAGAGCACAATGTTATCTATATGACACACATGATCTAGCACTACTAGCTGTAAAACACTTATGCAATATGAAAAATAAAAAGTGCTGAAACGATTTTGTGGCAATACGGAATTTGAAATAAACAGAACAGCACCACCTACTGGTCACCTGAATTATTATTATTAGCAGGTATTTGTAGAGCGCCAACAGATTCCGCAGCGCTGTAAACATAGTCGGTGTACAGGATAGCTTTTGTAGGGGTCAAGTGGGTAGAGGGCCCTGCCGAGAGTTTCACTGTTGTAGTCGGCTCTTATGAAGCGATCTGTAAACAGCTAGGCCCATAGGCTTACAATCTAAGGGGTTCAAGGGGAAAGCAATGGCGTTAGGAAAGGTTAGTGTTGGTTGTATGCATCCCTGAATAGTAGAGTTTTTAGGGAGTGATTGAAGCTGTTAAAACTAGGGTCACCTGAATAACACATTTCTCCCAATACTAATTGCTCATGCAATTTTGTGCCTGTCTGGGTAAACTATGCAGTCAAAATGGCGGCAATTAATTTCATTACCCAATGTGTTTTAAAAAAAAATACAAAAAGGGGCTTTTTAAAACAAACAGTGACCCCCCTAAAAAAAAACCCACATAAGTCATTTATCTATAGGAAAATATGTGTTTGAAATAAAAGGATTCCTTTGATGTTAGTAAAGCTTAGACTATTACAATTGGCTAAAACATAACATTCTTAAATCTTTTGATGTGTATAGGACTTTGGGAACTCAATATGAATGATTGGTTTGTTTAGACACCCTTCTTACTTAACTTGGTTGTAGTACATCTGAAATAGATTGAATACTATGGTTGGTGCAGTGCCTTAAACAGTTGTATGGGTATTATTCCCTTGTTGATGAATGAGTGAATAGATACTGAGATGTTAATGCAAGCAGATAAATCATGATTACACCGGAACTGTACAAAAAAACAAAGCCTTGATTTGAAACATTTTAATGACATTATAGGGGGAATAAGGATATCATTATTTGTATACCTCTACTTTTTAATAAGAAACTGTTGCAAATAAATATTATATGTTAAAGGGACAGTCTACCATTGAATTGTTATTGTTTTAAAAGATAAATAATCCCTTTATTACCCATTCCCCAGTTTTGCATAACCAACACAGTTATATTAATATACTTTTTACCTCTGTGATTACCTTGTATCTAGGAACCTTCTTCCAGCCCCCTGATCACATGATTGTCACTGTTTATTATCTATTGTCTTCCATTTAGCATTGTTTTGTGCTAGATCTTAAATAACCCCCTGTGCCTGAACACAGTGTTATCTATATGGCCCACGTGTACTTTCTGTCTCTTTGTGTTGAAAAGAGATTTAAAAAGCATGTGATAAGAGGCAGCCCTCAAAGGCTTAGAAATTAGCATATGAGCCTTCCTATGTTTAGTTTAAACTAAGAACACCAAGAGAAAAAAGCAAATTTGATGATAAAAGTAAATTGGAAAGTTGATTAAAATTAAAAGTCCTATCTGAATAATGAAAGTTTAATTTATACTAGACTGTCCCTTTAAAGCTTATGACAGTCAAGATTGATATATTTTATTGGTTAGCAAGTTGCAAATTATACAGAACCCTAAAATGCATACACCTAGATTTAGAGTTCTGCGTTAGCCGTCAAAAGCAGCGTTAAGGGGTCCTAACGCTGCTTTTTACCGCCCGCTGGTATTTAGAGTCAGGCAGGAAAGGGTCTAACGCTCACTTCCTCACCGCGACTCCAGGCTACCGCAGATCCCCTTACGCCAACTGCGTATCCTATCTTTTCAATGGGATCTGCCTAACGCTTGTATTTGGAGTCTTGGGAGAAGTGAGCGGTAGACCCTCTACCGACAAGACTCCTACCGCCAAAAAAAGTCAGTAGTTAAGATCTTTATGGGCTAACGTGTGCATCAGCCAATCAGATTTTTTCTACCTTAATTCCGATTGGCTGATAGAATTCTATCAGCCAATCGTAATTGAAGGGACACCATCTTGGATGACGTCCCTTAAAGGAACCTTCAATCGTCGGGAAGTTGTCGGTTGAAGAGGATGGCTCCACGTCGGCTCCTTTGAAGATTGCTCCGCTCCGGATGGATGAAGATTGAAGACTGCCGCCTGGGTGAACACTTCTACCGGATCAAGGACCTCCTCTGCGCACCTTGGAAGACGAATCAAGGTAGGGAGATCTTCAGGGGGTTAGCGATAGGTTTTTTTAAGGGGGGTTTGGGTGGGTTAGAGTAGGGTTATGTGGGTGGTGGGTTTTAATGTTGGGGGGGTATTGTATTTTTATTTTCAGGTAAAAGAGCTGATTACTTTGGGGCAATGCCCGCAAAAAGCCCTTTTAAGGGCTGGTAATAGAGCTGATTACTTTGGCATTTTTTTATTTTATATGGGGGCTTAGATTAGGTGTAATTAGTTTAAACTTCTTGTAATTTTTTTTTATTTTTTGTAATTTAGTGTTTGTTTGTTTGTTTTTTGTATTATAGAATAGTTTATTTTATTGTATTTTAATTTAGCTAATTGGAGATAATTCATTTAATTAATTTAATGATAGTGTAGTGTTAGGTGTATTTGTAACTTAGGTTAGGATTTATTTTACAGGTAATTTAGTCTTTATTTTAGCTAGGTAGCTATTAAATAGTTATTAAGTATTTAATAGCTATTGAACCTAGTTAAAATAAATACAAAGTTGCCTGTAAAATAAATATAAATCCTAAAATAGCTACAATGTAATTATTAGTTATATTGTAGCTATATTAGAGTTTATTTGATAGATAAGTATTTAGTTTTAAATAGGATTAATTTAGTTAATTTTAGGAATATTATTTAGTTTCATTTAAATTATATTTATGTTAGGGGGTGTTAGGGTAAGGGTTAGAGTTAGGTTTAGGGGTTAATAACTTTATTATAGTAGCGGCGATGGCGCGGGCAGGAGATTAGGGGTTAATAATTGTAGGTAGGTGGCAGCAATGTTAGGGAAGGCAGATTAGGGGTTAATACTATTTATTCTAGTGTTTGCGAGGTGGGAGTGCGGCGGTTCAGGGGTTAATACATTTATTATAGTGGTGGCGAGGTCCGGTCGGCAGATTAGGGGTTAATAAGTGTAGGTAAGGTAGCGGTGACATTGGGGGGACAGATTAGGTGTTAATAAATATAATATAGGGGTTGTCGGTGTTAGGGGCAGCAGATTAGGGGTTCATAGGGATAATGTAGGTTGCGGCGGTGTCCGGAGCGGCAGATTAGGGATAAATAGTATAATGCAGGTGTCAGCGATAGCGGGGTCGGCAGATTAGGGGTTAATAAGTGTAAGGTTAGGGGTGTTTAGACTTGGGGTTCATGTTAGGGTGTTAGGTGTAGACTTAGAGAGTGTTTCCCCATAGGAAACAATGGGGCTGCGTTAGGAGCTGAACGCTGCTTTTTTGCAGGTGTTAGGTTTTTTCAGCCCAAACTGCCCCATTGTTTCCTATGGGGATATCGTGCACGAGCACGTTTTTCCAGTTTACCGCTACCGTAAGCAACGCTGGTATTGAGGGTTGAAGTGGAGCTAAATTAGGCTCAACTCTCCCTTTTCTGAGCCTAACGCAGCCCCTCAGACAACTCTAAATACTTTGTGCGCTGGGAAAAAAAAGCAGCATTAGCTATGCGGGTTTTTACCGACAAAACTCTAAATCTAGGCCATAGGTAGATTACAAGTGGCGCAGTATTTTTTTCACTAGTCAGATTGAGTTCATGTTACAAATTCTAAAAAAAAAACCTTAAAGTGCCATAAAACCTTTTGAGTTATGTGCATATTATAAAAGGTTAACTGAGTTAAAACTGTGTGTGAAAAAAAGTGTAAAAAAAGTCTTATAAGTATTTTAATGAATTTACAAAAATCTGCAAAATGTATTACACTTTAGTCTTTCCATTTATATAGCATTGGAAAACAATGGAGTAGCTACATTTGAGTATATAGGAGTGTTAATCCCACTTTGTATTTTGTTTTATGGGCAATTTGCTAAAATTCAAATAGATATAAAAATTTAAAATAAAAATATAAAATAAAATATTTAACTTACATCTATGTAAGACTCCTATGTTTAGTTAAGATATTTTTAAACAGTATCTTAATTATATTTATTATTATAATTATTATAGTTAAATTAATTTAATTAATATACTGTATTTCAGACTATATTTTACATTCATAATGATAAGGACATTTTATTCATAAAATATAAGTCAACACCATTATTAAATATTCTTATGATTTTTTTATTTATGGGTTTTGCATATTTAAAAAATAAAATGTTTTACAACTTGTAATACTAGTCCCAAAAAAAAAAAAAATATGTCTGCACTTGGTAAGTCAAAAGTAGCTAATTGGCTCAATGTAGAATGAGCACAATTTATCAACCTTCTGCTGCCGCAATTTGGCAAGTGCATAATGACAACAGGATAGTTTTAAAAAATGATCCATGGTATTATTTTTCTTACATCATAAAACCAAATAAATGTAATAGCAGCATGTAAATATGGGCAATGTGTTTCATAATTAGCCTATTTGCAGGGCTTAGAAATGTGCATTTGTTTTGTTGTAAATGCAAATTCATAATGAAAATCTTATATTCGTTTCTTTCAACAAAACAAATATCCGATTTAATGCACTGAGGAAATTGAAATAAAATGAAAAAATAGTGTCAAAATTGATAAGTATTCATTCATTTTCTTTAAATTACATTTGAAGGGTTAATGCTTACCTTTTGAATGCTGCACTTACCCAGTCTTCTTCTTCACAGAGACCTGGCTGCTTAAATGGAGGCTTAGCGTATCGGCTCCCAAGGCCTGCACTAAAGGAGAAGGTAAACCTCCTATTAGAGGGACCAGGGTTCTGTGAAGAAGAGGAGAGGGTTAGCGCACTCTCCAGTGTGCAAAAGTAAGTATAAAGCTACAGGTGAACTTTTTCACCTGTAGCTTTTAAACATTTACTTAACGAAAACAAATGTAAATATTTAATAAATATTCAGTATTCATTTTGTTTTAAATGTAATGAAAACTGAATAGTGCAGCCAATGAAAATATTCAGGGAAACAAATTTCCCCCGAATATTCTTGCGAAAAAATTGGACAAATCATTTTTTTCCAGTTGCACATCTCTATTAATCTTATAGCTATAGAAAAAGTACTACTTTGGAGGTTGAACAATTTTCAACACTTGCCCAGGACATAAGTGCTAAACCAATTAGGAATAACATATGCATGTAGTTACTAATTACTCTCTGTGTCCTGCTCAGGAGTTGCTGTGAGGTCAGTAACTAATTTAAGGAGCATGAATTTCAATATGGGACTCAAGTAGTTGTGCTAAATGACTTTCGGTCAGTAATGGGGACTCTGCTTCCAGAGAGATATTAAAGTTTTAGTACAGTTGCTAATGTTTGTAAATGATTGAAATTACAAGTGCTAGATATTTTATTGCTATATCTAAAAGTTTTGCGTGTTATACTATATTACTTTAGTTCATTCACCTCATTTGAATGATAATTTCCAATACCATCTATATAGTAAGAAAGGATAATATATTTACAATATGTTGTGGATCCAGAGGGATAATTTAGTTATTTGTTTAATCTCTTCCTGTGGGTTAAACACATAAAGCTCCATGTACTAATCATTGAATGCCACTATGGAGCCCTTGTGGAAAAGGCTTGCTCATTCAAGCCTTATTTCCACAATGTAAGAAACACTGGTCATCCAACACTCTCTGCTACCACTGAGTTGGCGAATAGAAATCACTCCAAATATGTTTGTTTGGGTGATTAACAGGTTAAATCATGTGCAAGCAGGTGGCAGAAACCTTATCCACCTTTATATGGAGTGCATAGGAGTTAAAGTGAAAGTCAACCATAGTGTTTTTGAAACACTAGGGTTGACGGTTGAAACAAATAAAGGGCACTTTAATTCATGAAGTATAAGATACTTCATGCAGAATGTGCATTTATTCGTTTCAACCGTTTGTCGTTCTTAGCTGCTACAGCAGCCCACAACATAAAAATATTTTGCTAAGAGGTGACATTTACACCTCCTAGCAAATAGCCGTGCGGTATATCTGGCTCCTATGGGACCCGGATTTATCGCACGGCTATTGGCTAAGAGGTGAATATGTTTCCTCTTATCAAAAAAAATTTGGGCCTTGGGCTGCCATAGCAGCTAAGAACGGCGAATGGTTGAAACTAATAAAGGCACTTTCTGCATGAAGTATCTTATACTTCATGAATTAAAGTGCCCTTTATTTGTTTCAACAGTCAACCCTAGCGTTTCAAAAATGCTATGGTTGACTTTCACTTTAATCACATATTTGATATTTACAGCAAGAACTTTTTTTCATAAATGTTTTGGGAAAAAATGCCCTATATTACAGTAGGGGGACCTGGCGGTCCTAAGAACAAACCCACAAATATGGATGTGTGTGTGTGTGATTCAATTTGTTAAGGTGTTAGTAGACTCAAGGTTGACTGAGCTGGTCCTTTTAGGATAGAAATATGGATATATAAGAATCCCTTAGGATAGGAAGTACAATTAGAGTATAGCTGGAAGAAGATTTAAACAGGAGTTATATATCTATGCACTCAGTATCTTTGTGATACAGTGGGGAAATATTTATCTCCTTTATTAGAACTGCATATGGTTAGTTATTATGCAAAATTAAGGTAATTTATTGACTGTAAACTGAGCGTGAGTTCTGGATTGGGGATGCCCTCATTGGCCAGCCCATGTCATGTGAATGGGTGTTATCGTAACTTCTGAAAGCAACCCCAACAAGCATATCTTGGTCATAGAAGTAAGGAATAAGAGAGATTGATAGGTAATACAGGCACAGTAACATATGTAAATTGGTTCAGTATGTGGGATATCCAATTCAGCACCTGAGAGCACGTCAGTGGATGGGCGTGTCCAGACCACAAGCAAACAATATATAAGAGGGGTGGTTTAGGCAAGTGGGCTAGCCTCTGATGAAGCAGGATTGGACCCGCAAAATGCGTAAGGCCACGCCCACTTACCACAACATTTCAGTGTGTATAAACACTGTTTTTAATAGTCATTGTGTTTGATGTTTTATTCACTTCTAATAGTGTTTGTTATATATGCTGGTAGCATTCTTTGCCAATTACCTATTGAGACCCTCCTTTTCCAGTAAGTGTATATTGAGACAGTGCTTTAAATACTATGCTTAGAACTTTAAGCTTAAAGAGTCTGTTGATACTTTGTATGCTTATTTTGATACAGAATTGAAAGGTGATTTTGTTAGTTTGCTATGTTGTTATGTTATTGACTATGGTGAAATGTGATTGGTACATCAGCAATTTGAGGTTGTGGCATAACTTTGAATTACATCGTATAAGAAGGCTTAGTAACCCCAAACACCTATCTTTGAGAAAGCAACAGAATGGCGTGAAACGTGTCAGATGACGTCACACTCCGTTTGTACCTACGCCTTGGGTTATTGTCTTTTCCAATAGACTGTTATTTTTAACATGAACTAAATAAAGTGATGTTTTATTTACTTACTTCCTATTAACAGAGTGCATTTACTTTATATTTCTGTGTGCTTTCCTATACCACTAGATGTGAACACTTTGTGACTTCTACATATATGTGATGGTATTGTGGTACAACATATATCTATAACAATAAATATAGATGTTTTATATATATATATATATATATATATATACTTCATCTACTTAACTGCAAAGGGCTCCAATGCACTTATATATATGATATATGTATTTATGTGTTTATATGTGCATATATGTCTGTAAATATATACAGTATATACACAAATACATAAATACATATGTACACACTACATACACACACACACACACATATATATATATATACTACTATACGTATACACACACATACATATATATATATATATATATATATATATAAATATATTTATATATATTATATATATATATATATACACACACATACATATACATATTAAGACATGTATATCTATGTATCTCTATGTTAAGGCCATTTGCAGTACTTTTTTTGTCTATCACCTGAGACCTCATATCTTTGAGCCCTTATAACTTTTTTGTGCAATATTTTTTTATTATTCCTGATTAATAAAATATAGTGACATCTTTAGAGCCTGAATATGCAGATAGTATCAAAAGCATATAAAAATGTTTAGTTTCTGTAAATCTAAACCAACAAAATGAGATAATTACAAAATTGTCTCTCCTTCCATTAAATATTCATGCAGCAAATCCTCTACTTAAGTCTATGAAATTCATGGACATTGAACAGATTAGAAATTCCCCTCTAGCAAGAAATAAAGAGGACATACTAAAAAAGATAATGTTAGTGATTCATAACATGGAAAGTTTGTCGCCCATAGCAATTGAAAAAAAAAAACTTTAATAATTTGGTTCTTCTCCCAGAAAAATGAATCAGAATATTAAAATATTAAATTCTGTTAAAGATATTACATCTACTACACTTGATTATCTAAGGAACATGTTTTAACAAGTTCTTTTCATTCTGCTTTAAAGGATATTGCCATTCAGCACTTTTCGCTTGTATGTGTTTCATAGTTTTTTTTAATCTGTGTGTGTATGTGTGTGTGCGTGTGTATTTATGTATATCTGTATGTGCATGTGTTTGTGTGTGTATACAGTATGTGTATGTATGTATGTGTATATTTATATGTGTGTATGTGTTATATGTACTGTATGTGTGTGTATGTGTATGTGTTTTATGTGTGTGTGTGTGTGCATGTGTTATATGTATAAGTGTATGTGTGTGTGTGTTTGTGTATCTTTATGTGCATATATGTGTGTATATGTATGTGAGTGTGTGTGTGTGTGTGTGTGTGTTGACTTACCTATTTTGACCTATTGTATGATTGATTGCATGTAATATTAAAGTTTTTGTCTATAACCAATAAACACAATTGTTTCCTGATTTAATAAAAGGTTAAAAATATTGTAAATCACACTTGCAATAAGGCACATGTAAACAAATGCAACATGATAATAAATGTTTATTTATTATTGCAATTAAGTACTTGTATGCTTTAAAGTGTGAATACCAAAATCGATTTAAAAATATGACATTCCTGATTAGACATGTTGTACATTTATATTAGAAATGCAAACAGACAGCTCGGGCTGTGCAATTCAATGCAAGGATCAAAAGCAAAAAATAATGTTAAATGAGCAGCACATTATATTCGTGTGTGCTAGCTGAAACAATGTATCGCTTTGTCCAATTATGAAACAATTGTAGTAAACCTGTGTTGATTGTTGCAATTGATTACCAAGACCGTTAACCCCTTACATTCGCAAGACTCATCGTTATAAATAAAACATAAGCTAGACAGTTCTAGCAATAACAAACTCACTTGATTCTGAGAATGAAATCCAATGTCAGATGAGATCCAATGTCAGATGAGATCCAGGAAAACGGAACTGTTATATTCACTGTTAGTAGCGCAATTTGTAGCAACAGTCACAGATACTGCCTGTGTTCATAGCAGCATCACGGCTTGTTACACAGGTGTTGAGAAGGGCTCCCCTGCTAAGCCCTCGTTTGTAATGATAAGTAAACAGAAATTAGTTCAACACCTCTGATTGTAACAAAAATAGAACCCAATAATCGAAAAAACAGAAAGGCTGATGAAATAAGTGTTAAAACTTCACCTTTAATTGAAATTCCGTGAGTAAAAAACAAAGGCACAGCACACAGACCTGACTACCGCTGACGCGTTTCCTGCCCTATTGGGCACTTCATCAGAGCTACCTAACAGGTGTGTAAGGACTCCTTAAAAACAGGATGTAAGCCCTGCACACCTGCTGCATAATTAATTATAACAAAAAATGGAAATTTTGTGTGTATTGTGAAATAAACATCCAATCCAACGTGTAAAACAATAATAAACATTATGCATAATAAATAAACTTGAAAATATCGATCATAAACAAAAAAATATATACATTATTATACACTAAGACTATGCTTTCATATAAAATTGTATCATTCAATAGGCACATTAAAAACGATAGTACAATTCAATGTGTGGGGGATAACGATTCTTACTGTAACTAAATACATGAATATTCGTCAATTAATAACATCCCAGTGTACTGAAGTTAATTTAAACATGTTGAAAACATATAATATGGAAATACAAAGAGGGAACTGATATTCTAATATACCTTAGTAAATAAACGATGTGAAATGTACATTGTATATACATATATTAGGTAACACACAGAGAGCATAAGCAGTTAAGTTTACCAATGTGTATTACATCATATAAAAGTCAAATGCTATAAAGTATAAACACATTCAAAAAACACATACTGCCTGCTCTCCGGGTGACCAAACTTGAATAGTTTATCACTAAGATTTTATATATAATCTGGGCGATATCAGAATTTATATCTATTATAAGATCCAGATCCTAGGTCTATGTATTGTCAATGAACAATTTGATGTCACTTATTTTATTAATACCAAAAGGAGCACCAGTTTTTAAAGTGTGAATCCAGTAAACTTCTCGTTTACTCAGTGCTGCATATCTATTGCCTCCTCTGGGTCCTAGTTTAACTACCTCAATCCCTTGGAATGTAAAACCAGCTGAACTATTTCCATGTAAAGCAAAGTGCTTAGCCACAGGGGTTTTGGGAATTTCTGCTTCCAGGGAAAGTAAATGCTCTCTTATGCGATCTTTGAGCATTCTAGATGTTAACCCTGTATATTGATAATTACAAGACTTGCAGGTCAAAAGATATATAACAAAAGTAGAAGTGCAAGTAATATGCTCTTTAATCTTAAATGTTTGTCCTGTACAAGTCGAGGTAAAAGTATCGCCACATGTGACATAGCTACAACTCTTACAAGGTCTGACATTGCATTTATAAAAGCCTGGTTTAGATGTTAACCAATTAGTTGACTGTGTGGTGTGTAAGCTCTTCTTGCTAAAATCCTTTCTAGCCATATCACCAATGGTTTTAGCTTTACGAGAGATAAAATTACATTTACTAGAGATGTGTTTTAGATCTGAATCCCTATCTAGGATTGGTAATCTATTCCTAATAATTCTACTGATGTCATCAAATTGTCTGCTATAAGATGTAATAAAATTCACACCATCTTTTAATCCAATATCTTTAACCTTATCTTTCAGTAGACTATTTCTATCAAAATTACTCACTTGTTCCGATATCTTCAACAAACTTTGTTCATCATAGCCTCTCTCTTTCAGTCTAATAGTTAGATCTTCTGCATGTTTCTTATAACTCTCTATGTTGCTACAATTCCTCCGTAATCTGATATATTGACCTTTTGGTATCCCCTTTTTTAAGTGAAATGGGTGGCAAGAATCTGCTCTAAGAATAGTATTACCAGAGATCTCTTTCCTAAAGACCTCAGTAACAATGCCCTCTGCACTGTGACTAAGTTTAACATCTAAATATGGTATGGCATCCTTAGAGTGACTAAATGTAAAACTTAAGTTAGCATCATTCTGATTTAGATATTGCACAAATTTAACTAAGATTCTATCGTCTCCACTCCATAATAAAAGCATATCATCTATAAAGCGTGTATAATAGGTGATATGCTTCTTAAATGGATTTGCAACATTGAACAATTTTTTGTCCTCAAATTCAGCTAGATAGAGATTAGCATACGAGGGGGCAAATTTAGCCCCCATCGCAGTGCCTCTCTGCTGTAGGAAATACATGCCATCAAAAATAAAATAATTATGATGTAGCAAAAAGCTGGTTACTTGCAACATAAATTCTATTAGGCCTGAATCATAGTTCGAGTATTTAGACAGCATAGCTTTCATAGCCAATAAACCTTTATCGTGTGGTATACAAGAATATAAGGACACAGCATCTATTGTTACAAAGTTACAATCTGTATCACATTTACATTCTTGCAAAGACCTGATCAGGTGTTTGGTGTCACGTAAGAAACCTGGTAAAGATTGGACAACTGGCTGTAATTGTGCATCCAACCATTCCCCCAACCTCTCCCCCAGAGAGCCAATAGCAGATATAATAGGTCTCCCTGGGGGATTGGTTAAGCTTTTATGTACTTTAGGCAGGAACTTGAAAATTGGGATTCTAGGGTGTTCTATATATAATGTATCACATATACTGTTAGTGAAAATGTTTTTTTCTATACCATCATCTAACAAAGAAGAAAGTTCCCTTTGAAATTTGACTGTGGGATTAAAGGTTAATTTTTTATAAGTATCGGTGTCACTCAGCTGTCTCATAGCTTCCTTAAGATATTGTTCTTTATTTAAAACAACAATTGAACCTCCCTTATCAGAATCCACTATCACCAGATCTTTATTGTTAGTTATTTTTTTTAGAGCATTCCATTCCCTCTTATTTAAGTTTCTACGTTTATTTGAACTACTTTTTAAATTCTTCTCAGCTAGTTCTGTTAAATCTTGTTCTACTATGGCATGAAAAACCTCTATGAGGTCTGTACGAGAATTTACTGGATAAAAGGTACTTTTTTTTAAATTTTTAACTACCTGTTGTTTAGTTTTATTTGTCTCATTCTCATTATCCATATTAAGATCACATAATGAAGCAATGTCACATAACTCTGAGAAATTGCATTTTTCATTCAAAGACATAGTTACAGGAGGATCTAGTGGACTCTCATCATTACCCAATGTTGGGTCCTTGCTGAAGTGTTTCTTTAGTGTTATCTTACGGACAAATTTGTTCAAATCCATAATGGTGTCAAAAAGATTAAAGTCTTGTGTAGGTGAAAAGCCCAGACCTTTAGATAACACTACTTTCTCAAACTCATTTAATGGATGGTCCGAAAGGTTAATGATCTTTAGTTCTTGTAATTTTTGTTCTTCTTGAATTTCTGACGGCTTGGATACCTTGGTGCCTGCGAAGGGATAGGCACTTTGCTCTTGTCTTCTGTTGATAGTGATATCACCTCCCCGTTTTTTGGCCGTGCTCCCATCTCCCAGGAAACTGTGGACAAGACTGCAGAAGAATTATCTACTAATAAATATAAGAAGTATGGCAGAGATTGCAAAGATTATGATTTGGAAGTTGTTTATAATTGGAACACCACAAACAGAAATTCTAACAATAAATCTAGTAATAATGGCAAAAAGAAGAATGGCAAAAAGGATAAAGGAAAGAACAAAAAGGTCACTTTTACAAGTCTGGATACCATGGACTCACATAGTGAAAGCACAAATAGTGTGGCTTCTAGTACACCTAAGTTGACATCTACACCTATTAAAACAAAATCGAGATCTGAAGAAGAGATGGGAGCACGGCCAAAAAACGGGGAGGTGATATCACTATCAACAGAAGACAAGAGCAAAGTGCCTATCCCTTCGCAGGCACCAAGGTATCCAAGCCGTCAGAAATTCAAGAAGAACAAAAATTACAAGAACTAAAGATCATTAACCTTTCGGACCATCCATTAAATGAGTTTGAGAAAGTAGTGTTATCTAAAGGTCTGGGCTTTTCACCTACACAAGACTTTAATCTTTTTGACACCATTATGGATTTGAACAAATTTGTCCGTAAGATAACACTAAAGAAACACTTCAGCAAGGACCCAACATTGGGTAATGATGAGAGTCCACTAGATCCTCCTGTAACTATGTCTTTGAATGAAAAATGCAATTTCTCAGAGTTATGTGACATTGCTTCATTATGTGATCTTAATATGGATAATGAGAATGAGACAAATAAAACTAAACAACAGGTAGTTAAAAATTTAAAAAAAAGTACCTTTTATCCAGTAAATTCTCGTACAGACCTCATAGAGGTTTTTCATGCCATAGTAGAACAAGATTTAACAGAACTAGCTGAGAAGAATTTAAAAAGTAGTTCAAATAAACGTAGAAACTTAAATAAGAGGGAATGGAATGCTCTAAAAAAAATAACTAACAATAAAGATCTGGTGATAGTGGATTCTGATAAGGGAGGTTCAATTGTTGTTTTAAATAAAGAACAATATCTTAAGGAAGCTATGAGACAGCTGAGTGACACCGATACTTATAAAAAATTAACCTTTAATCCCACAGTCAAATTTCAAAGGGAACTTTCTTCTTTGTTAGATGATGGTATAGAAAAAAACATTTTCACTAACAGTATATGTGATACATTATATATAGAACACCCTAGAATCCCAATTTTCAAGTTCCTGCCTAAAGTACATAAAAGCTTAACCAATCCCCCAGGGAGACCTATTATATCTGCTATTGGCTCTCTGGGGGAGAGGTTGGGGGAATGGTTGGATGCACAATTACAGCCAGTTGTCCAATCTTTACCAGGTTTCTTACGTGACACCAAACACCTGATCAGGTCTTTGCAAGAATGTAAATGTGATACAGATTGTAACTTTGTAACAATAGATGCTGTGTCCTTATATTCTTGTATACCACACGATAAAGGTTTATTGGCTATGAAAGCTATGCTGTCTAAATACTCGAACTATGATTCAGGCCTAATAGAATTTATGTTGCAAGTAACCAGCTTTTTGCTACATCATAATTATTTTATTTTTGATGGCATGTATTTCCTACAGCAGAGAGGCACTGCGATGGGGGCTAAATTTGCCCCCTCGTATGCTAATCTCTATCTAGCTGAATTTGAGGACAAAAAATTGTTCAATGTTGCAAATCCATTTAAGAAGCATATCACCTATTATACACGCTTTATAGATGATATGCTTTTATTATGGAGTGGAGACGATAGAATCTTAGTTAAATTTGTGCAATATCTAAATCAGAATGATGCTAACTTAAGTTTTACATTTAGTCACTCTAAGGATGCCATACCATATTTAGATGTTAAACTTAGTCACAGTGCAGAGGGCATTGTTACTGAGGTCTTTAGGAAAGAGATCTCTGGTAATACTATTCTTAGAGCAGATTCTTGCCACCCATTTCACTTAAAAAAGGGGATACCAAAAGGTCAATATATCAGATTACGGAGGAATTGTAGCAACATAGAGAGTTATAAGAAACATGCAGAAGATCTAACTATTAGACTGAAAGAGAGAGGCTATGATGAACAAAGTTTGTTGAAGATATCGGAACAAGTGAGTAATTTTGATAGAAATAGTCTACTGAAAGATAAGGTTAAAGATATTGGATTAAAAGATGGTGTGAATTTTATTACATCTTATAGCAGACAATTTGATGACATCAGTAGAATTATTAGGAATAGATTACCAATCCTAGATAGGGATTCAGATCTAAAACACATCTCTAGTAAATGTAATTTTATCTCTCGTAAAGCTAAAACCATTGGTGATATGGCTAGAAAGGATTTTAGCAAGAAGAGCTTACACACCACACAGTCAACTAATTGGTTAACATCTAAACCAGGCTTTTATAAATGCAATGTCAGACCTTGTAAGAGTTGTAGCTATGTCACATGTGGCGATACTTTTACCTCGACTTGTACAGGACAAACATTTAAGATTAAAGAGCATATTACTTGCACTTCTACTTTTGTTATATATCTTTTGACCTGCAAGTCTTGTAATTATCAATATACAGGGTTAACATCTAGAATGCTCAAAGATCGCATAAGAGAGCATTTACTTTCCCTGGAAGCAGAAATTCCCAAAACCCCTGTGGCTAAGCACTTTGCTTTACATGGAAATAGTTCAGCTGGTTTTACATTCCAAGGGATTGAGGTAGTTAAACTAGGACCCAGAGGAGGCAATAGATATGCAGCACTGAGTAAACGAGAAGTTTACTGGATTCACACTTTAAAAACTGGTGCTCCTTTTGGTATTAATAAAATAAGTGACATCAAATTGTTCATTGACAATACATAGACCTAGGATCTGGATCTTATAATAGATATAAATTCTGATATCGCCCAGATTATATATAAAATCTTAGTGATAAACTATTCAAGTTTGGTCACCCGGAGAGCAGGCAGTATGTGTTTTTTGAATGTGTTTATACTTTATAGCATTTGACTTTTATATGATGTAATACACATTGGTAAACTTAACTGCTTATGCTCTCTGTGTGTTACCTAATATATGTATATACAATGTACATTTCACATCGTTTATTTACTAAGGTATATTAGAATATCAGTTCCCTCTTTGTATTTCCATATTATATGTTTTCAACATGTTTAAATTAACTTCAGTACACTGGGATGTTATTAATTGACGAATATTCATGTATTTAGTTACAGTAAGAATCGTTATCCCCCACACATTGAATTGTACTATCGTTTTTAATGTGCCTATTGAATGATACAATTTTATATGAAAGCATAGTCTTAGTGTATAATAATGTATATATTTTTTTGTTTATGATCGATATTTTCAAGTTTATTTATTATGCATAATGTTTATTATTGTTTTACACGTTGGATTGGATGTTTATTTCACAATACACACAAAATTTCCATTTTTTGTTATAATTAATTATGCAGCAGGTGTGCAGGGCTTACATCCTGTTTTTAAGGAGTCCTTACACACCTGTTAGGTAGCTCTGATGAAGTGCCCAATAGGGCAGGAAACGCGTCAGCGGTAGTCAGGTCTGTGTGCTGTGCCTTTGTTTTTTACTCACGGAATTTCAATTAAAGGTGAAGTTTTAACACTTATTTCATCAGCCTTTCTGTTTTTTCGATTATTGGGTTCTATTTTTGTTACAATCAGAGGTGTTGAACTAATTTCTGTACATTTATATTAGGCCAGATTACAAGTGGAACGCTATTTAATGCTCCCTCTCAAACGTTAACTGCGCTAGAAGTTCAGCTCTCTGCACTCGTCGGGTTGTGCAGCTATTATGAGTTAAAAGTACACTGTTTACTTTCTCGCGTTAAACCAAAAAGCGCAAAAAGCCAAACTTATCACATTATCACATTCACGTTCATGTATTCCCCCATAAAGGTCATTTGAGCAAAAATAGTGGGGGGGAAACTAACATCCTACTCGCAGGCAAACACGATTGCCTATTCTCGTGCACTAACCCGACATGAAAATATGAATATTTCACATTTCAATGTTCTTCACATACAAGAATATGTTCTATTTATTCATAAATACAGTATATATTTCTTTATATATGATGGGTTATATTTTGGTACAATATATATCTAAAACTATATTTTATATATGATTATATGTAGTATTAAATATATACAGATATAGGTGAATATCTATCAAGTCGTCAACTTTGTTGAATTCACCGGCACCAATACGCTCGCCTAACATCGAAGCCGCGGACCTGAATACAATCTCCATATTTATAAAAAAAGCTGGCAAAAAGCCGAGCACCAAGTATGGGGCGATGAGCATCGGACTGTTGTTAACTAGCAGTCATTGATCTTGCGTCTATTCGGCTTATTACCAACTTTATTTATACCCTGTCACTAAATGCCGCCACTATGCTAAAATATTTAACCCCTATCCCGTTGTTCCTGGACCCCGCCGCCACTAAATAAAGTTATTTACCCTTATCACGCAGCTCCCCGACCCTGCTGCAACCTAAATAAAGTTATTAACCCCTATCCCGCTGCTCCCGGACCCCGCTGCCACTAAATAAATGTATTAACCCCTAAACCTCGGTCCTCCCACATCACTACCACTAACTAAGCCTATTAACCCCTAAACTACCAGCCCCCCACATCTCCATAAACTAAATTAAGCTATTAACCCCTAAACCTAACAACCCGCTAACTTTAAATTTAAATTACAACATCCCTATCTTATAATAAATTTAAACGTAGCTGTAGAATTAAAATAAACTATTTTTAAACTATTAATTAACCTACCCTAACTATTATACTACACTTAAATTAAACTACCAATTAAATTAACTAAATTACATATTAAAAACACCATAACCCTACTCAAAGTAGACTAGGGTTTTATTTTATTTTGGGGGCTTTTTCATTTTGATAGGGCTATTAGATTAGGTGTAATTCTTTTTTATTTTTGATAATGTTTTTGTTTTTTTTCCGTAATTTAGTGTTTTTTATTTTTTCTAACAGCGTTTATTTTATTTTGTAATTTAGTAATTTTTAATAAGGTTAAATAGTATATTTAAATAATTTGAGTAGGGTTAGGTTTTTTTTACTATGTAATTTATTTAATTTAATTGGTAGTTTAATTTAAGTGTAGTATAATAGGGTATGTTAATTAATAGTTTAAAAATAGTTTATTTTAATTCTACAGCTACATTTAAATTTATTTTAAGATAGGGATGATGTTTTAATTTAAAGTTAGCGGGTTGTTAGGTTTAGGGGTTAATAGCTTAATTTAGTTTATGGCAATGTGGGGGCTGGCAGTTTAGGGGTTAATAGGTTTAGTTAGTGGTAGTGATGTGGGAGGCCAGAGGTTTAGGGTTTAATACGTTTATTTAGTGGTGGTGGGGTCCGGGAGCGACGGGATAGGGGTTAATACTTTTATTTATGTTGCGGCAGGGTCCAGGAGTGGCGGAATAGGGGTTAATAACATTATGTAGGTGGCAGCAATGTCGGGGCAGCAGATTAGGGGTGTTTAGACTCGGGGCTTATGTTAGGGTGTAAGGTGTAAACGTAACTGGTTTTCTACCATATAAATCAATGGGATATCTGGCAGCATTGAACATAAGCTTTCGCTGCTTTCAGAATCCCATTGATTCCTATGGCATCCGCGGCCTCCAGGGTGGCAGATTGAAAACCAGGTGCGCTGGGCCAAAATAGCCGCAAGCATACCTGTTAACTATTTGATAACTTTGAAAAAGTGTCAAATAGTGCCGAATGTGTATTCGGAACATCTGTAATGACATAAGCATCTATCTGTGTTAGATTGAGACCGGCAGATCGTATGTTACGTCACAGAATTCAACTTTTGCCGGTCTGTAGGCTTTGATAACTAGGTTGTATTAAGCTCGCAACAATTACGTTGTGGAATTCCAGCGTATTTGCGGTTGACGGCTTGATAAATATCCCCCATAAACACGTAAATACATATGTACACATTTATATAAATATATATACACATACATACATATATACATCTTTAGAAATGTATACTGTATGTATGTATCCTTATAACTTTTGTGTGCAATATTGTTTTTTAGTTTTTATTAGATAGTGTTATTATAAGTGTAAATGTACTTTTTAATGTATTTTTGATGTGTTTTGTGCAACTTTTTTGTTTTGCAAAAGAGTTAACCAGAGCTCTGAGGATGCGGGTAATCATTCTAGTGTAGATCGTGATTGCGCTTAAGCAATTGCGTTTATTTTCAATTCACAATTACAGTGGTAAAACCGATGAGCGCACACACTTATAATAAACCCCTTATCGCTTGGTTAAATGAAAGCCTGCATTCAAACATATGAGATACTTGATATTGAAACTCCATGATTTACTTTTGCATTGACTACATTTGATTACAAAAAGGTTTGTGTAGACATGAAGAAACACTCTTGAAAGGCCTGTAAAATGTGTGTTTAAGTACATTTCTTTTTTGGATATGTAATTTGTGCAGCTTTACTACATGACGTGTTTTCATTTTCATATAAATAATACAATTAATGAATGTATGCTGTTTTTTTTTTAATTAATGCATGTAGCTCTGCGGAATCTGTTGGCGCTCTACAAATAACTGATAATAATAATAATGTGGGAAAAAAAGTTGATTGTTCATGTGGTTAAAAGGTGGCAAAGAAGTTTTAAAAAAGCAGAAAATGCTTTACATACATATACTATTCAATAAAATTCAGCAACATCCTTCTCAGGTGATTAATTACAAGTGGACAGCTAACTGTTGCGTGTGAGTGAAAATGGGGTTTATTGCAGCTTTTAGCACGTTTAAGAAGTAGCATATTACAGGTTGAAAGTTTGCTTTATATATATATATATATATATATATATATATAAAAATAAATATATATATATATATATATATATATATACTGTATATATATATATATATATATACACATGCACACTCTGTATTTATATGTATATAATCTATACACTTTGGTTAATGAAAGCAAATTAAATCCAATGAAGGGTTGAATGGTTTCCTTTGGGCCTGAGAATCCTCCTCTGTCAAAGAGTCTCACCCATTTAAGGTTCAATAGTCCTATTGCTGTATTGAGGAGCTAAATAACCCCAGAACAAGACACACAGAAATGTAAGAGCCATGTGTAATATAACATAATAAAGATAATATGCATAACAGGGGTGATAACACAGCAGGACCACTGACAGTCTTACATTTAGTGTATTGTAGGAAGTGTTATTGCTATTACTAGAGGATCTCACTATCTCTCTAACTAGACTGTGTTTCAGCTCCTCCCACCAGTAGCAGCAGTGTTTACTGAAGTGTTTCTGTTCTCTGTCCAAGGGGAACTTAGTTCCGCCTGCAAAAATAGTGCAGGAACTCCGTTTCCATGCATTCACACTCGACTTGACCCCTGTGTGTATATATATATATATATATATATATATATATATATATATATATATATATATATATATATATATATATATAAGTAGCTGAAAACATTAAAAATGACTACTGTATTTACTGTTCATATTTCACATTCTAATGTTCTTCTCATAAGGTAATATGTTTTAAGATTTATAATTATATATATATAATTTCTAGAAGTCATGATATGCTTTTATCTCATATTTTTTTTATAAATGTTTATTAATGCTAGAATTTGTACATATATCTTTGCACATACTTGTATATAAATATATATAAATACCGTCCAATGTACTGTGTCACCCTCCTTGGGACATCTGCCTGGGTGCAGAGATGAAATGAGAGTGGAGGGCCCTCTAGTGGGCCTGTAACAACATTAAGGGATTACCAACTTGAAGTATGGAGAATGCTAGGGTGTTTTTGTTACAATGTTGCAGGAGAGGAGGCAGTGTTTTGTGCTTACCTTTATAGGGTCCTGCAGCAGTGTATCCGGCCTCTTGCTGTTCCAGACTTCGAGGAAAAAGTTTTCCTGTGATCTGAGCTTGAATGATGGAGAGATCTAGAAGGAAGTTGGTGCCTCCTAAGCGATTTAGGGAGGTGGTGGAGGTTGCAGCTAGGAAGAAGGGACCTGCAATGCAGAGAGAGGAAGACATGTCAGACGATGCAGTACCCCCTACATCCCAAAAACCCCCACCTAGCAGGAGCTTTAATAAAGGGAAGGGGCCTAAGAGAGGTGGGGGAGGTGGGCCTAGCCCTGGTAAACAGGCCCAAACTAGTGGGGGTCAGGATGTAGCCATAGGCCCCAATAAAAGGCGTAGCACACCTGCCCCAGGGTTGCCCCATGTTTGTTCATCCCCCAGGGGGAGGCATGTAGCCAGGGTGGATCAGGGGGGCCTGGAAGGGATGTCTACAGGCCAGGTAGTGGTAGTGGGGCCTGATATGGAGAGGAGCCTGACGTCTGAGGCAGGGCCTGCTTCGGATTATGGGCCTGTGGAGCTGATGGTGTCGGATGGGACGCTAGGCCTAGCGCCTGCGATGTTGCCTGCTCTCCCGCCGGCTGCCATGGCGGCTGTTCTGGCCCTGGCCCAATCCTTGGCAACGGTGGTGGTACCATCAGGCCAGGGCCGGGCCGGAGCAGTTGCGGTGGCTGCCGGGGGGAGTGTTGAGGCTTGCGGTCAGGCAATTGCAGAGTGCGCAGCAGGCCCTCCCTCCACAGATGGCGGCTCTCGCGAGAGTTCCACCTCACGTGCTTCCAGTGAGGATCGCGGCCACCATCTTGGAGGGAGGGATGTTGGAGCCAGGGACAGACCTCACGACCGTAGCAGCCCAGGTAAGTTGGGGAGGCTCCGGTTCGCGGGGAGGGCTCCGATGGCCACAGGGAGGGTCCGGGAGGCTTCAGGGCACTTACCTGGGGTGTCGGGTGCGGCGCTAGCAGAGGATCGTGCAGGTAGGCCCGGAACAAGCGCATGCGCAGAGGGCAGTAGGTGCGCATGTGGAGAGGGCTGAGGCTGTGGATGGTGCGGGTAGGCCCAGAACAAGCGCGCATATGCAGAGGGCAGTAGGTGCGCATGTGGAGCGGGCTGAGACAGAGGATGGAGCGGGTAGGCCCGGAACCAGCGCTCTTGCGCAGAGGGAGCTAAGGGCGCATGTGGAAAGGAGGAATGTCCTGTAGGCTGTGAATGTGGGAATGCAGCAGCAGGGGAGTTTAGCTGGGGAGCATGTGGGGATGACACGTGCTAGGAACACAGACCAATTTTTGGGAAGTATGCATGGAGCTGTGTTTGGGGCTCCTATGAACACCCAGAACTTGATAAATAGGGCTGGAATGCATGATAATCAGGGAGTGTGTATGGAGGAAATGATCAAAAGGGCAGTACATGCGGCAATGCGTGATGCTGGTATGATGGCTTCACCTGGGTTCAGTGAGAACGCCCAGGGGGGTCCTGGTCAAGAGGCAATTATTTCTAGGGCAGTGGCGAGCGCGCTGGGCATGAATACAGGGGGTGTGCAGAGTGGGGCTAGGACGGGGGCCTCAGTCGGGGCCCCTCCTGTGAACCAGATGTCTCCCCAAGTTGCTTTGTCTCCCCAGGTTACAGTGGCGGCAGAGACCTTGGCGTCTGTGAGATCATCCAATGCGCTGGTGGTGGCAGGGCCCAGCAGGGAACAGCAGAGGGAGGCTGATCCAGTCCAGATGACAGCTGCGGATGCTGACAGACTGGCGGGGGGTGAGTCTTATGTTCTAAACACTATACACGCTGACACTGACACTTCTTCTAGCAGGTCAGGTTCAGACAGCGGGGAGGACCTAGGGCTAGTGGGGAAAGGGCAGCGTAGGATGTTTAGATGGATCAAAAAGATGGCAGCGAATCAGGCAAAGGGGAGGTCTGGGGGTCCAGGGCAGACAGAGGGGATAGCGGGGCCGACAGGCACAGGCCCAAATATGCCCTTGGAGACACCAGTTCCATGCAAAGTTGCGGCGCAGGGAGACACATATCCTTGCTTGGTGCACTCCCTTTATGGCCATCTTAAGGCAAAAGTTATTAAAAAAAATTCAGGAGGGCCATTACGTTAATATTTTTGACCTCTCGCTGGATGCGTTCAGGGCCAAAGAGCGGGCTATGGACGGATCCGGTCCTAAACGGGTGCGTAGGCCAGAGACCTATGAAGAATGGTTGAAATGCTCCAGGGTCCTGACGTCCTGCTATGTGGATAGGTGGCCCTTACAGGGGCACAACTTGTTCAAATACCAGGACACCATTAAAGACATCCATGTCAGGTTTAAAGAGGGCGCATGGCGTGAGTACGACATGGCCTTCCGGAGGAAAATGGTCGGCAACCCCCTGCTACATTTTGGGACACAGGACATGCATCTGTGGTCCAAATTGGGCTTGGAGGGGGCATCCCCCCTCCCCTCCCCTGCGCGCCAGGTGCAGGGGCGGGTTGGGCAGAAGCAGGAGAGAAGGGGCAGAGAGTGCTGGAAATTCCAGGACAAATTGTGTGACAGAGGGAGCAACTGTTCCTTTCGGCACATCTGCAAGTACTGTGGAGGGCCCCACCCAGGAGCAGAATGTGGGAAAAGAAAGGAACAGGGACAAGCCAGGCCGGCCATTAAGCCGGGAACTGGAGTTAAGGGCCCCAACACCGCTTAACCTGTCAGCCATGATGCCATGGCTGGCGGATTACCCAGATCAGGTGTCCGGTCCATTCGCAGTTATGCCTATAGCGAACCATGTGGTCTCCCCCCTGGGGGTCGTCCCTAAAAAGGAGGCAGGAAAGTTCAGATTGATTCATCACCTGTCCTTCCCTAAGGGTTCGTCGGTGAACGACGCGATTGATCCGGAACTTAGCACAGTGCACTATCAATCGTTTGACGAGGCGCTGGCGTTGGTGC
Organism: Bombina bombina; assembly: GCF_027579735.1. Taxonomy (NCBI): domain Eukaryota; kingdom Metazoa; phylum Chordata; class Amphibia; order Anura; family Bombinatoridae; genus Bombina; species Bombina bombina. The sequence goes on from NC_069499.1 coordinate 499,183,955, forward strand.
GGATGAAGGGCCCCGGGGCTTTGATCGCAAAGCTAGACATAGAGTCAGCATTCAAATTATTGCCACTAAACCCCTCAGCCTTTTGGCTTATGGGGATGAAGTTCGAGGGGGCATTCTATGTGGACAGGTGCCTGCCCATGGGGTGTTCGCTGTCCTGCTCGCAGTTTGAGTGTTTCAGCTCATTCCTTCATTGGGTGGTGCAGGTGGCGTCTGGGGGTGGGTCAGTGGCCCACTACCTGGACGATTTTCTGTTGGTAGGGAGAGCACGAAGCATGGAGTGTGCGTGGCTCATGTGTGTAATGAGGGATATAACAGACAGGTTCGGAGTTCCCCTGGCCGCTGACAAGATGGAGGGCCGCAGTGCACAGGCCTTACTTTCTTGGGGATAGAGATTGATATAGTCAGGGCTCTATGCATATTGCCGGACGATAAGGTGGAGCGTATGCGGCATATGGTGCGGCTAGTGCAGGGGCAGGAGAGAGTGGCAAGAAGGGATGTGCAATCCCTATTGGGTTTGCTGAATTTTGCCTGAAGGGCAATTCCAATGGGAAGGGTCTTTAACAGGCGCCTGGAAGGGCAACTGAAGGGGCCAATTGGCAGTGGCAAATGGGTCAGAATCTCGCCGGAGGTGCGGGAGGATCTGGGTGTGTGGGACACATTTCTGTCACACTTCAACAGGATTTGCCTGTAGAGGCACCCGACAGTTTCTAATCAGGTGTTACACCTGTTCACTGATGCAGCCGGTGGTTTCGGGTATGGCGCATACCTGGATGATGAATGGAGTGCGGGGCCATGGCCTTGTGAATGGGTGGAGGCTGGCTATGTCAAGAACTTGACTTTGCTGGAGCTCTTCCCCATTGTGGCTGCGGTGGAAATTTGGGGAAGGAGACTGGCTAATAGATCAGTGGTGTTCTGGTCGGACAATCTGAGTGTGGTGTACGCCATTAACAGATTGTCCGCCTCCTCCCCAGGGGTAGTGTGCTACTTGAGACACCTGGTGTTGCACTGCTTGGAGCACGTTCACGGCCAAACACGTCCCGGGGGTGCATAACGACATCGCTGATGCACTCTCTTGATTCAACTGGGGGCAGTTTAAGAAGGCAGCACCCAGGGCCGGGAAGGAGGGTCTAACATGCCCGTCTTTTCTTCGGCAGCTGTTCCAGGTTGGGAGGGGATCCTCCCCCTAATCAGAGCGTCGTTGGCACCAAAGACTTGGTCTGCATACGTCAGTCACTGGAGCAAATGGGTGGCGTTCTGCCAACAGATGGGAGTACGGGTGGAAGATGCGTCCAGGGTGCAGTTACTGGAATGGTTGGCTCAGATGAGGATAGGAGGGGCTAGCAAAATGGGAGCAGCAAGCAAACTAGCAGCATTAGCGTTCTTTAATAAGGCGTTGGGCTATGTTGACCATTCAAGGTCATTTTTGGTTCGACAGGTGCTGAAAGGTTGGGGCAGGGTTTCCCCCCATCCAAAGGATCGGAGGGAGCCCATAACTTCGGGGCGGTTAAGAGAACTGGCGAGACAATTGCAATCGGTCAGACTATGAAAAGCTCCTGTTTAGCGCAGCATTTGCGCTGGCGTTTGCGGGGGCACTACGGGTGGGGGAGTTGGTGTCCTCCTCCAAATTTAAGGGAACGGGGGGCATCCTTGCTGAGCACATGCGTTGCTCTGGCGAGGGTCTGCTCCTGTTCGTGCCTCGATCCAAAACAGATCAGGAGGTCAAGGGAGCTTGGCTACCATTGGCGAGGCATGCATTTGAAGAGTGCTGCCCGGTGTGATGCGTAGAGGAATTTCAAAGAGTAAGACCTCAAAGTAGTAGGCAGTTTTTAGTGCATGAGGATGGCAGCGCCTTGTCACTTTTTCAGTTTCGCAGGGTACTCGCGAAAATGGCAGAGATGGCGGGGCTGGATTCAAAAAAGATTGCCCCACACTCTTTCCAGATTGGGGCAGCTACCAGCGCGGCGGCTGGGACATCAGCTGCAGAAATGAAAAGGTTGGCTAGATGGAAGTCAACCCAATACAAAAGATATATTAGACCCACTTAGTAAGGGGGCTGGGGCAAACATCCGTTAGGGGTCAGGTGCCAGGGCATTACTAGTGCGGGGGAGGGGGTCTGTGGGACTTGCTTGAAAGGGGCATGACAGGTGGCAATCCCCCTCCGGTTTGGGTATGGATTGTCGGACATTCCTACATCCATTGGGCGTCCATCAGGGCGCTGCGGTCAGCGGAAGGGCAGCAACTTGGATTCACAACGTCCAGGGTGAACTTCCGATGGTTAGGGCACAGGGGCCTTACGTGGGCAGATCTGCCAGCCTTATTGCAGGAGGCGCACAAGAGGTGGGGGCAGCCTAATGTGATAGTGCTGCACCTCGGGGGAAATTACTTGGGGTCTCTCCCCGCATTGGATTTGATTAAATGCATGATTGCAGACTTGAAGTTGGTGCACACATGGCTTAAAAATGTTAAGTTGGGCTGGTCCAATGTGGTCACACGACTACATTGGAGGTATATTGTGACCCAGAAGGCTGCGTACAATGTACGGAAAAAGGTTAACCGGGAGATGGGAAGGACATTCACGGCCTTAGGGGGCTTTGTGGTCAGACACGAGCTCATAACGGCCGACAGGAAGGATTTGTTTCACCCTGATGGGTCCACCTGACAGATGTTGGTTTGGATATCTTCTTAAAAGACATCAGGAGTGCTCTATTGTTAGTTATATATAAAAAAAAAAAAGTGTTGTTAATAGTATTATGTATTATAGTTGCCTGTTGGCTTATTGGTTTGGTGGCAAGAGTATGCCTGCCTCTTGTGGCGGGTGGTCAAGGCCCTGGGGAGTGGGCGCAGAAGGAGAAGAGTGACGGTCAAGAAAGGGGAGGGGTTACGCCCGCCTAGGCGCCGGCTTGAGGGGTCCCCTCCCTTGCGAGTACAGGCTGAAAATCTCTTATTTCCTCAGTTCTCTTTTTGTGCCATTGGGCGTGAACAGCCGGGTGTCATGCTGCAAACACCGAAAGGGGCCTTGACCAGCTGCTGATAGGGGTTAGGTTAGGGTGAGATGCCGCCAATGGATTGTTTAACGAACTTGTTGCCAAGTTTGGAAGTTAATTTATTTGAGTGCCTGCAATGGTATTAAATATCATCGCAGGCACAAGTTAGCCATTTATGTTAAATAAATGTGACCGTGACTGGTCTTTGTTTTTCTCCCAACTATGTGTCTGGTCTGTTTATTTCTTATAAGTATAAGGTTATAAGGCAAGTCGTAAGATGGAATAGGGGGTTAAGACCTTATGAGAGTGGAGGGCCCTCTAGTGGGCCTGTAACAACATTAAGGGATTATCAACTTGAAGTCTGGAGAATGCTAGGGTGTTTTTGTTACAATGTTGCAGGAGAGGAGGCAGGGTTTTGTGCTTACCTTTATAGGGTCCTGCAGCAGTGTATCCAGCCTCTTTCTGTTCCAGACTTCAAGGAGAAAGTTTTCCCCACCCACCCGGCCCCTGGGAAGAAGAAGAGAGTGGCGGCAACGATGCGGCAGCATGAGGGTGAGTGAACCCGGCCGGGGTAGGTTTAATTGAGCTAGCCTTTTGTAAACCCGGGTTGTTAAGATAGCCACCCACCCACATCAGGAGGGTTGTACGATTCGCTTGATGGGGGGTGCCTTACTGGGTTGGGTGGAGATGCCCTAGCTGGCGGGTGGTCAAGGCCCTGGGGAGCGGGCACAGAAGGAGAAGAGTGACGGTCAAGAAAAGGGAGGGGTTATGCCCACCTAGGCGCCAGCTTGGGGGGTCCCCTCCCTTGCGAGTACAGTCTGAAAATCTATTATTTCCACAGCTCTCTTTTTGTGCCATTGGGCGTGAACAGCCGGGTGTCACGCTGCAAACACCGAAAGGGGCCTTGACCAGCTGCTGATAGGGGTTAGGTTAAGGTGAGATGCCGCCAACGGATTGTTTAACGAACTTGTTGCCAATTTTGGAAGTTAATTTATTTGAGGGCCTGCAATGGTATTTAATATCATCGCAGGCACAAGTTAACCGTTTATGTTAAATAAACGTGACCGTGACTGGTCTTTGTTTTTCTCCCAACTATGTGTCTGGTCTGTTTATTTCTTATAAGCATAAGGTTATAAGGCAAGTCGTAAGATGGAATAGGGGGTTAAGACCTTATGAGAGTGGAGGGCCCTCTAGTGGGCCTGTAACAACATTAAGGGATTATCAACTTGAAGTCTGGAGAATGCTAGGGTGTTTTTGTTACAATGTTGCAGGAGAGGAGGCAGGGTTTTGTGCTTACCTTTATAGGGTCCTGCAGCAGTGTATCCGGCCTCTTGCTGTTCCAGACTTCGAGGAAAAAGTTTTCCTGTGATCTGAGCTTGAATGATGGAGAGATCTAGAAGGAAGTTGGTGCCTCCTAAGCGATTTAGGGAGGTGGTGGAGGTTGCAGCTAGGAAGAAGGGACCTGCAATGCAGAGAGAGGAAGACATGTCAGACGATGCAGTACCCCCTACATCCCAAAACCCCCCACCTAGCAGGAGCTTTAATAAAGGGAAGGGGCCTAAGAGAGTTAATTTGGAAGTTAATTTATTTGAGGGCCTGCAATGGTATTTAATATCATCGCAGGCACAAGTTAACCGTTTATGTTAAATAAACGTGACCGTGACTGGTCTTTGTTTTTCTCCCAACTATGTGTCTGGTCTGTTTATTTCTTATAAGTATAAGGTTATAAGGCAAGTTGTAAGATGGAATAGGGGGTTAAGACCTTATAAATACTCCTTGCAAAACAAATGCACTCACAGGTCTTTTTAAAGGTGAAAAACAAAGCTTTCTTTAATGTAACGTTTTCAGGGATTTCTTCCCATTCATCAGCATAACAAAAGGTGTTAAACATTCAAACTTATATACATATATGTGTAATAACCAAATATCAAATACCTGTGTCCACTCAGTGAAAATTGCGGCAAACTTCTGTTTGGAACACATAGTTTGCGTTCCATTCTGTGTACAGGGAGTGCAGAATTATTAGGCAAATGAGTATTTTGACCACATCATCCTCTTTATGCATGTTGTCTTACTCCAAGCTGTATAGGCTCGAAAGCCTACTATCAATTAAGCATATTAGGTGATGTGCATCTCTGTAATGAGAAGGGGTGTGGTCTAATGCCATCAACACCCTATATCAGGTGTGCATAATTATTAGGCAACTTCCTTTCCTTTGTCAAAATGGGTCAAAAGAAGGACTTGACAGGCTCAGAAAAGTCAAAAATAGTGAGATATCTTGCAGAGGGATGCAGCACTCTTAAAATTGCAAAGCTTTTGAAGCGTGATCATCAAACAATCAAGCGTTTCATTCAAAATAGTCAACAGGGTCGCAAGAAGCGTGTGGAAAAACCAAGGCGCAAAATAACTGCCCATGAACTGAGAAAAGTCAAGCGTGCAGCTGCCAAGATGCCACTTGCCACCAGTTTGGCCATATTTCAGAGCTGCAACATCACTGGAGTGCCCAAAAGCACAAGGTGTGCAATACTCAGAGACATGGCCAAGTTAAGAAAGGCTGAAAGACGACCACCACTGAACAAGACACACAAGCTGAAACGTCAAGACTGGGCCAAGAAATATCTCAAGACTGATTTTTCTAAGGTTTTATGCACTGATGAAATGAGAGTGAGTCTTGATGGGCCAGATGGATGGGCCCGTGGCTGGATTGGTAAAGGGCAGAGAGCTCCAGTCCGACTCAGACGCCAGCAAGGTGGAGGTGGAGTACTGGTTTGGGCTGGTTTCATCAAAGATGAGCCTGTGGGGCCTTTTCGGGTTGAGGATGGAGTCAAGCTCAACTCCCAGTCCTACTGACAGTTTCTGGAAGACACCTTCTTCAAGCAGTGGTACAGGAAGAAGTCTGCATCCTTCAAGAAAAACATGATTTTCATGCAGGACAATGCTCCATCACACGCGTCCAAGTACTCCACAGCGTGGCTGGCAAGAAAGGGTATAAAAGAAGAAAATCTAATGACATGGCCTCCTTGTTCACCTGATCTGAACCCCATTGAGAACCTGTGGTCCATCATCAAATGTGAGATTTACAAGGAGGGAAAACAGTACACCTCTCTGAACAGTGTCTGGGAGGCTGTGGTTGCTGCTGCACACAATGTTGATGGTGAACAGATCAAAACACTGACAGAATCCATGGATGGCAGGCTTTTGAGTGTCCTTGCAAACAAAGGTGGCTATATTGGTCACTGATTTGTTTTTGTTTTGTTTTTGAATGTCAGAAATATATATTTGTGAATGTTGAGATGTTATATTGGTTTCACTGGTAAAAATAAATAATTGAAATGGGTATATATTTGTTTTTTGTTAAGTTGCCTAATAATTATGCACAGTAATAGTCACCTGCACACACAGATATCCCCCTAAAATAGCTATAACTAAAAACAAGCTATAAACTACTTCCAAAACTATTCAGCTTTGATATTAATGAGTTTTTTGGGTTCATTGAGAACATGGTTGTTGTTCAATAATAAAATGAATCCTCAAAAATACAACTTGCCTAATAATTCTGCACTCCCTTTATACCCGGAAGTATTAACCTGTGATACTTCCGGTATATTTAAGTCATATATTTTTTATATATATATTTTTTCTCAAAATTATATGTGCTCAAAATAGGGTTTTCCGTTTTTCATATGTGTGATTTCTCTATAAAAGCGTTGCCTTTTTAAACTTATAAGCTTGTGCTCCTATCAACTGTGTTTATTATTCCGTGAACAAGTGCATATGTTTAACCTGATCGTGTCACCTAATCAGTTATTGTGTACAATATATTTACAATATGACTTACATATGACCATACTATATCGCCATCACAGAATATGTGTGCTAGATTCAAGGACTGTGTTGCGTTACCGGCCCCGGCTCGTATGTTTGTTGTCTCGGTTGGCTTGGTAACCGTTACATACCGGAACTACTTAGAGTAGGGATCTACATGTATATCTATGCATGCTACTGTGAATATCCTGTCATTGTGTGTCAATGATTTTTCCAAATGCAGTACTCTATATGAATTAGTGTAGTAGCGCTTAGGTATGTGCACAAAGACGGCAAATATAGTATAGACCCAAAGTAGCTCACACACGGCTAGATTTAGAGTTTGGCGGTAGCTGTCAAAACCAGCGTTAGAGGCTCCTAACGCTGGTTTTGGGCTACCGCTGGTATTTGGAGTCAGTCAGGAAAGGGTCTAATGCTCCCTTTGCAGCCACGACTTTTCCATACCGCAGATCCCCCTACGCCATTTGCGTATCCTATCTTTTCAATGGGATCTTTCTAACGCTGGTATTTAGAGTCTTGGCTGAAGTGAGCATTAGAAATCTAATGACAAACTCCAGCCGCAGAAAAAAGTCAGTAGTTAAGAGCTGTCTGGGCTAACGCCGGTTTATAAAGCTCTTAACTACTGTGCTCTAAAGTACAATAACACCCATAAACTACCTATGTACCCCTAAACCGAGGTCCACCCACATCGCCGCCACCATCGCCGCCACTCTATTAAAAAATTTTAACCCCATAATCTGCCGACCGCACACCGCCGCCACCTACGTTATCCCTATGTACCCCTAATCTGCTGCCCCTAATACCGTCGACCCCTATATTATATTTATTAACCCCTAATTTGCCGCCCCCAACGTCGCCGCCACCTACCTACAATTATTAACCCCTAATCTGCCGACCGCACACCGCCGCAACCTACGTTATCCCTATGTACCCCTAATCTGCTGCCCCTAACACCGCCGACCCCTATATTATATTTATTAACCCCTAATCTGCCGCCCCCAACGTCGCCGCCACCTACCTACAATTATTAACCCCTAATCTGCCGACCGCACACCGCCGCAACCTACGTTATCCCTATGTACCCCTAATCTGCTGCCCCTAACACCGACGGCCCCTATATTATATTTATTAACCCCTAATCTGCCGCCCCCAACGTCGCCTCCACCTACCTACAATAATTAACCCCTAATCTGCCGACCGGATCTCACCGCTTCTCTAATAAATATATTAACCCCTAAAGCTAAGTCTAACCCTAACACTAACACCCCCCTAAATTAAATATAATTTAAATCTAATGAAATAAATTAACTCTTATTAAATAAATTAATCCTATTTAAAGCTAAATACTTACCTGTAAAATAAACTCTAATATAGCTACAATATAAATTATAATTATATTGTAGCTATTTTAGGATTAATATTTATTTTACAGGCAACTTTGTATTTATTTTAACCAGGTATAATAGCTATTAAATAGTCAATACCTATTTAATAGCTACCTAGTTAAAATTATTACAAAATTACCTGTAAAATGAATCCTAACCCAAGTTACAATTAAACCTAACACTACACTAGCAATAAATTAATTAAATAAAATACCTACAATTATCTACAATTAAACCTAACACTACACTATCAATAAATTAATTAAATAAAATACCTACAATTAAATAAACTAACTAAAGTACAAAAAATAAAAAAGAACTAAGTTACAAAAAAATAAAAAAATATTTACAAACATTAGAAAAATATTACAACAATTTTAAACTAATTACACCTACTCTAAGCCCCCTAATAAAATAACAAAGACCACCAAAATAAAAAAATGCCCTACCCTATTCTAAAATTAAAATAGAAAAGCTCTTTTACCTTACCAGCCCTTAAAAGGGCCCTTTGCGGGGCATGCCCCAAAGAATTCAGCTCTTTTGCCTGGAAAAAAACATACAATACCCCCCCCAACATTACAACCCACCACCCACATACCCCTAATCTAACCCAAACCCCCCTTAAATAAACCTAACACTAAGCCCCTGAAGATCTTCCTACCTTATCCACAACACACCGGGTATCAGCGATCCGTCCAGGCTCCGATGTCTTGATCCAAGCCTAAGCGGGGGGCTGAAGACATCCATCCTCTGGCTGAAGTCTTGATCCAAGCGGGCAGAAGAAGACATCCGGACCGGCAAACATCTTCATCCAAGCCGCATCTTCTATGTTCTTCCATCCGATGACGACTGGCTGATCTTCAAGACTTCAGAAAAAATGTATAACAGGAGCACCAAGTATATGGATAAAAAATCAAACTTTATTAGAACATAACCCCTGGGTAAGAACATACATATATAATAGTCAAACAGATGAAAAAAGGCTTAAGATACCCTTTATGTTCTAATAAAGTTTGATTTTTTATCCATATACTTGGTGCTCCTGTTATACATTTTTTCTGAAGCTTAGCTTATCATTTGGCCAAACAGTGAGCACAGGATTTGGATATAAACTGCGGTTGGTGAGCTAGTGGCACACTGCATTGGCTGTCTTTTCTTCCAAGGGATTCAGGTGGACGTTTTTTATGGCCCAAAAAGTAAAACTAGTGGGCAGAAAATAGGAACCCTGGATTACATGGCTCAACTGTTCACATCAACACTGGATACAGCATCCGGATCTGAGGAAACATCTCACCAAGAGACTGAATAGTGGTGAGTCAGTCAATTTATTTTATTGTATATACGGATGTCTGGGAGTGGTCCCTTGTGAATAACAATACTGTGGGGGTTGTTTTGGGGAACACCGTCACATTTCTACCTTTACAAACAGCCAAATTTTTGCAGTGGCCTTACAAGGACTTATTCATAAGTTACCGTTAACAATTTAGACTCTTTACATTTTTTGAATAACAGTGCATACACCTTAACCATTCCCCTACTGATCTTCAAGACCTCCAGCGCGGATCCATCCATCTTCACCGACGACTTCCCGACGAATGACGGTTCCTTTAAGGGACGTCATCCAAGATGGCGTCCCTCGAATTCTGATTGGCTGATAGGATTCTATCAGCCAATCGGAATTAAGGTAGGAAAATTCTGATTGGCTGATGGAATCAGCCAATCAGATTCAAGTTCAATCCGATTGGCTGATCAAGTTCAATCTGATTGGCTGATCCAATCAGCCAATCAGATTGAGATTGCATTCTATTGGCTGTTCCGATCAGCCAATAGAATGCAAGCTCAATCTGATTGGCTGAACTACATGGATCCGGAAGAAAGAATATTGAAGATGCCGCTTGATAGAAGACTTCAGTCGGATCATGGACCTCTTCAGCTCCCGCTTGGATGAAGACTTCAGCCGGATCATGGACATCTTCAGCCCCCCGCTTGGGCTTGGATCAAGACATCGGAGGCTCTTCTGGATTGATCGGTGAACCCGGCGTGGTGAAGACAAGGTAAGGAGATCTTCAGGGGCTTAGTGTTAGGTTTATTTAAGGGGGGTTTGGGTTAGATTAGGGGTATGTTGGTGGTGGGTTGTAATGTTGGGGGGGTATTGTATGTTTTTTTTTACAGGCAAAAGAGCTGAATTCTTTAGGGCATGCCAGGCAAAGGGCCCTTTTCAGGGCTGGTAAGGTAAAAGAGCTTTTCTATTTTAATTTTAGAATAGGGTAGGGCATTTTTTTATTTTGGGGGTCTTTGTTATTTTATTAGGGGGCTTAGAGTAGGTGTCATTAGTTTAAAATTGTTGTAATATTTTTCTAATGTTTGTAAATATTTTTTTATTTTTTGTAACTTAGTTCTTTTTTTTTTTGTACTTTAGTTAGTTTATTTCATTGTATTTATTTGTAGGTATTGTATTTAATTAATTTATTTATTGATAGTGTAGTGTTAGGTTTAATTGTAACTTAGGTTAGGATTTATTTTACAGGTAATTTTGTAATTATTTTAACTAGGTAGCTATTAAATAGATATTAGCTATTTAATAGTTATGGTACCTGGTTAAAATAATTACAAAGTTGCCTGTAAAATAAATATTAATCCTAAAATAGCTACAATATAATTATAATTTATATTGTAGCTATATTAGGGTTTATTTTACAGGTAAGTATTTAGCTTTAAATAGGAATAATTTATTTAATAAGAGTTAATTTATTTCATTAGATTTAAATTATATTTAACTTAGGGTGGTGTTAGTGTTAGGGTTAGACTTAGCTTTAGGGGTTAATACATTTATTAGAGTAGCGGTGAGATCCGGTCAGCAGATTAGGGGTTAATTATTGTAGGTAGGTGGAGGCGACATTGGGGGCGGCAGATTAGGGGTTAATAAATATAATATAGGGGTCGGCGGTGTTAGGGGCAGCAGATTAGGGGTACATAGGGATAACGTAGGTTGCGGCGGTGTACGGAGCATCAGATTAGGGGTTAATAATAATATTCAGGGGTCAGTGATAGCGGGGGCGGCAGATTAGGGGTTAATAAGTATAAGGTTAGGGGTGTTTAGACTCGGGGTACATGTTAGGGTGTTAGGTGCAGACTTAGGAAGTGTTTCCCCATAGGAAAGAATGGGGCTGCGTTAGGAGCTGAACGCTGCTTTTTTGCAGGTGTTAGTTTTTTTTTCAGCTCAAACTGCCCCATTGTTCTCTATGGGGGAATCGTGCACAAGCACGTTTTTGAAGCTGGCCGCGTCCGTAAGCACCGCTGGTATCTAGAGTTTTAGTGGCAGTAAATATGCTCTACACTCCCTTTTTTGGAGCCTAACGCAGCCATTCTGTGAACTCTAAATACCAGCGGTATTTAAAAGATGCGGGGGAAAAAAAGCATGCGTAGCTAACGCACCCCTTTGGCCGCAGAACTCTAAATCTAGCCGACACAATTTAAAATCATAAAAAAATCAAAGGCTCTTACAGATGTCTGGGGTGCACTACGTGCAATGGCCTTATAGCTACTAAAACCTTCCAACACCCCCATACCAACAAAGTGTACGCCATCAAACATTCTATCTCCTGTAACACCACAACACACGTGGTATACCTGCTTTTTTGTCCATGCTCCCAATTTTACGTTGGAAAGACAATTGGCACACTCCGTGACAGGATGGCTAATCACAGACGAGCTATACGACTAGCACTAAGTGAAGGAGATTCGGAGCAACCTGTAGCCAGACATTGCACACAGATGTCCCACCAAGTATCATCTATCAGATACATCCTTGTCGACCATATCCCTCCCTTGGATAGAGGTGGAGATCGGAATAAAGCCTTACTTAGGCGAGAAACAGAATGTATGTATAGATTGGGCACAATAGCCCCAGGGGGCCTCAATTCACCGCCGGATTATAAAGCGCTTATCTAGATTGGAGACACAATACTAGGTACAGCCAGTGGTTAATTCTTGTATATTTGGTGCTGCTGACAGTCAGACCCCTAAGGGGGTAGACTTTCTAACATATACCTAAATACCGAGTAGGAGGGAGACACGGAGGTGACTCCACCACTTGATGAACAAGATGCCCACTAAGGTTAGTTACCTTGCTCTAAAATTCTCCTGAATCTAAACACTGAGCTACATAACGGCTGGTACAGCTCCCCCGCATGGACATAGTAACAGTTGTAATACCCTACAGGAAGAACCAAAACATGGCGAGTTCATGGAACAGGGTGTACCATGTATATATATATATAAAAAAGTAGCATATGGCCTAAAGCAATATATCTACATTGTTGTACATGAAGCGGAACAGTAAGGAGTGACCACAAAGGCCCTGTATGGAAGGCCACTGAAGGACATTACACTTATATAAGGACTCTATGTAAATTAATGAGATAGTCCAACATGTTATAAAACTCTCACAGATAAAATTATATAAGCATAAAGAGCTCTGACAGCTTTTCACAAGAAGTGGAATAGCCAGTACGATGTTTAGTAATGAGTTGTTCTAATATATGTAAATATTGTTAAAAATGTTAAGTTCTGACAGTATTATATTGTTACAGTATTATATTGTTACAAATGTTAAACTGACAGTAGATGATAGTAGACTATGTAGCAATCATAGTATTTGACAGCAGATTGGTATACAAGTTAGCGTCAATATGGGTAGTATATAGGATTGTTTTTTTTTATGATTTTAAATTATGTGTGAGCTACTTTGGGTCTAGACTATATTTACCGTCTTTGTGCACATACCTAAGCGCTAATACACTAATTCATATAGGGTACTACATTTGTAAAAATCATTCACACATAGGGCGCCATGTACTAAGGCGTCAATTTTTTCGCACAGACCGTATCGAAATAACCCGCCGGCATTCGCACCATGCGGATGGCACTTCGTTACATGAATGTACTACGAGAAGCAGATCGTGAGCGAATTTTGACGCGGAAATACAGACGGACGGTCACTTCGAAGCTTAGTACATGGCGCCCATAATGACAGGCTATTCACAGTAGCACGCATGGATATACATGTAGATCCCTACTCTAAGTAGTTCCGGTATGTAACGGTTACCAAGCCAACCAAGACAACAAACATACGAGCCAGGCCCAAACCCAGCACTCACTTTGATCCAACTCCCAGGGTGCCGGCCAAACTAGTACATAATGATCCACAAAGGTAGGCACTCACTGGCGTTATAACCAAACAGTTTATTACTGAAAATAAAACATACAGTAAACGTTTTCTGGCCTAAGCCCATCTTCAGACATACAGAATGTATACACTTACCACCTTATATGTGCTACCGTTCTACTCCCCAAGTGCAAATGCTCTGCCGCATCCGGGTCACCACAGTACACACACGGCGCTACTGCATACGCGCCGATCAGACTGCGGGTCCCTATCTGGGCCAACATGTCAAACCTAAAATAACATTCAAAATAGATTACAAATTGCGGTTAATGCACATACTATATAGAAATTTTAAACTGCATAGATTGTTTAGAACCATAACCTGCAAGACACCTTAAGTTATAGAGCAATGGACAATCAATACGTAATACATAGAGGTTGAATTTACACCTCTAAGTATAGTAACATACAATATAAATAGTGTAAAGACCGAGTCCTAATACCTAGAACATGATGTATTCATATACATACACCTGGAAAGAATGTGTCAAATACAGATACACAGTCAATTAATAAACAGTACATTGACATATTTGTTGCTTTGTCCTGTACATTACCACCAACATATGGACACACTAACTTCCCAGAAAATAAGACCACCTAATCTCACAGAATCATTTAGACAAAAGTTAACTACATTTCTCAAAAAATCTGTATCAAACCCCCTGCTAAGAGGATGTTATAAAAAGGATGTTATAAAAAACAATGCAGGTCAAAATTGGTATTTAAACCCCTAGGTACCAATGTCCCCAAAGTGAAAATCCATCTGGATTCTCTTTGGAGAAGCATTTTGGCCCTATTGCCACCTCTGGCTAGTGCCGGCACATGATCAATGATCATGTATCTAAGATCAGATACATTGTGCTTATATAACAAAAATACAGAGTGTGGTGCGTATGGCTGAACGATGGTTAACCATACGTACCCGCAGGTCATCCTGGGTCTTGCCCATGTAAAATATCCAAAAGGAAAATGCAATAGGTATACCACATGTGTAGTGGTGGATGTGACCCTGTAGTTGATGTTATACTGTTTGTTTCTCCAAGGGTGCACAAATTGTTTCCTCTAAGACAACCCATTACAGGTCACACACCCACTACACCTGTAGCATCCATTTTTCTCAGAGCCCAACCAGGTTCTGTTGGTATAACTGTGTCTATTTTTGGTACGCAGCAATAGGTCACATAAAGACCTCCCTTTTCTGTAACCCACCATTGGACCATCAAAATTATTAAAAGGTAACAATGTATCTGTTTTTACAATGTACCAGTTGTTCTTGAGTATGTAAGGGATATCTAATTTATCAGGCGTGTATTCAGTAGAGAATACAAGTCTCTTGTTAACAGATTCTCTCTCCTTCTTCATCAAGGCCTGTTCCTGTGTCATTGACATGGACTCACTCAGAGGCACCTGTAGATGTTTAATAACATATCCCCTCTGTTGGAATTTATGACACATCTCACCCAGTTGTATGGCTTTCTTAGTTGGATCGCTGTTATTTCTCACAACTCTTTTAAACTGCGATTTAGGTAATGCCTGTTTTAAGCTTGGATGATGACAGCTTGTAGCCTGAAGCAGCGAGTTGCAGTCTGTAGCCTTATGGAATAGTGTGGTAGTCAATCTATTTCCTTCTTTAATTATCCTGAGATCTAGAAAGTCAATCGTAGTTTTGTCACAGTTCATGTTGAAAGTCAAATTGGAGTTCTGTAAATTTAACTTCTGAAACCATTCATTGAGTTCATGTTCAGATCCCCCCCAGACTAGGATGAGATCATCAATATACCTCCTAAATAACCTGATCCTGTGGTCTTTGAATGCTAGTGTATCCTCCTCTTCAAAACATGCCATGTACAGGTTGGCATACCATGGGGCCATGTTTGAGCCCATTGCTGTACCATCAATTTAAAGGTAATAACCATGTTCAAATTTAAAGTAATTATACTTCAACTATAGGAAACTATGGGACAGCCAGGTGGGTGATTGGGATCTTTGTGTACTTTAGGTAGTGTATATATTATTGGTATGATGGGAAACTCAACTAACATATACTCACTCAGATCCTTAGAAAAACAATTTGTTTGCATAGCCAGTCTTAAATAGCTATCTACCTTCTTTTTGAATTCCCTGGTAGGGTCACCTTCAAGTCTACGTTATGTCCGTGCATCCCCAAGCTGGGACAAGATCTTGTCCCTATATTTATTATAGTCCTGTAGCACAAGAGTTCCACCTTTGTCTGCTTCACGGATAACCAATTGGTGATTATATTTAAGGTTTTTTAATGCCAATCTTTCTTCCTTGTTTAAGTTGTTCCTTATGTTTAGCATGTACACTGCTGGTTACCTCCTGTTCCACAATCCTTGAGAATGTGTGGATGCTTGGGTTGTTGCTCTTAGGATCAAATTGACCTTTCTTTCTCAATCCAACAATTGTGGCATTAAAGGAATATTTTGGCACAGGTGATAACACAGATGTTGAATTGAGAAAGAAAGGTCAAAAAGTTGTGAGAAACATGGCCCCATTGTCTGCCAACCTGTACATGGCATGTTTTGAAGAAGAGTCACATGCACCAACTACAGGGTCACATGCACCACTACACATGTGGTATACCTTTTGCATTGTCCTTGTGGGATGTTTTATGTGGGCAAGGATGACCTGCGGGTACGTATGTCTAACCATCGTTCAGCCATATGCACCGCACTCCGATTTGGCAGCTCTGAACAACCGGTAGTCCAACATTTTTTGTTATATAAGCACAATGTATCTGATCTTAGATACATGATCATTGATCATGTGCTGGCACCAGCCAGAGGTGCAATAGGGCCAAAATGATTCTCCAGAGAAAATCCAGATGGATTTTCACTTTGGGGACATTGGTACCTAGGGGTTTAAATAACAATTTTGACCTGCATTGTTTTTTATAACATCCTTTTTATAACATCCTCTTAGCAGGGGGTTTGATACAGATTTTTTGAGAAATGTAGTTAACTTTTGTCTAAATGATTCTGTGAGATTAGGTGGTCTTATTTTCTGGGATGTTAGTGTGCCCATATGTTGGTGGTAATGTACAGGACAAAGCAACAAATATGTCAATGTACTGTTTATTAATTGACTGTATGTCTGTATTTAACACATTCTTTCCAGTTGTATGTATATGAATACATCATGTTCTAGGTATTAGGACCCGGTCTTTACACTATTTATATTGTATGTCACTATACTTAGGGGTGTAAATTCAACCTCTATGTATTACCTACACCAGTCTGGGATGTGCATTGCACAGAAATGTGCATTGCTATAACATATGTTCACATTTTCAAAGTGAACATTTTATAAGTGATGCACTAGCAATAAAATTATACAAGAACTGCACTCACTACTCAGCACAGTGCTGCTTATTAAGACAACATGCTGCCTATTGACATCTGCTGAAGAATTGCACACTACATCAAGCTAACCCTATTCTCTCTCCTCTGCTTTCAGGTACGTGAATAGAGACCCTGTCATTCTGCAACTATTCACTGCTCTCTGGTGTTTTTTACTCTCCTGTAACTCTCTTCTGGTACGTGAATAGAGACCCTGTCAATCTGCAACTATTCACTGCTCTCTGGTGTTTTTTACTCTCCTGTAACTCTCTTCTGGTACGTGAATAGAGACCCTGTCAATCTGCAACTATTAACTGCTCTCTGGTGTATTTTACTCTCCTGTAACTCTCTTCTGGTACGTGAATAGAGACCCTGTCAATCTGCAACTATTCACTGCTCTCTGGTGTTTTTTACTCACCTGTAACTCTCTTCTGGTACGTGAATAGAGACCCTGTCAATCTGCAACTATTCACTGCTCTCTGGTGTTTTTTACTCTCCTGTAACTCTCTTCTGGTACGTGAATAGAGACCCTGTCAATCTGCAACTATTCACTGCTCTCTGGTGTTTTTTACTCTCCTGTAACTCTCTTCTGGTACATGAATATTTACACAGAGCAAATGTGTTTAGTTTGTTAATTTAGTCCTACATCTGTTGTACTGTTATCCAATGTGTTATTTCTAATGTTCATTTAATTGCCATGTGATGTTCAATACTTGCTATTATCCTTATCAATACTTGCTATTATTCTAAAATGTATAGCTGTTATGTATAGTATTAACCTCCCCCAAATTTTATTGTCTGTTTACTTAACATATCACCCTGACCAGACCAGAATCTAACTTTCCAATTGGCCTTTCCAATTATCTTTGATTAGCAATCAACTAAATTTAGTGGACTCAGCTGACTGCCCTCCCTGCATATATTTCACACCAGTCTGGGATGTGCATTGCACAGTAATGTGCATTGCTATAACATATGTTCACATTTTCAAAGTGAACATTTTATAAGTGAGGCACTAGCAATAGAATTATACAAGAATTGAACAAGGATTAGGCAAGGGGCAAGAAAAACATAATTTATGCTTACCTGATAAATTTATTTCTCTTGTGGTGTATCCAGTCCACGGATCATCCATTACTTGTGGGATATTCTCCTTCCCAACAGGAAGTTGCAAGAGGATCACCCACAGTAGAGCTGCTATATAGCTCCTCCCCTAACTGCCATATCCAGTCATTCGACCGAAGACAAGCAGAGAAAGGAGAAACCATAGGGTGCAGTGGTGACTGTAGTTTAAAGTTAAAAAATACCTGCCTTAAAATGACAGGGTGGCCGTGGACTGGATACACCACAAGAGAAATACATTTATCAGGTAAGCATAAATTATGTTTTCTCTTGTAAAGTGTATCCAGTCCATGGATCATCCATTACTTGTTGGATACCAATACCAAAGTTAAAGTACACGGATGAAGGGAGGGACAAGGCAGGTACTTAAACGGAAGGTACCACTGCCTGTAAAACCTTTCTCCCAAAAATAGCCTCCAAAGAAGCAAAAGTATCAAATTTATAGAATTTTGAAAAGGTATGAAGCGAAGACCAAGTCGCCACCTTGCAAATCTGTTCTACAGAAGCCTCATTTTTAAAGGCCCATGTGGAAGCTACAGCTCTAGTAGAATGAGCTGTAATCCTTTCAGGAGGCTGCTGGCCAGCAGTCTCATAAGCTAAGCGGATTATGCTTCTTAGCCAAAATGAAAGAGAGGTTGCTGAAGCCTTTTGGCCTCTCCTCTGTCCAGAGTAGACAACAAACAAAGCAGATGTTTGATGAAAATCTTTTGTAGCTTGTAAATAATACTTTAAAGCATGAACCACGTCAAAATTGTGTAATAGACATTCCTTCTTTGAAGAAGAATTAGGACACAATGATGGAACAACAATCTCCTGATATTCTTATTAGATACCACCTTACGTAAAAACCCAGGTTTGGTACGCAGAACTACCTTATCTGCATGGAAGATCAGATAAGGAGAATCACATTGTAAGTCAGATAACTCGGAAACTCTATGAGTCGAGGAAATAGCTACCAAAAAAGAACTTTCCAAGATAAAAGTTTGATATCTATGGAATGAAGAGGTTCAAATGGAACCCCTTGAAGAACTTTAAGAACCAAATTTAAGCTCCATGGCGGAGCAACAGATTTAAACACAGGCTTGATTCTAACTAAAGCCTGGCAAAATGCCTGAACGTCTGGAACATCCGCCAGACGCTTGTGCAAAAGAATAGACAGAGCAGAAATCTGTCCCTTTAAGGAACTAGCTGACAATCCTTTTTCCAATCCTTCTTGGAGAAAAGATAATATCTTGGGAATCCTGACCTTACTCCATGAGTAACCCTTGGATTCACACCAATAAAGATATTTACGCCATATCTTATGATAGATTTTCCTGGTGACAGGCTTTCGTGCCTGAATTAAGGTATCAATGACTGACTCGGAGAAGCCACGCTTTGATAAAATCAAGCGTTCAATCTCCAGGCAGTCAGTCTCAGAGAAATTAGATTTGGATGGTTGAAAGGACCTTGAAGTAGAAGGTCCTGTCTCAGCGGCAGAGTCCATGGTGGAAAGGATGACATGTCCACCAGATCTGCATACCAAGTCCTGCGTGGCCACGCAGGCGCTATCAAGATCACAGATGCTCTCTCCTGCTCGATTTTGGCAATCAGACGACGGAGTAGAGGAAATGGTGGAAACACATAAGCCAGGTTGAAAGACCAAGGTGCTGCTAGAGCATCCATCAGCATCGCCTTGGGATCCCTGGATCTGGATCCGTAACAAGGAAGTTTGGCGTTCTGGCGAGACGCCATGAGATCCAGTTCCGGTTTGCCCCAACGATGAATCAATTGTGCAAACACCTCCGGACGGAGTTCCCACTCCCCCGGATGAAAAGTCTGACGACTTAGAAAATCCGCCTCCCAGTTCTCTACACCTGGGATATGGATAGCTGATAGGTGGCAAGAGTGAATCTCTGCCCAGCGAATTATCATTGAGACTTCTAACATTGCTAGGGAACTCCTTATTCCCCCTTGATGGTTGATATAAGCCACAGTAGTGATGTTGTCCGACTGAAATCTGATGAACCTCATTGTCGCTAGCTGAGGCCAAGCCTGAAGAGCATTGAATATCGCTCTCAGTTCCAGAATGTTTATTGGAAGGAGTGTCTCCTCCTGAATCCATGATCCCTGAGCCTTCAGGGAGTTCCAGACTGCCCCCCAGCCTAGAAGGCTGGCATCCGTCGTTACAATTGTCCAATCTGGCCTGCGAAAGGTCATACCTTTGGACAGATGGACCTGAGATAGCCACCAGAGAAGAGAATCCCTGGTCTCTTGATCCAGATTTAGTAGAGGGGACAAATCTGTGTAATCCCCATTCCTCTGACTGAGCATGCAGAGTTGCAGCGGTCTGAGATGCAGGCATGCAATCGGCACTATGTCCATTGCCGCTACCATTAAGCCGTTTACTTCCTTACACTGAGCCACCGAATGGCGAGAAGTGGAATAAAGAACACGACAGGAATTTAGAAGTTTTGATAACCTGGACTCTGTCAGGTAAATCCTCATTTCTACAGAATCTATTAGAGTTCCCAGAAAGGAGACTCTTGTGAGAGGGGATAGAGAACTCTTTTCTTCATTCACCTTCCACCCATGCAACCTCAGAAATACCAGAACTATGTCCGTATGAGACTTGGCAATTTGGAAATTTGACACCTGTATCAGAATGTCGTTTAAATAAGGGGCCACTGCTATGCCCCATGGTCTTAGGACTGCCAGAAGTGACCCCAGAACCTTCTTAAAGATTCTTGGGGCTGTAGATAACCCAAAGGGAAGAGCTACAAACTGGTAATGCCTGTCTAGGAAGGCAAACCTGAGAAACCGATGATGATCTTTGTGTATCGGAATGTGAAGCTAAGCATCCTTTAAATCCACTGTAGTCATGTATTGACCCTCCTGGATCATAGGTAGGATGGTACGAATAGTCTCCATCTTGAATGATGGGACTCTGAGGAATTTGTTTAAGATCTTGAGATCTAAAATTGGTCTGAAGGTTCCCTCTTTTTTGGGAACCACAAACAGATTTGAGTAAAATCCCTGTCCCTGTTCCTCTCTTGGAACTGGATGGATCACTCCCATAACTAGGAGGTCTTGAACACAGTGTAAGAATGCCTCTCTCTTTATCTGGTTTGCAGATAATTGTGAAAGGTGAAATCTCCCTTTTGGAGGAGAAGCTCTGAAGTCCAGAAGATATCCCTGGGATACAATTTCCAACGCCCAGGGATCCTGGACATCTCTTGCCCAAGCCTGGGTGAAGAACGAAAGTCTGCCCCCTACTAGATCCGTTACTGGATAGGGGGACGATCCTTCATGCTGTCTTAGAGGCAGCAGCAGGCTTTTTGGCCTGATTACCTTTGTTCCAGGTCTGGTTAGGTCTCCAGACCGGCTTGGACTGGGCAAAAGTTCCCTCTTGTTTTGCATTAGAGGAAGTTGATGCCGCACTCGCCTTGAAGTTTCGAAAGGCACGAAAATTAGTCTGTTTGGCCCTTGATTTGGACCTATCCTGAGGAAGGGCATTACCTTTTCCTCCAGTGATATCAGAAATGTTCTCCTTCAAACCAAGCCCGAATAGGGTTTGCCCCTTGAAGGGAATGTTAAGCAGCTTAGACTTTGAAGTAATGTCAGCTGACCATGATTTAAGCCATAGCGCCCTGCGCGCCTGAATAGCAAAACCAGAATTCTTAGCCGTTAGTTTTGTCAAATGAACAATGGCATCAGAAACAAAAGAATTGGCTAGCTTAAGTGCGCTAAGCTTGTCAAGTATGTCATCCAATGGGGTCTCTACCTGTAAAGCCTCTTCCAGAGACTCAAACCAGAAAGCTGCAGCAGCAGTGACTGGGGCAATGCATGCAAGGGGCTGTAGAATAAAACCTTGTTGAATAAACATTTTCTTAAGGTAACCTTCTAACTTTTTATCCATTGGATCTAAGAAAGCACAACTGTCCTTGACAGGGATAGTAGTACGCTTAGCTAGGGTAGAAACTGCTCCCTCCACCTTAGGGACTGTCTGCCATAAGTCCTGTGTGGTGGCATCTATTGGAAACATTTTCTTAAAAATAGGAGGGGGAGAGAACGGCACACCTGGTCTATCCCATTCCTTAGTAATAATTTCTGTAAACCTTTTAGGTATAGGAAAAACATCAGTGCACACCGGCACTGCATAGTATTTATCCAATCTACACAATTTCTCTGGCACTGCAATTGTATCACAGTCATTCAGAGCAGCTAAAACCTCCCTGAGCAATACGCGGAGGTGTTCAAGCTTAAATTTAAATGTAGACATATCAGAATCAGGTTGAATCCTCTTCCCTGAGTCAGAAACATCACCCACAGAAAGAAGCTCTCCTTCCTCAGCTTCTGCATATTGTGAGGGAGTATCAGACATAGCTCTTAAAGTGTCAGTATGCTCTGTATTTCTTCTAACTCTAGAGCTATCTCGCTTTCCTCTAAACCCAGGTAGTCTGGATAATACCGCTGACAGTGTATTATCCATGACTGCCACCATGTCTTGTAAAGTAAACGCCATGGGCGGGCTAGATGTACTTGGCGCCATTAGAGCATGAATCCCTTGAGCGGGAGTCAAAGGGTCTGACACGTGGGGCGAGTTAGTCGGCATAACTTCCCCCTCGTCAGATTCCTCTGGTGATAAATTTTTTAGACAGAATATGATCTTTATTACTTAAAGTGAAATCAGTACATTTGGTACACATTCTAAGAGGGGGTTCCACCATGGCTTCTAAACATAATGAACAATGGGGTTTCCTCTATGTCAGGCATGTTTAAACAGACTAACAATGAGATCAGCAAGCTTGGAAAACACTTTAAATCAAGTTAACAAGCAAAAAATAAAAAAGGTACTGTGCCTTTAAGAGAAACAAATGTTGTCAGAATTTGAAAAACAGTGAAAAAAGCAGTAAATCAAACAAAATTTTTACAGTTTTTATAATAAGCTAACAGAGCATTGCACCCTTTTGCAAATGGATGATAAACCCCTTAGTTCAAAAAACGGATCAAAAAAACGATATAGACGTTTTTTAACAGTCACAACAAACTGACACAGCTCTGCTGTGGCCCTACCTTCCCAAATAAATGACTTTGGAAAGCCTAAGAGCCCTTTAGAGAGGTCCTATAGCATTCAGGGGACTCCTGGAGGAAGCTGGATGTCTCAGTCTGTAAAAGTTACTGCGCAATAAAGCACTAAATTAGGCCCCTCCCACTCATGTTAAGACAGTGGAAAGCCTCAGGAAACTGTTTCTAGGCAAATTTAAGCCAGCCATGTGGAAAAAACTAGGCCCCAATAAAGTTTTATCACCAAAGCATATATAAAAACGCTTAAACATTTCCAGCAAACGTTTTATATTGCAAATCTATAAGAGTGTTACCTCTGAAAGTAAGCATGATACCAGTCGCTATTAAATCACTGTATTCAGGCTTACCTTACATAAATCTGGTATCAGCAGCATTTTCTAGCATTTACATCTTTAGAAAAAAATTTAACTGCACATGCCTCATAGCAGGATAACCTGCACGCCATTCCCCAGCTGAAGTTACCTCTCTCTTCAGTTATGTGTGAGAACAGCAATGGATCTTAGTTACAACATGCTAAGATCATAGAGATCACAGGCAGATTCTTCTTCTATTTTCTGCCTGGGACAAAATAGTACAACTCCGGTACCATTTAAAAATAACAAACTTTTGATTGAAGAGAAAAAACAACTATATTTCACCACTTCTCTCTTACTACCTCCATGTTTGTCGAGAGTTGCAAGAGAATGACCGGTAAGGCAGTTAGGGGAGGAGCTATATAGCAGCTCTGCTGTGGGTGATCCTCTTGCAACTTCCTGTTGGGAAGGAGAATATCCCACAAGTAATGGATGATCCGTGGACTGGATACACCTTACAAGAGAAAAGGCAGGTACTTTTGTAATATTATGTTTGATATACAGGGAGTGCTGAATTATTAGGCAAATGAGTATTTTGACCACATCATCCTCTTTATGCATGTTGTCTTACTCCAAGCTGTATAGGCTCGAAAGCCTACTACCAATTAAGCATATTAGGTGATGTGCATCTCTGTAATGAGAAGGGGTGTGGTCTAATGACATCAACACCCTATATCAGGTGTGCATAATTATTAGGCAACTTCCTTTCCTTTGGCAAAATGGGTCAAAAGAAGGACTTGACAGGCTCAGAAAAGTCAAAAATAGTGAGATATCTTGCAGAGGGATGCAGCACTCTTAAAATTGCAAAGCTTCTGAAGCGTGATCATCGAACAATCAAGCGTTTCTTTCAAAATAGTCAACAGGGTCGCAAGAAGCGTGTGGAGAAACCAAGGCGCAAAATAACTGCCCATGAACTGAGAAAAGTCAAGCGTGCAGCTGCCAAGATGCCACTTGCCACCAGTTTGGCCATATTTCAGAGCTGCAACCTCACTGGAGTGCCCAAAAGCACAAGGTGTGCAATACTCAGAGACATGGCCAAGGTAAGAAAGGCTGAAAGACGACCACCACTGAACAAGACACACAAGCTGAAACGTCAAGACTGGGCCAAGAAATATCTCAAGACTGATTTTTCTAAGGTTTTATGGACTGATGAAATGAGAGTGAGTCTTGATGGGCCAGATGGATGGGCCCGTGGCTGGATTGGTAAAGGGCAGAGAGCTCCAGTCCGACTCAGACGCCAGCAAGGTGGAGGTGGAGTACTGGTTTGGGCTGGTATCATCAAAGATGAGCTTGTGGGGCCTTTTCGGGTTGAGGATGGAGTCAAGCTCAACTCCCAGTCCTACTGCCAGTTTCTGGAAGACACCTTCTTCAAGCAGTAGTACAGGAAGAAGTCTGCATCCTTCAAGAAAAACATGATTTTCATGCAGGACAATGCTCCATCACACGCGTCCAAGTACTCCACAGCGTGGCTGGCAAGAAAGGGTATAAAAGAAGAAAATCTAATGACATGGCCTCCTTGTTCACCTGATCTGAACCCCATTGAGAACCTGTGGTCCATCATCAAATGTGAAATTTACAAGGAGGGAAAACAGTACACCTCTCTGAACAGTGTCTGGGAGGCTGTGGTTGCTGCTGCACGCAATGTTGATGGTGAACAGATCAAAACACTGACAGAATCCATGGATGGCAGGCTTTTGAGTGTCCTTGCAAAGAAAGGTGGCTATATTGGTCACTGATTTGTTTTTGTTTTGTTTTTGAATGTCAGAAATGTATATTTGTGAATGTTGAGATGTTATATTGGTTTCACTGGTAAAAATAAATAATTGAAATGGGTATATATTTGTTTTTTGTTAAGTTGCCTAATAATTATGCACAGTAATAGTCACCTGCACACACAGATATCCCCCTAAAATAGCTATAACTAAAAACAAACTAAAAACTACTTCCAAAACTATTCAGCTTTGATATTAATTAGTTTTTTTGGGTTCATTGAGAACATGGTTGTTGTTCAATAATAAAATTAATCCTCAAAAATACAACTTGCCTAATAATTCTGCACTCCCTGTACCTTACTGTTTTCAAATTCAATTGCTACTGTAATACTGTGCATTTTGTGTTTAACTGGTTCCCTCTTTTGTAACAATGCCTAACATCTTCTTATTCCTTTTTGTCTGCCTTTTGTCTCTATAACAAACTACTTTATTCAATTACTCCTTCTCCCTCTCCACCTGCACTGTTCATTAGCCCATCTCTCTTAAAGGATTACTTTCTGTTATAATTTTTAAGCTAAACAACTAACATATTAAAGTAAATAAACATTAATTAAAACCTACTGACCTATATTTTCTCCAAAACGAAGTTTCATAACGTTCTAAAAGTTATATCTTTTATTCGCCGATGATGTCACGTTATCCTGCCCACTATTTTCAGCACTGCTTATTCAAAATACTTAATCCAATAACTTTGTGTTTAAAGAGCCATTTTGAAACCTAGGTATTGTAAACGGATTGGTACAGAGTAAAGGATACCCACGGAGTGGGTTTGAAAAACAATTAAATTTGCAGACAAGATTTCTGATATACGGTAGAGATATGTTAATGAAATGCTATTGATAAAAAGCTTATTTGGGGTAGTTAGTTAGTAACAGGCATAGACAATATTTACTTACAGTGGCCCTTTAAAATCACTTTACTTTTGTACTCATGAACTTTACCTATTCCTAAACACTCTCTCTCTCCTCCCTGCACTTTGTCTCAAAAGCAGTCTCACTACTGCAAATCTGTATCTCATTTTATGTCACTCTCCCTCTTGCTTCTACTAACTGCTGGTGACATCTCCCCTAATCCTGGTCCCCAGCAACTGCCTAGCCATGCACATCCATGTATACTATCCCACAGACTCTAAAAACAAAACTCTGCAAACCTTACTCACATTCCTCTTGCATCAAAAGCCACTTCCCCTTTCACTCGCTCTGTTTGCAACAAACTAACTTCTATGCATGACCTATACATATCTCCCACTCCCTCAACCTTCTGGCCCTAACAGAAACCTGGCTCTCTCCCCTAGACACAGCATCCACTGCTGCTCTGTCACATGGGGGTCTCCATTTCAGCCACACTCCTAGGTCTGGTAATAGAAAAGGAGGTGGTGTAGGTATTTTATTTTCCTCTTGTTGCACCTTTCAACAAATACATCCCATCTCTTCCCTCACATTTTCCTTATTCGAAACCCACATGATTCACTTATTCTCTCCTCTTTTTATACATGTTGCAGTCTTGTACCGTCCTCCTGGCTCCTCAACTAAATTTCAAGATCACTTGGCTGCATGGCTACCTTATTTCCTTTCCTAAGACACCCCTTTCCTCATTCTTGGTGACTTCAACATCCCTCTTGACAATCCCACTGCCTCCTCTGCAAAACAACTTCTGCAACTCACTTCCTCTTTTGGTTTGTCACAATGGACTGATTCTCCCACTCACAAAGATGGTCACTCCCTTGACCTGATCTTTAACTATCGATGCACCCTCTCAAACTTCACAAACTCCCCCTTTCCTCTTTCTGACCACCATCTCCTTACTTGCAACATATCATCCCTCCCTATAACTCTCCCTCCTTCTGCTCCTCACACCAAACTTCACAGAAGCATTACGTCATTAGATCAACAACAGCTTTCTAATTCCCTCAAACCTCTCCTCTCATCCTTTTCCTCCTTTTCATGCCCTGACCAATCTATCTGCCACTATAATTCCACCATTACATCTGTCCTTGACAATCTCGCCCCTCTTGCCATAGCTCGGAAATCAAACACTCATCCTCAGCCCTGGCATACTCCTCTGACACAATACCTACGCAGATGTTCCCGTACTGCTGAACGGCTCTGGAGAAAATCTAGGAGTTCAGCTGATTTTCAACTTTACAAATATATCTTGAACTCCTACTACTCTGCCCTTAATTTCCATAAGCAACACTACTTCTCTACTCTTATCTCTAATCTTTCTTCAAACCCAAAACGTTTGTTCTCCACTTTCAATACTCTTCTCCACCCTCCCCCACCTCCTAATACAACTTCTCTGTCAGCTCAAGACTTTGCCAACCACTTCAATAACAAAATCCACTCCATCAGAAATGAAATCAGCTCTCAACATAATTCCATTCTCTCACCCCCTCAAATGCTCTCAACCACATCCCACATATCCTTAAACTTAGCTCATTCTCCCCTGTTACTGAGGAAGATGTTTTGGCAATTATACTACGCTCTCACCTCACTACCTGTCCCCTTGACCCTATCCCCCCACAGCCACTCCCCTCCCTCTCTGCCACCCTTACCCCTATACTCACATACACTTTCAACCTCTCCTTCAGCACCGGTATTTTTCCATCATCACTGAAACATGCACTGGTCACACCTATACTCAAAAAACTTTCCCTTGATCCTACCTCCCCATCCAACTACCGCCCTATTTCCTTCCTCCCTCTTGCATCAAAGCTTCTCGAAAAACTAGCTTATGCACGCCTATCCCATTTCCTTACAACAAACTCCCTCCTTGACCCATTGGGATTTCGTCCCCATCACTCCACAGAAACAGCAATTGTTAAGGTTACCAATGACCTACTTACAGCAAAATCAAAAGGCCACTTCTCTCTACTTATTTTCCTTGATCTGTCCGCAGCCTTTGACACTGTTGACCACCCTCTCTTGCTCCAAACCCTCCAATCCTTCGGCATATGTGACACATCCCTCTCCTGGCTCTCTTCCTACCTATAAAACCGTACCTTTAGTGTAGCCTTCTCTGGGGCCTCCTCTGCCCCGTCACCACTTTCTGTCAGAGTACCGCAAGACTCTGTCCTCGGTCCCCTTCTCTTCTCAATCTACACATCATCACTAGGTTCCCTAATAAAGTCCCATGGTTTACAATATCATTTGTATGTTGATGACACCCAAATCTACTTCTCTGCACCAGACCTTTCTCCTTCCTTGCTAACCCGTGTCACTAACTGTCTTTCTCACATCTCCAACTGGATGTCCTCTCACTACCTCAAGCTAAATTTCTCCAAAACTGAGCTCCTTATTTATCCCCCTTCTTCTAAACTCTCCACCCCCAATCTCTCTATAACTGTCGACAACTCCATCATTACCCCTACCCCGCATGCCCGATGTCTCGGGGTCACATTTGACTCAGATCTTCCTTTCACTCCTCACATTCAGTCTTTGGCTAAAGCCGGCCGCTTCCACCTTAAAAAAATCTCTAAAATTAGACACTTCCTTACACAAGACACAACTAAGATTTTAATCCACTCTCTCATCCTCTTCCGCTTTGATTACTGCAACTCTGTCCTCTCTGGTCTCCCCACCTGCCAGCTAGCTCATTTACAATCCTTAATGAATGCCTCTGCCAGACTCATCTTCCTTACAAGTCGCTCTTCATCTGCTGCACCTCTCTGCCAATCTCTTCACTGGCTTCCTCTTGCCTCTAGGATCAAACACAAAATTCTCACTCTGACATACAAAGCCCTCAACTGCACTGCTCCCCCCTATATCTCAGACCTTGTCTCCAGATACTCTCCCTCCCGTCCCCTTCGCTCTGCTCACGACCTCCTACTCTCCTCCTCTCTTGTCACCCCATCACACTCCCGTTTACAGGACTTCTCCAGACTGGCTCCCATCTTGTGGAACTCTATGCCTCACTCCACAAGACTCTATTCTAGTTTTAAAAGTTTCAAGTGCTCCCTAAAGACTCTACTGTTCAGGAATGCATACAACTTACGCTAACCTTTCTTTATACCAATTCCTCTCCTCCATTGCTATCCCCTGAACCCCCTTAGCATGTAAGCTTAAGAGTCCAGTTGTTTGTTGATCACCTTCTCAAGAGCTGATTACAACAGTGCAACTCTTGGCAGGGCCCTATACCCATTTGATCCCTATAACTGTTTGGTTGTACTCCGCCTTTGTTAATAGAGCTGCGGAATCTGTTGGTGCTCTACAAATAACCGATAATAATAATAATAATAATAATAATAATAATAATAATATTACGTATTGATTGTCCATTGCTCTATAACTTAAGGTGTCTTGCAGGTTATGGTTCAAAACGATCTATGCAGTTTAACATTTCTATATAGTATGTGTATTAACCACAATTTGTAATCTATTTTGAATATTATTTTAGGTTTGACATGTTGGCCCTGATGGGGTCCCGTAGTCTGATCGGCGCATGCACAGTAGCGCTGTGTGTGTACTGTGCTGACCCGGATGTGGCAGAGCATCTGCACTTGGGGAGTAGTATGGTAGCACATATAAGGTGGTAAGTGTATGAATTCTGTATGTCTGAGGACGGGCTTAGGCCCAAAAAAGTTTTCTGTATGTTTTATTTTCAGTAATAAACTGTTTGGTTATAACGCCAGTGAGTGCCTACCTTTGTGGATCATTATATATATTCCTTTTTTGTTCTAAACAATGTCGTCGTTCATATCTCTGTGTTTATTTATACCACTATATGTACATAGTGTAAATTTATTATTATTCTGAGTAAGAATAATTGCAAATATAACATGTAATCAGAGTATCATATGTATTTATTTGCAATCAATGGATATTTTAAGAGCTGGGCCAGTTTTCTCTCTGTACCTGTGTAACCCCTCCTGATTGCAATCTAGTTTAAAAAATCACCCCTTCACAGGTGTTATAAAATAGTCTGGCATATAGGATGACATTCTTACTGAGAAAGAAATTCAAGAGACGAAAGAGATACACTGAAAATAGCATGGCAGTAACGAGGTGATTTTAATTTCTGCTGTATCTGAATCATGACAGTTTAATGTTAGGTGGTCTATCCATTTGAGCTATCAGTTTAAGATTATATTGAATCAAACATCAATTAAAATTTTAAAATCCTTGTCTAAACTATTACACTGTGTGTCCTTATGTCAGCATCAATGCTTATCTTTAATTCTAATTTCATATATACATACTTTCAAAGTATAATACAAATGTAACAAATGGCACTTACAAGTTCTGATGAGTGATCAATGACACAAGTATCGAACAATTTGATTAGTTAGTGATACATAAAATGTATATTTGGATCAGATTGGCTGATGTCATAAATAATTTGATTATGCATATGCCAATCCAAAGTGGTTGAAAAATTCACTAGTTTGTGGGTTGAGTTTGTGTCATAATTGGTGCGAAAAGTGTTAAATCAAAATTGGTGCGAAGTGGAGAGTGGGACTTGTATTACATGGCTTAAACATGGTGCACATAGATTTTTCACAAAAAAATTAAAAGGAAGTTAGCTATATTATGTTGTGTATATCTTTTCTATCGCTATATCTATTAGTACAACAAGTTTGGGGCAAAACTTTTCAACAAATTTGTAGAAATAATATTGTCCCCTTGCTTTGTAATGAGAGACTAAGTTGTAACATAATCCATAAGTAGTAATGTATTTTTCATTGTTATCTCTATATCTTTCTAGTGCACCACATGTTGAGCAATAATTTTGTTTGATTTAGAAAGGGTATCCAAATTTAATAGAGTTTCTAATTTACTTTTATTATGTAATATACTTCATTCTCTTGCAGCGTCGAACATAAGCTTTCTGTGTTTTCAGACTCCCATTGAGTTCTATGGCATCCGTGACCTCAAGGGTGGCGAATTGAAAACTAGGTACGCTGCGTCGGAATAGACGCGAGCGTACCTGTTAAATGTTTGATAAATTGGGAAAAGGGTCAAATAGAGTCGAATCTCAATTCAAAACATCTGTAATGACGCGTCGGATTGAGAATGTGGGATAGTATTTTACGTTATTTGCTGATTTTGATAACTATGATCGATCAATCTCGCGACAAACATGACGCAGAATTCAAGAGTATTTTCAGTTGACACTTTGATAAATAGACCCCTCTGAGTCACACTTGACTCAGATCTCTCTTTCACTACCCACATCCAGTCTTTGGCCAATTCCTGCCATCTCCACCTTAAAAACATCTCTAAAATTCACCACTTCCTCACACAAGTTACAACTAAGACTTTAATCCCCTCTCTCATCATTTCCCGCCTTGACTATTGTAACTCCATCCTCTCTGGCCTCCCTTGCTGCTGTCTATCTCCCTTACAATCTATAATAAATTCCTCTGCAAGGCTGATCTTCCTTACACATCTGCTACAACTCTCTGCCAGTCCCATCACTGGCTTCCTTTAACCTCTAGAATAAAAACAAAATCCTAACTCTAACTTTTAAAGCTCTCAATAACACTGCTTCACTCCAACCTTGTCTCCAGATTCTCTCTCTCCCATCCCTTTTGCTTTGCTCTGACCTCCTTCTCTCCTCCTCTTTTGTTACCTCCTTAAAGACTCTACTGTTTAGGGATGCATATAATATATACTGACATTTTCTTATCCTAGTTCCTCTCTTTCTTTAGTTGGTTATCCCCTTGAACCCCCTTAGCATGTAAGCCTATGAGACCTGATTTACAACAGTAAAACTCTTGGAAAGGCCCTTAATCCCTTGTGTCTTCTATAATTATTACCTTGCATATTAGACCCATGTTTGTTAGCACTGCAGAATCTGTTGACACTCTACAAATAACTGATTATATATATATATATATATATGTGTGTGTGTGTGTGTGTGTGTGTATGTATATGTGCCAATGTGTTATGTTATGTATTTATTGTGTTTATATGTATTTACAGATATTTATACACATAAATAGATATGTACAAATATATGGGCAGATATGTAAGTACATTGGAGCCCTTTACATTCAAGTAGATGAAAACATGAAAAAACAGTTATGCAATATTCATATTTAATAAAGTGTTTAACTATGTATTTATGTAAATAGAAAATATTTACAGTCCAATGTCCTGCATATAGCAGAATATGTTCTAATTATTTATAAATAGATATTCCTATATAAATCGGTATATATCTATACCTATATATAATCATATATAGATAGATAGATATAGATTGTACCAAAAAACATCAGATATACAGTATATAGACATATGTATTTATTGATAAATAGAACATATTCTGCTAAGTGAAGAACATTGGAATGTGAAACATTAATATTTTCATGTCAGGTTAGCACACTTGAGAAAATGTGATAGGGTATGCACGGGACTAGGGTGTAAGTTTTTTTCCCACTTTCCTTACTCCATTGGCTTCTATGGGGGAATACGTTACAGCTGTTATGATATTTTGGCCTTTTGCGCATGTCAGGTTAGCTCAAGAGTGAAACATTTTTTACTTTCAATGTGAAATGGTTATGAATCACTGCACTAACCCTAGCTAAGTTTATAAGCTGTGTGAACAGCGATATTTTGGTGTAAAGTGAATCTGCTGAAAAGCAGACTTGAAGTAAAAAGGTGTGTCATTGTGAACCTAATTTGCATATCTTACCCAGAATCCTTTGCTGCATTGGAAACAATGTAATTCAGAGGTTTTCTGTGGGAAAAACAACCCTTCTGGCCTGTCTAGATTTGTTAATGAACTACACAATGAGTTATTCTATCTCTCTCTCTCTCTCTCTCTCTCTATATATATATATATATATATATATATATATATATATATATACACACACACTCTCTCTCTATCTATAACTATATATTTTGCAAACAATTTTTTTTTTACAGAATATAATTAAATTTGAAGGTTTACAGCCTTAATACAATCACATAGTATGTATATGTGTATATATATAGATCCAATAATTTTTTGTCAGCCAATTTGAAAATAGATTTGTTTATACTAATGGTGTATATTCTAGATACTGTAAAATTTGGCTACAGTATATAGATTATATTTTTGGCGTGTGGGGGGGGGCCCATTGGAGACATTGCATAATTTTGTGGAGGATCTGAACAGTAATACTGATAGTTTAAAGTATACCCTTAACTTTTCAAAAGAGAATGTGAGCTATCTAGATACACTGGTATACAAGCAAGATGTATATTTAACTACAGACCTCTACTGTAAGTCCACTGACCATAAAACATTATTACATTTCACTAGTTATCATCCAGGTAGAGTGTTTGCCTCTATTCCTAAAAGTCAGTTCTATAGAACTGTGAGAAGTGTGCAAGATAAAAACTTGCAAGATATAAGGATCAAACAAATGGCAAATAAATTTAAAGACAGAGGTTATCCTCAAACATTAATCTCTCATTGTGAAGAGATGGTTAAAACCGAATCAGCCACTACTCCCTGGAAAGACAGGGACAAAAAAACATCAGGTTAAAAAATATAAAGATAAGAAAGAACTTTTCTTTTCATCTGAATATAACCAATACAGTGATAGTATTTCAAATATCTTAAAGAAACATTGGTACCTATTAAGCAAGTACCTAGCAAGCAAGTCAAATTCCCATATAGAGGAACTTAGTAGACCTCCTATGAACTCTTATAAAAGAGTGAAGAATATCAGAGATATGGTAGTTAAGGCTGATGTTGGTACTAACAAAAGTAAAACTATTAACTATTTGACAACAGCTAATAAAGGGTCATATCCTTGCTTAAACTGTGCAGTGATTAAAGGCAAATATATTGCACAGATTAATGATAGAAAACAGCGAGAGATTAAAGTCTTTTATACTTGTGACACAGATTATGTTGTATACATTTTAAATTGCCCATGTGGGCGGGGCTATGTAGGAGAAACAACCCTATAAAAGATAGAGTAAGTGCCCATAAATCATCTATTAGATGCAAGGATATGTCTCTTCCAGTTTCAACACACTTTTTATTAGCAGGTCATACAGTTAGCCAACTGAGATTCCAGGTGATAGACCACATTCCCAAACAGAGAAGAGGAGGTAATAGAGAATTACTCCTCAAGAAAAGGGAAGTTTGGTGGATACTGCTTAAAACACTACATCCGATAGGTTTAAACAAAGATTACGATCTTCATTTGTTTTTATAAATTGGTTTTATAACTGTACTGTATTATTATATGTATTTGTAATCTTATCTGCTATAGACCTTGTAATAGATTATTAGAAGAACAGGATAGTTACAAGAAAAATGTGAAAAGAAGAATTCAACAACCTGTATGAAACCTGACCGGTAGGGGGTAATGTTGTTACAAATTCAGGTATGAATACCCAAAGGGTTAATTAAAAGTAATTAAAGGTAATTTGCAAACAGGTGGTATAAAAGGAGGTTGATAGCTATTGTCTGTAGCATGACTAAGCGTCCTACGTGACTCGAAACGTTGCTATTTTATCCCCATGTTGCTTTACATAAAATTAGTATTTCTTATTAAAAACAGTGTTGTCGATATTTTTTAAATTCTTGGATCTATATTTTGAGACGTTGGCAGGCCTCTCTAGCGTACGTGCACTTTACTACATTGAAAATATATCTCTTTACACTTGGAAGTGGTTTAAAAATCAAGGTGCTGGACTTACCTTGTTTGTTTGAGATATATATATACCATACTCTAACTAGATGTTCCATGACCCTTATGAACCAACTACTGAGACATAAAAGACAGGAAAGAGACTTAATCCTGACAGAAATTAAAGCTACAGAGACTCACATTCAACCCTTTGAGGCTACTAGCCAATATAAGGATTACACAGCACAGCTAGAGGAAGCCATCAACAAATTAGATATGGACTTATCCAGCAGAAAAGTGTCTAAATACAATCGTGACACAAAGGACTATGACCTTAATATAGTCTACTCATGGCAACAACTTAGGCCCACCAGGGGGAGGGGGAACTCTAACACCTCCAAGAATAGCAATAAAAAACGCAGGGGTCGGGGCGGAGCTAAGCCACGCAGGCGAATGGCTGACTTTTGAGTAAGCTCCTAAGTCCCTGGACAGTACATTGCACATATATGGCATTATCCTTCCCTAAATCCCCTTCTTCCTAATGGGAACGCATAAGGTAACTGCTTGTTAACCCACAGAGCGAAAATCAGAACTTTCTGTGAGACCTGGAGACGGCGAGGGAGAACACAAGCTTACAGCTGTTATACCCCTGGAGGCCTAGCGCTTAGTGCGTTATGAGAGGACGGCCGAGTGACAGGATCTGAACTGCTACATACCTTGCTCTCCCAACCGACGGACTTCTGCTGACCGCAACAGGGTATGATTGACTGCCCCTCTGACTGATCCTTACGCACCGCTCTAGTGTGTGAACTGCGCTTCATACACCACCCGACCAAACAAGGAGTAGAACTCTAGCGGGACACGCTGCAGACAGAGTCAGATTAGGGGCGGCTACCCATTCGCAGCACCTCTACAGCTAAACAGGATAGACTTCGCTGCCACAGTTAGGAGTCTGATAATTGCAGATAGCGCTACTTTGCCCCTATTGTGCTATTTTACAGAGGCACATTACAGACGTGCTGGGTCAGTCTAGAAAGCTGCATCAGGTATAGCGGGCCCTTGTCGCACATCACCGGTGTGTTTACAACAAGCTATCCTCTAATACTAGCACCCTTCAAGTAGCACTTTCGGCCTCAGAACTAGGCCACCCCTATACCTATAACCTGCAATTGCAGTGAGAAATAGACTTTAGAACATCTGCATTTTGGATTCAGGCCTAGTCCCCACGTGGGAGGTGCTGGCAAGTTACTGCATATTTGACAAGCTTTGCTAATATCGTCAGCCTTACTGGCAGTGAAATTATGCCCTGTAAAAGGCAGTCCAAGCCTGACAAAGACACCCCTGTGCGCACACTTAGTGGTTATCTTAAACAGATTGACCACACAAGTTTGGAGTCATCCAGCAGTATGGAGAACAGTCAGAATGCCTCTTCACCTATCTCGCAGCACACTGACCTGACGGCCTCACAGCCTATCACTAGGGAAGATCTGCAGCTATTATCTTCTAAAGAGGATATCAGAAATGCCGTCAAGGAAATGAGAAATCTATTTCATGAGCTGAAGAAAGACATCAACTCCTTGGATACCAGGGTCACTCAGTCAGAAGCAAAGCACAATGAAACATCCGCATCTATCTCGCAAATGAATTTGGAAATACGGCGACAGTCAGATACCATTCAGCTAATGTCAGACAAAATAGAAGACCTCGATAATAGAGGCCGCCGCAACAATCTGAGAATCAGAGGTGTTTCTGAAACCATCCATCCACCGGCGATTGAAGGCTACCTGCAGAGCCTATTTCGCACACTTAAAGATACCCCCTCTTCACCTGAAATACCGCTGGAACGAGCGCATAGAGCGCTTAGGGCAAAACCGCCCCCTAAGTCACCTCCTAGAGACATTATTATACGTTTCCTCAATTTTAAAGATAAGGAGGAGATCCTCAGATGTGCACGCACCAAGCAGCCAATATGTCACGCCGGTGAGGAGCTACAGATCTTCTCGGACCTCTCTCCAACTACCTTGATCAAGAGAAGAGAACTGTCACACATCACGGAGAAACTGAGAGCTCATAAGATCCCATACCGATGGGGGTTCCCCGTGTCCCTAATAGTCACTTGGCACAACAAGACTGTGTCTTTCAGACCGGGATCGGATGCTCAGGCCTTCTTCGAAGATCTTTCTATTGGGGGAGATGCCCCACAACAACCTGTTAACCCCAGCGTCAATCCTCCACTCTCCTGAAGCAACTCTGCCTCTACTACATATCCCTAACAACTACAAAGAACAGAACTGTCCCCAGACTCTCCTAGACAGAGTGCTCCTTTTGGGTCGTTGCCCGGCCTTTCACAATACATGAACACTGTATTGCCTTTGGCACAACTGTTACTTCTGGAAACGTCCCTTGGGACCAGGTGTGCATGATACCCCCCTACCAAGGCTCCCACATCTTTCTCCCTCCCTTCTCCCCCCTTCCACTTCTTCCCCCTTCCACTTCTTCCCTTTTCCCTCTTTCCCCAAATGATGTTATCACACTGCTCGCCCTTCACCACGACAAGGTAAGGTGTTGCCTTCTTGCTGACTAAGCTTGTACTACACCACATGTACCATGGTTGAATAATATGTTACCCCAATGCATTTATCTCACTAATGTTGTGCTACTTGCAATACTGCCTAGTTTCCTGTTGGTGTGCCCTTTGTGATTGGTGAGTTTTTTTTTTGTTTGTTTATTTTTCTTTTTAAAATTGCTGTTTAAAAAAGCTGATATTAGTACGCCATCACTCACAGCCCACTGAATGTCTCAATGTGCACATGCTCTCCTCCCCTATTGCCCCCCCCCTCTCCCTCTTTCCTTTTTTCCCTTTCCCCCCCCTTCCTTCAATTGATGCCCATCCACAGCACACTCTGTACCAAGATAAGGTAATGTGCTACCTCTTTATTGGTTAAAGTTATACTGCATTATATTTCATTTGTTTGAATAATATGTTACTTTAATGTACTTACTTAGTTTAGGTTATGTCACTTACAACAGTGCCTATTTTCCTATTAGAATGCTCTTTGCTACTGACGAGTTCTTTATTGAATTGTTGTTTAAACAGTTGATAATACGTCACCATCTGTGGCCCATTGTATGTTTTCTTGCGTTCATGCTCTTTTCCCCTAGTGTCCCCTCCCCTCTTTCCCTCTCCTTCTCCCTTCTACCCTTCCCCCCCTTCCCTTCTCCTTGTCCCCTTCTCGTTCCCCTTTCTCCCCCCATGGAGCATGTTCCCCACGTACCCTTTTTTCGCCGTGTGGTTTTTATCTCTCTCCCTACTTTCTAATACTGCACAGATGTTGTAGTTTGAACTTCCTCAGAAACAACACGTTGAACTATATTTCTCTAGCACCTTCTCTCTAGAACATTAAAATATTGTTTAATTTAATGTCAATACTGGGGAACATTGCTACAAGATGTTGTGTATATATAATCTTACTCAATCAGCTCTCCTTTCTTTTCCTCCTTCCCCCTCCTCTCCCCTTTACCCCTCCCCCTCCTTCCCCCCCCTATAATCCCCCCCTCTTTCCCTTCCCCCTCCTCTCTCCTCCATCTTTCCCCTCCCTCCCCTTTCTCTCCCCCCCTCCTTCCCCCTTGCCCCTTACCCCCCCCTTTCCCTTTCCCCTCCCCCTTTCCCCTCTTCCTCCTCCTCCCCCCCTCCTCCCTCCCTCCTCCTCCTCCCTTCCCTTCTCCTTCCCCCCTCCCCCCCCCCCTTTCCCTTCTCCCTTTCTCTTCCCTTCCTCTCTCCCCCCCTCCCCCATCTTTTCCCTTCCCCCTCCCTCCTCTCACCCTCCCCACTCCCATGCCATAAACCCCCTATATCCCGAGGCGCAGATTGCGTAAACTGCCCTCTGGAAATTTTATGATGTTTTCTAAAAAGTACTGATCCAGGGATTATTTCCCCTAATTTACTTGCTCTTCTTGTTTCTGCCTTTCTTTTTCTCACCGAGTTATAAACTTACCCCACTTTTCACTTCCCTTTGATTCCTCCGATTTTTCTTTCTTGGATCCTTACACTTTTCTTTCTCCAGTGTGTACTTGGTGCTCCCCTTACACACTTTAGACCTCTTTAACTCTTTACTTTCCCCCTTTTTTCTTTTTTTTTTTTTTTTTTTTTTTTTTTTTTTTTCCTCTCCCTTCCCCCTCATGGCCCGCCCAGCAGGCAAATTCGGCTCTCATGGCCTCACCTTTACCACTATAAATGCCAAAGGCCTGAACGACCCAGGCAAACGGTCAATAGCGTTCAGAGATCTACGCAAATTCCATAGTAATGTCCTCTTTTTTCAGGAGACCCATTTCCGTAAAGGAAGGGAACCGAAGTGGCATGATAAACAATACCCCATAGCCCTGTTTGCCTCTGGCCCCTCTAAGAAAAGCGGGGTTGGCATTTTGATTCATCATTCTGTCCCACTGCAAATTAAGCATGTAGAAAGAGACTCGGAGGGCAGATACCTACTTGTTACAGGCTCATTATATGACCATCCGATTACATTGGCCACATTTTACAGCCCGAATGTCGACCAGCATCGTTTCATGACCAAAGTCTCTAAGCTACTTTTGGATCATGCGAAAGGACCGGTGTTTTTATCCGGAGACCTTAATATACCGCTAGATGCAAATATAGATACATCGAATGGCTCGGCTAGTGTTTCTGGCAAAATAGTTAAATCAGTAAAAGCAACTATAGCTGGCCTTCAGCTGCATGACGTGTGGAGAACACTTCACCCCTCAGGTAGAGACTATACCTACTACTCACCACCGTATAATAAATACTCACGCATAGACTACTTCTTTTTCGACTCGACTGGACTGGACATGGTCAATAGTTGCACAATAGACACAATTACCTGGTCTGATCACGCTCCAATAGTTTGTAATATCCAATGGCCTGACCTACCCCCCACGTCTTACATTTGGAGACTAGATGATCATTTGCTAGAGAGACAGGATGTAAAAACCGAAATCCAAAAAACACTGACTGAC
This sequence comes from Bombina bombina, assembly GCF_027579735.1. Lineage (NCBI taxonomy): Eukaryota > Metazoa > Chordata > Amphibia > Anura > Bombinatoridae > Bombina > Bombina bombina. Next base: position 499,223,645 of record NC_069499.1, read on the forward strand.
TACTTGACTCACAATGACCCTACACATACGTCGATCACGAACTTCTGGGAGGCACATAAATGTGTGGTCCGAGGAGAGTTTCTTAAGCATAAGGCCCGTTTAATAAAGCAGCAGAGATTAAAACACACACAACTTTTGGAGAGAGTATCAGAATTAGAAAGTTCTCACAAAAAAACCCCATCAGACAAGACTACTAGGGCGCTCCTGATTGAGGCTAAATCCCTTCTTAACCAACACCAACTTGAGGTACTACACTATAAGACGTTTTCTATCAAACAACAATACTACGAGGGGGGAAATAAGCCTGGTAAACTTCTAGCCAGAAATATACGTAGACAACAGCTCAAATCACATATCCACTCCCTGCAAAGGGAAGACGGTACCACACTACGGGGAACTAAACAAATCGCAGATTCATTCCACTCTTATTACACGAACCTCTATAACATCTCACAGCACCGTGAGAGAGAGCCACAGGGAACTAGTGATCTAGAGAGGCATGACATAATAGATAGATACCTGTCCTCCCTGAACATCCCGCGACTCGACGCTGTCAGTAGAGATTCACTTGATGCCCCTATCACCTTGGAAGAACTAGCTCAGGCCCTAACAGACCTCCCGGGGGGAAAATGCCCTGGTCCTGATGGGCTGACTCCCAAGTACTATCGCACTTTCCTTGAAATGCTAGGCCCTCCAATGCTTCATCTATTTAATAGTTTAATCACTAAACCTATACTGCCCAGTGCGACCCTAGAGGCCCACATCTCAGTCATTCCAAAACAGGGTAAACCCCCCACTTCCCCAGCCAATTTCCGCCCAATCTCATTGTTAAATTCAGACATTAAAGCCTATGCCAAGGTGCTTGCAAAGAGACTCAATAAGTTTCTCCCTTCCTTAATTTCTTCTGACCAGGCAGGTTTCATTCCCGGCAGGGAAGCACGGGATAATACCAACAAGGTAATTCAGTTGATATCCCATGCCCAGGTCGAGGGGAGGCCTTTGGCTCTTTTCTCGACCGATGCAGAAAAAGCTTTTGACCGGGTAGATTGGCTTTTTCTCCGGCGGGTCATGAAGGCAATGAATTTCGGAGATCCTTTCATCAATATGGCTTTTGCCTTATACTCTGCACCGAATGCTAGAATTCGGATAAATAATACACTCTCCGATACCTTTTATATCACGAATGGTACCAGGCAGGGTTGTCCCCTGTCCCCCCTTCTTTTCGCCCTCTCTATCGAGGCGTTAGCACAAAAAGTGAGAGAGAATCCGGGTATCAGCGGGTTGCGGGTGGGTGACACGGAATTTAAACAAGCACTCTACGCGGACGATATCCTTTATACCCTTACCAATATTGAAACCTCGGTCCCAGAGTTGCTTGCCGAGTTAAAACAATATGGAGCACTCTCCAACTTTCACTTAAACTTATCTAAGTCAGAACTACTGAACATCAACTCTCCTCAGGAGCACATCCAGGCCCTATCCCGAAAACACCAAATACCCATAGCCTCCTCTAAAATAAAATATTTAGGGGTCTATCTGTCTGCAAACTCTTCTGACCTTTACAAGAATAACTATCTTACTCTACGGAGGGAAATCATTATTGATTTGTCCTCCTGGAAAAATAAATTACTGTCCTGGCTAGGGAAAATAGGCCTAATTAAAATGAATATCTTACCTCGCATCTTGTACATCCTGCAAACTGTGCCTATTGCTCTGCCCAAAGATTTCCTCCCGCACTTACAGCGCACTATTGAACAGTTCATCTGGACGGGCGTAAAGCCGAGGGTCCCTAGAAGGACGCTATACCTCCCGCGGGAAAGGGGTGGGCTGGGGTTCCCAGATTTGGTAATGTACAGGCGGGCTATCCTACTGCAGAGGCTTGTTGAATGGTCGCGCAATGACACACAAAAGCAATGGGTCAGATTGGATGGAGATATTTTTAAGCTGCACAATATTGGCACCCTGGCCTGGATCCTTCCGTCCAAGCGCCCTACTTTAATAAATAGATACCATCTGACACTAACAACTCTGCAGGAATGGGACAGATTGCTAGCCACCACTTCCCATATCTCCTCTGTTCCCTCCCCTATGATTCCAATAATTGAAAATCCTGATATCCCATATCATGTCCTTGGGACCCGCCTGGGCACATATTACAGCTTACGTGACGGGATCTTACACTTTGCTATGCATGGGGGCAAACTTTGTGCACAGCTGGATATGTCAGAGCGATATGGGGCTCTTTTCTCTTCGTGGCTCCGGTATCACCAGCTGTCACATTTCCTTGTACACCACAGACATAGGGAAAGATTTATTAGGGACCTAACTCCATTTGAGCAGCTTTGTACAAACGATACACCCCCTAGGAAATTGATATCAAAACTATATAAACTATTACTTATACCCCCGGACACTCAGCTCCCCTCATACACGCTAGCATGGCATAAGGATCTCAATGACACTATTGAGGAGGATGATTGGCTTAGATCATTTATTCTTGCGAAGCGTTCCTCGGTCTCCGCAACTGTCCAGGAAATACACCTAAAATTGCTTACCAGATGGTACTACACTCCGGTAAGACTACACAAATACTTCCCATCAGCAAGCCCCTATTGCTGGAGGGGTTGTGGCGAACAGGGCTCTCTTATCCACATATGGTGGTCCTGTCCCCTACTGAGGACTTTTTGGCTGGCGGTGATCGAAACCATGTCCCGTAAATTGAAAATCACGATCCCTGATACCCCTGAAACACTACTTTTACTGCGGCTTCCTAAAATCAAAAATGACCAAGACAGGGCTCTTCTCCTGATTATGATCACAGGCGCTAAGCGACTTATTCCACGAAAGTGGAAATCTAACCAGATCCCTTCTCTGGACGAATGGTCTGCCTCAGTGGATGATCTACTGAAATTAGAAAGGCTTCATTTCTCCAAAATCAATCAACTGACGATTCATGAGATGATGCTTGCGACATGGAGGGATGCTCCGCTGTGAGACCTTCCTCAACCCCTGACTGCCCTTTATATGACACTTCCAAATGTAGACTTTGGTTTCGGTGGTTGCTGACCATGTAGACCCCCCACCCATTCTTTTTTTTTTTTTTTTTTTTTTTTTTTTCTCTCCCCCCTCCCAGCCCTTGGATGAAACGTCCCCCTTTCTGTTTCCCTTTCCTTATCCTTCTCCGAACTATGTTTCTGTCTTCCTTTCTTTTCTTCTAGTGTGAATCTTTACATACTTATAATCACCAAGCTTTATTACTCCGAGGGGATACTGTACTAAACGTGAACTTTTGTTTTGGAATTTCTCTCTCTCGGCTTTATTGATGTTTAGAAGTATAACTTTACAGTTTTGCTCAAGTTATGAATATCATCTATAAGTACCCAAGGACAATCTTTATTATGTTTATGGTTCTACACTTTATTTTATTATACTGTGACCTTTATTTATTGAGCGACAAGACATGTCATGTGATTCCTTATTATTTTTCTTTTTGTATACTTCTTATTGTTTCTTAATAAAGCTGGTTTGAAAAAAAAAAAAAAAAAAAAAACGCAGGGGTCACACAAATGGGAAAAAAGTCACTTTTTCTAGCATAGAAACCACTGACTCAGAAACATCTCTCCCACAATCCCCCAGCACTCCCACTGCTGAGCCTAGTGAACCCTCTACTTCAGCAAATGCAGGAACTGGTGTCCCTACTAGAACAACCCTGGCCACCCTTGTTAAATCACCTAGCCAAACTAGCACTCCTAAAGCCTCAAGCCAGACACACCGGTACCCCAGCAGGACAGCCTCAAAAAACAAAAAGAAATAATTAATGTGATTAATTTGTCTAACACTCAACTCACATCTGCACAGATTTCCATACTTAATAAAGGACTCACTTTTGCACCCAGCACGAACTTTGATGTCTTTTCTACTGTTATAGACATCAATAGACTAGTTACACTAAGGAAACACTTCTCAGAGACTAACATGGAGGATCCCCCCCCAGAGCCTTTCTTAACACCTTTAGATAGCACCCACTCAGGTCTACTATTTAGAGACCAATGTGATTTTAAAACACTACTATCACTACAAAACAACACCTCCAGCACTTCATCACTCACACACAAGTTCTCACACAAAGACCGCTTATTCTTTTACCCTATTCAGGCTAGAAGCCCCAGTATTGAACTATATCAAGACACAGTATTGAGAGATATTTTATCACTCAATGAGACCACAAAAGATACTCATTCAACAGTCAAATACAACATTACCCATGAAGAAAAAAACGCACTGGCTGAACTAGAGACCAACCCTGACATTGTAATAACACAGGCTGATAAGGGTGGGGCAGTAGTGATCCTTAACATCACTGACTATATGGAAGAAATCAATGTGCACCTTGGGGACACTTCTACCTACACACGCTTAGGATATGACCCCACTTCTAGGTTCAGACAAGAATTATTTTCGTTCTTGGACACGGCCCTGGAGAATGGCTTCATCACCAAGGAAACCATGGAATACTTATTTGTAGAGAATCCTCTTACTCCAACCTTCAGGGTCGTGCCCAAGATACACAAAACTCTGACTAGACCCCCAGGGAGACCCATTGTGGCTAGCATGGGGTCCCTATGTGAGAGACTGGGGGCCTGGCTCGACTCAGTCCTACAACCTATAGTCACTACATTGCCAGGTTACATTAGAGACAGTGCCCATCTCCTCTACCAGCTTAATGACATTAAATGGCAACCAACTTTTCAGTGTGTCACCATAGACGTAACGGCCCTTTACTCTAGTATACCCCACCAGAAAGGATTGGAGGCTCTGGGTCATATGATCAGGAGGTATACTTCATTTTCTGATGAATACATTCAATTTGTAGTTTCCACTGCTAAATTCCTTCTCTCACACAACTACTTTATCTCTGGGGGGGAATTCTATTTGCAGAATTGTGGCACAGCCATGGGGGCTAAATTTGCCCCCGCATATGCCAATTTATACATGGGCTGGCTGGAACTTAACAGCATTTATGCTGATGACTTCCCCCTCAGAGACAATCTAGTTGTGTATGGCCGTTATATCGACGACCTTATAGTCATTTGGAATTCTGATAACCAGATAGAGGCCCATACTCTGGTGGACCTTCTCAATGACAACCTGTTTAATTTAAAGTTCACGCATACGTTATCATCCAATTCCATAGCCTACTTAGATTTACATCTCTATATAGATGATGGATCAAACATCATTTCCACAATTCACAGGAAGACCTTAGCAGGCAACACCATACTTAGAGCTGATTCTTGCCACATTAGACATACCATCAGAGGCATCCCCAAAGGCCAATATATTAGGGCACGTAGAAACTGTTCCAATATTCAACAGTACAGAATACAAGCAGATGCCATCACTCAGAGACTCCTAGAAAGGGGTTATAATAAGAAGTCACTCATACAAACAGCTAATCAAGTGAGTAAAATAGAGAGGCAGACTCTGTTTTCAAGCTACACTGGTAGAAATACCACTAATACTACAAAGAAAAATGCATTTACTGATGAAATTGTTTTTTCCACCCAATATAGTAGACAATTTGATGAGATCTGCAAAATAGTACTTAAATATCTTCCTATTCTCCAGAGCGACATCAAACTACAATACATAACCAAACAACAAATTAAATGTGTAGCCAAGAAGGCCCCCACAGTGGGGGATAGAGTTAGGAAATATTTCACTAACAAACCCACACCTGGGACACATTGGCTCAGCCTCAACAAAGGCTTCTTTAAATGTGGCCACATCTGCAAGAGTTGTAATTATACTCAGAAAACAGATCATTTCTCTTCATCTACCACGGGCAAAACATTTTCTATCAAACAAAGAATAGATTGCACTACCCGTTTTGTAATATACTTAATAACATGCCGGCAGTGCTCCCTACAATACGTAGGTCTCACTACACGACCACTTAAGGACCGTATCAGACAACATTTATTATCCCTAGAAGATGAAACTCCCAGAACCCCTGTAGCTAAACATTTCCGTTCTCATGGTAACCATACTAAACATCTTTTTACATTTGTAGGCATTGAACATATCTACAATGACATTAGAGGAGGAGATAGGGTAGGGAAACTTCAGAAGAGAGAGGCATACTGGATATTTACCCTTCATACTAAATCTCCCCATGGCATCAATATGAGACATGACCTTGACCTATTCATTGACTAGGCTTGATACATGCCCCATCAGCAGGGGACCTTTTTGCCTTTTCCTCCACTCCTCCCTTCCTCATCTCTCCTCTTCCTCCTCTCTGTCTTAACCTTTAACTCCAGGCCGAGTAATTTCTGTCCCTAGGTTTCTGTTTTATTTAGATAACTTAATTTTTAGTGTTTTCTCTTCTTTCACTGGTTTGTAACTCATATCTTACATTCAGACCACCACTATCTAATGGCCATTTCCTATCCCAGAATTGCACACTACCTTTATTCAATATCTAGCATTTTTTTTCTGATCTCACTCCTTTACTTCCTTACCTGGTACCCATGTCATCTGGATTAAGCTTACATAGAGCAGGCAACCAATGACCAATAGGTACAGTTCCCCCCCATGGTCCAGACACAACAATTAGGTATTTACTCTATATACTGTGAAAATTTGTCCGGCCACTAGGGGCACACAGAAATAATAACCCTATTGGTCCTGCTCCAGCACTTAGCCTAATTTCCTACCAGTGTAATATAGCAAAGATATGGCCATTTGAGTCTATTATTATTATCCTCCCTCTTATTTGTGTATGCCTTATTAAACAAATATTTCCTTTTTTATCAGAAACATACTTCCTTTGTAGATACATATTGTTTTAGTCCAGCATTTTTAGATTTCCCCCCATGTACCCTCCTGCTCCTCATTTTCAAGTGTTAATCCTGTTACTTTCAGGAATAGTGCCTATCTTAACCTATTAGTTCACTCAAAACTTAGTCTTGTAAACTGTAATGAGTGTTTTAATGGTACAGGAAACATTACAATTGTCCCTGTTACCAATACAGGAATTCAATGCCATAAATTTCTGTAACACACTTGTTACTTTTGTAAAGACTTGTGTTTGTTGCTCTTTTGTATATTGTCTCTGATACTATTTCTGTGTAAAAGAGATCAAATACGGTGAGCTTATTTTTCAAAAAATAGTTGATATTATCAGAAACTTGATAGCATGTTCTGAGTAATATGCCTTTTCTGAACTAAAGAGGGTTTGTAGCATGATCATATATATATAAAGAGCTATAGTTTAGATAGCGAGTATAACTTCAGTTAGATAAATTGTATCTTAGTTATTATCCTCTGAGTCTCCGTTCATCCATTCATCTTCACACACTCACACACCAAAATAAAAGTTATATTTACAATATCCTTTAAGCGGTATTACACGTAACTTTTAGTCAGCTTGAAAATGATTGGTGATTCAGTTCAACATACATCAGTGAAGATGAGAGCAGTTTTATGCGGTAAATTGTTGGCACAGTTCGTATGCATAAAATACAGTCAGGGTGCAATTTACCTTAATCCGATTCAAACCGATGCTGTAGGAAAAACAGGAGAGAGCGTCTTACCTGGAAGAGACTCGAGCGGTTTGTGAGACCGCGGCGTGTGAGCGTGACTTACTTCCGGTTATCGGTGAAGCGAGGAGACAAACAAACAGAGAGTTCAAACTGATAACTTGTAAGAAATTTTTCTGTAGAAATAAGATAAACAACTTGTCTTGATTGTAGTCCAGATTGAAGAGAATCAGAAGTTAAAGTTGAGATAACAATTTCTTGCTTTGACCTGAAAAGGAAAGTAACCTGCGAGTATAAGCAGGATAGAGAAGTGTGCTTGACATACACTTCAATTAACAGGCAATTTGTAAGTGGAAAGGTGAGCTTTAAATAGGGGTGAGCAGTTGATGGGAGGTTCTACTTAAAGAGATATTACATCTCCCCCCCGTTAAGGGAGCACCCCTGGAGAACCTGGATGAGGTTTGGAAGGATAGCGACGATGGAAACGTTTAACAAGGTCAGATGCATGAACCGCAGACTGAGGTTGCCAGGAATTCTCCTCAGGACCATAACCTCTCCATTGTATCAGATATTCCAATCTTTTCCTCCTGATTCGAGAATCCAATATCTTTTCCACTTCAAATTCCTCTTGGTTATCAAGAAATGTAGGGGGTGGAGGAGTTAGTTTTAATCTTTCATGATCTGATATATAAGGTTTTATAAGAGAGACATGAAATGTATTGTGTATTCGATAATGTGTTGGTAGGTGAAGTCTCACTGCGTTAGGATTTATGATTTTGTCAATAATGAAAGGTCCTATAAATCGGTTAGCTAACTTTTTACTTGGTGTCTGTAGCCGTAAGTGCTTTGTGGATAAAAGGACTTGGTCACCTATTTTATAGTCAGGTGTTTGTCGTTGTCTTTGATCATAGTAAAATTTTTGTCTGTCCTTGGCTTCAGCTAGGTGAGTCTTTAGAATCTTTAACCTGTCTTGTAAGTTATTTGCAAAAGTGGTAGCGCTCGGGGAATTAACTGTTGTGTTAGTGATTGTTATGGAGGTAGGGTTGTATCCATAAGTGGCAAAAAATGGAGTCATTTTTATTGAAGAAGAGATGGAATTATTGTATGCAAATTCTGCCATAGGAAGGAGAGTGACCCAGTCATCCTGTAAGTGCGTAATGTAGCATCTAAGATATTGTTCTAATGTTTGGTTGAGACGCTCTGTTAACCCATTAGTCTGAGGGTGAAACGCTGTTGAATATCTTGCATCTATTTTTAACAACTTACATATAGATCTCCAAAATGCGGAGGTAAATTGAGTGCCCCGGTCACTTATTATGGTTGTTAGTAAACCATGTAATCTGACTATAGAACTGATGAAAGTCTTAGCAGTTATCATAGCAGTGGGTAGAGCTTTAAGTGGAGTAAAATGTGCTAGTTTGGTCAACTGATCAACTACTACAAATATCGTATTATATTGTTGAGATGGAGGTAACTCAACAATGAAATCCATGGATATGACTGACCATGGTCTATCAGGAATAGGTAGGGAGGTTAAGTATCCAATGGGTTTCTTGTGTTCTAACTTGTTCCTTGCACAAATATCACATCCTGTTATGTAATCTGTTATGACCTTTTCCATCTGTGGCCACCAAAAATAACGTCGGGTCAATTCGGTGGTCTTTTGAATTCCGGTATGACCTGATAGCATGTTATCATGTGTGTATGATAATATGAGTTTACGTAAATTTTGTGGGATATAAAGTCTTCCTTTATGATAAAGTAAACCTGTGGTTTCATCTTTAATGCAATCTTGAGGTATGGTTATCTCTGTTGTTAAAGCTGAAAGTATCTCTTTCTCTAGGTTTGTGAGTGATCCTAAGAATTTTTCTTCTGGTATTACTAGTGTTGGTTCAATTGCTGTTAAGTTATTTTTGTATTGTCGTGACAAAGCGTCTGCTTTGGCATTGGCTGTTCCAGGCCGGTAGGTTATCTGAAAGTTGAATCGGTCCATAAATAAAGCCCATCGAACCTGACGAGATGAGAGGGTATTATTAGTTTTCAGATATTGTAAATTTTTATGATCAGTATATACCAAAAATGGTACTTTGGTTCCTTCTAATAAGTGTCTCCAATGTTCTAGAGCACATTTTATCGCTAATAATTCCTTATCACCGACACTATAATTTCTTTCTGCAGGTAGGAAAGTCTTAGAGTAGTAAGCGATAGGATGGATCTGTTTTGTTATGACGTTTTGCTGTGACAATCCAGCACCAATCCCTGAATTAGATGCATCCACTTCTAGAATAAATGTTTGGTTATAGTCCGGTAGAGCTAAGACAGGCGCGGTAGTGAAAAGGTCTTTTACCTTAATAAAAGCTTCTTGAGTCTCATTGTTCCAAAGAAATTTCCGTTTATTACTAGTTAATTGAGTGAGTGGTTTTACCACTGAAGAGAAATCTTTGATAAATTTCCTATAAAAATTTGCAAACCCCAGAAATTTCTGGAGTGTGCGTAGAGTTGTGGGCCTGGGCCAATTGATAATTGCTTGGATCTTTTGTGGATCCATTTCAATCTTATTGGGCTTTAGAATATAACCTAAGAATTTAATTTCAGACACATGGAAAATACATTTTTCTAATTTAGCGTAGAGTTTGTTTTGTCTCAACCTTGTCAAGACCCACCGAACATGTTTTTCATGGTCTTTTAAATTCTTTGAGTAAATTAGGATATCATCCAGATAGATGATTACACAGATATCAATGAGGTCATGGAAAATTTCATTTATGAAATGCTGAAATGTTGCTGGAGCATTGCATAATCCAAACGGCATAACGTTATACTGATATAATCCGTATCTGGTGCGAAATGTGGTCTTCCATTCATCACCCTCTTTTATACGGATTAAGTTGTAAGCCCCTTTTAAGTTGAGTTTTGTAAAAATCGTGGCACCAGTTAGTCTTTCCAGTAATTCAGGAATTAAAGGTAAAGGGTACCGATTTTTTATCGTTATTTTGTTTAAAGCTCGATAATCAATAATGGGGCGTAATGTTCCATCTTTGTTTTTAACGAAAAACATCCCAGCAGCTGCTGGTGAAGTAGAGTGAGATATGAATCCCTTTCTGAGGTTTTCGTCTAAATACGTTCGTAGATCTTGTAATTCTTTTTGATTCATTGGGAATATTTTCCCATGTGGTATCTGTGAGTCTGGTATAATATCTATTGGACAATCAAATGTCCTATGGGGAGGCAAATTTTCTGCTTCCCTTAAATCGAATACATCTCCCAGATCCTGATAAACCAATGGTACACTCTGTTCCATTGTAGCTATGTTACAGTGAGGGTAACAGGTGGTTTTACAATAACTAGAAGTAAGGAGTACAGTGTCTTGACTCCAATCTATTTCAGGGTTATGTGTCTTCAACCAAGTATACCCTAATATAATTGAATGGTTAGCTATAGGTAATATATCAAAAGATAAATATTCCGTATGTCCCCCGATAGTACCCATTAAGAGTGGTATGGTATGGTGAGTGATTGGTCCGTGTTTTACTAAGGTTCCATCAATTAATTTTACAAAAACTGGGTTTGCTTTGCACACTGTGGGAATTTTATTTTGAACAACAAAATCAGTATTAATATATATACCCGTCGCCCCAGAGTCAAGTAATCCTTCAGTCTGTAGATGGTGTTGATCCCACTGTAAGGAGAGAGGTATAGTTAACTGTTGTGTCTTAATAGATTTATGTAACTGTTTTATGTGATGTATCTTACCCTTCTTTTGTTTTGATAATAAAGGACAAGTACTAACGGAATGTTCTTTGTGCGCAGTACAGGCAGAGGTTAGATAATCTTCTCCTTATTTTTTCTTCTGGGGTAAGTGGTCCCCTAATAGTCCCAATCTCCATAGGTACAGGGTTGGTGTGGGATTTTTCTTGTGAGGTTTGTGCAGGATATGATCGTCTTGGAACACTGTCACTCGCCATTCTTTCTGCCTTTCTCTCCCTTAGACGTCTGTCCAAAGTAATACATAATTTAGTGAGCCCTGATAAAGTCTCAGGCATTTCTAGACGTGATAATTCATCTTTTAATCCTTCAGATAAGCCTAACCTAAATTGGTTTCTGAGGCTTATCTGATTCCACTGGGAATCTGAGGCCCACATCTGGAAGTCCGTTATGTATTCCTCAACGGTCCTCTTCCCTTGTCTTAAGGCACGTAATTTGGATTCTGCATTAATCTGAGTATCAGTGTCCTCATATAAGGTGGACATGGCAGAAAAAAATTCCTGTAAGGAATTCATTATAGGATCATTTGCCTCAAATAATCTGTTGGCCCAGGTCCTGGGTTCACCCACTAAGTATGATATGGTGGTACAGACTTTTATTCTCTCGGTATGATAGGTTCTGGGTTTAAGAGAGTAAAGTAAGTTACAAGCATTTTTAAAATCTCTGAAAGTAGCACGTTTTCCAGAAAATGGAGTTGGAGGCTGAATCTGAGGCTCAGGTAACTCCAGCTATTTAGGGGTTAAACATTCTTTAATCAATGCTTTTAATGCAGTGTTCTCTGTTTGTACTTCAGTTAAACCATGGGCGATGTAGTCTAATTTTTTGTTAATGTTGGTAATTTCATTTTGAACCTCTTGTGCATCCATGGTGGAACTGTTACTTAGCAGAGTTTGAGGCCTGTTAATTCTGTAACACACTTGTTACTTTTGTAAAGAGTTGTGTTTGTTGCTCTTTTGTATATTGTCTCTGATACTATTTCTGTGTAAAAGAGATCAAATACGGTGAGCTTATTGTTCAAAAAATAGTTGATATTATCAGAAACTTGATAGCATGTTCTGAGTAATATGCCTTTTCTGAACTAAAGAGGGTTTGTAGCATGATCATATATATATAAAGATCTATAGTTTAGATAGCGAGTATAACTTCAGTTAGATAAATTGTATCTTAGTTATTATCCTCTGAGTCTCCGTTCATCCATTCATCTTCACACACTCACACACCAAAATAAAAGTTATATTTACAATATCCTTTAAGCGGTATTACACTTAACTTTTAGTCAGCTTGAAAATGATTGGTGATTCAGTTCAACATACATCAGTGAAGATGAGAGCAGTTTTATGCGGTAAATTGTTGGCACAGTTCGTATGCATAAAATACAGTCAGGGTGCAATTTACCTTAATCCGATTCAAACCGATGCTGTAGGAAAAACAGGAGAGAGCGTCTTACCTGGAAGAGACTCGAGCGGTTTGTGAGACCGCGGTGTGTGAGCGTGACTTACTTCCGGTTATCGGTGAAGCGAGGAGACAAACAAACAGAGAGTTCAAACTGATAACTTGTAAGAAAGATTTCTGTAGAAATAAGATAAACAACTTGTCTTGATTGTAGTCCAGTTTGAAGAGAATCAGAAGTTAAAGTTGAGATAACAATTTCTTGCTTTGACCTGAAAAGGAAAGTAACCTGCGAGTATAAGCAGGATAGAGAAGTGTGCTTGACATACACTTCAATTAACAGGCAATTTGTAAGTGGAAAGGTGAGCTTTAAATAGGGGTGAGCAGTTGATGGGAGGTTCTACTTAAAGAGATATTACAATTTCATAGAGAAAACCAACTTACAAAATTTAAGAATATCCTAACATTGATTCCTAGTGATTTCCGGGCCAAACTAACCTAAAGATTTTTCTCAAAAAGAATTTAGTAAAATTAAGAACTATATCACGAGGTGTAAAGAAAGGGAATAAAAAAATAAAAAAATAAAAAAACAAAAAAGAAATATAGTAATAAAAGAAATTTTAATGCACGCTTATGATGTGTGCTTTTTAACACAATTATGGAGTTTAGAGGTGGAGAATATCTTCCCCTAGACCCTCTCCACTCCTAGTTTCCTGTCCTCTATCCTGAATGTAATGAATATTCTGCCAATAGTTCATCTTAATTAACTTATTATCACCTTGATTCAAACACCACTTTTAAATAATTGCCCCCTTTTTTTTTCCCCTCGCACTTACTTTTCTACTAATCAACAGATTTTAGATGGTTACTCACTGATGTCACTTATTTATTTATTTACCTTAGATAATACACGTTCACAACTAGTTTCACTTAATTATCATAGGGATCAGTGCCGGGATCAGTGCTGCCCACTTTTGTGAATCATGTTCTATTGGCTGATGTTCTCTATATAACCCCTTCACATGTAACACTACTAGATCTCTGATGAAGTGCATGTGAGCTTGCGCGAAACGCGTCAGATCTAGCACCCCTTGCACACCTGTGTCAGTGCTACTCACTCTGTATATCGAATAAAGTCACCTGGCTTCAAGTTCCTGAGTCCTCGCCTTCTTCCTTGTATCATATATATATATATATATATATATATATATATATATATATATATATATATATTATATATATATATATATATATATATATATATATATATATATTTATATATATATATATATATATATATATAAAAATAAATAATGGATTATATTTACTTCATGATTAAATAAATTACAAAGTCAATTTATAATAATGCAAATTGATTTTTTTTATTTTTTTATTAGCAACATTTTTGAAATACAGAATTGACTGGAATCAACAGTATTTTTAACATAGCATATTGAATGAGTAATATGTAATTTTTTTAATTCTAAAAACATTTACACAATTTCTTAGGTAAATATAATAATTGTGAATGCAGTGGATGCATTGGTACACCAAATTAATTGGCCAAGGGCTACAGGCGCAGGGAAGACATTGCTTTACTGCCAGAGGATCTTGTCTTCCAAAGATACAGATTTAAAATTAACGTCATCTAAAACATTTATGGAGTTAATTACAGATGATTTAGAGCTGGATAAAAGGTAAAGCCACGCTATATTTGGAATGGTAAAATTTCTCAATTGATTACATTTTTCATCCACTTGATTATTTCAACACACTTAAAGCTTTGTATGCGTTTTTTGCATGCTTTTTGCATGCCCGTAATGGATGCTTTTAAGAAACACCTCCCTGCATTTATCAAATTTTCAGTAGAGCCTCAAGAAGTGATGAAAATAAAGAGGCACTTCTATCAAAAATATTGAATTTCTAGCAATATAGAATGTATTGTTTTCACTCATGCCACTCAATGAGATCCATATGTTTTTGTAAACTGTAAGAGGTGGTCTGTCAATATGCAAGTGGTTTGTTACCATAACTGTAAAATTACATCCATGTTATTAGCATATCAAGGGAGTGCACATGATGGCTTCATCCTCAGGAGATACATCCTCTGGATGTTTGCTTGGTGAGAATTGACATAAGAGCTTGTTTTAGACTTTTTGACACGTTAACATAAACTTATTTTTTTATTTTTTATTTTATTATCAGGGGATGCTGGTTATCTATGCTACAGCTGGCTAATTACGTCAAAAGGAAATCCACATATAATTTCAAAATCATGATTTAATGAGGCACAAACTAAAGCAGGGAGCGTAATTGAGAGGACCTTCAGCATCCTCAAAAGCCATTTCCTTTGTCTGCAAAAAAAAGGTAGCGCTCAATAAAAAAGCACTATCAAAAGTAGCAGATATTATAACAACATGTTGTATACTACATAGCAGGGGGGAAATCTTAATATAGATTTAATTGATATGGCTGTGGAAATTGATAAGAGCACTAATCCTATTGCAAATAATGCTTCTAATACTTCTGAGAGGGAAGGTTACATTTTATTTTTTATTACTTATGTGTATTATATGTAACAGAAATTTTATTATAACCTTTTTTTACAATTTAATTAATCTATTGACAGACATCCACAGCAAACTCCAAGCACACAAGAAAACTTTTAAAATCTCAGCAAGGTAACATCACTGACTTCCACTAACTATTTTCCTCCCCTGTGTCCACAGGTTCACAGTATATCAGACAGTAATTGTTATTTAACCAGAATAGAGTATTGATAGTATTGATAGAAAACATTAAGTACATGAGTTATATACATGAGAATATTAAACAAGGTTACAATTAAATCACAATCATACATATATTGGGGCCGATTTATCAAACAGTCAAATGGCCCCAATGCATCTATTTCCACGGACGGAAACAGGAGTTAAGAAACAGCGGTCTTAAGATTGCTGCTCCTTAACTCGTACACCTCCTCTGAGGGTGTGGACATCAAACTACCCGATCGTGTATAATCGGGTTGATTGACACCCCCGCTAGCAGCCGATTGGCTGCGAATCTCCAGGGGGCGGCATTGCACAAGCAGGTCATCAGAACTGCATGTGCAATGTTAAATGCAGATAGCGTATGCTGTGGGCATTCATCGATATCTGGCGGACATGATCCGATACAGCAGGTCATGTCCGCCAGACATTGATAATTCGACCCCATTGTTTTATCTAAAATGCGAATTAGTATATCATATTCAAAGTTGAAACCTCTGTATAAAAGTTAATAAAAAACAGCTAGCGATTTATAAATATATTTGATAACGAAATTGATATGCATATCATGAAAACATGACATTAATAACACTATTTTAAATAAACATGTATGCATTGGTTGAACACTTTGGCACAGTTGTCTGCACTAGGAAGCGCCCTTTGTTTTGTTGTTTTGCATAGAGCTTGTATCCGGTTTGGAGCACCAAAGGAGCAGCTGATCGAATACTGAATATCAGTGAGCTGGGACAGTGTGAGATTCCAGCAGGCAAATTTGGGCATATCTTATGCCTATTGACATTGTGAATATAATTTCCACAATATTCTTAATAGATAAGGAGCCTGTGTATTGTCTACACTGGGTCTATATCATAGGACTGAAGTACTGAATACAGAACGCTGCAATGCTGAAGTCCAAAATCCCGACAGTGAAAAATGCCAAAACAACATAATCCCTAACCTGTGAAATGCCAAAAGCAGACTGCAGCAGGGGTAAAGTTTTTTTTTCTTTTTCCTTACTTTGCTGCCAATTCAGCAAGCGTGTGAAGTCTCAGCTCCTCCCTGGTAGTCGACTTTTGTGTACCTCTCTGGCAGCGCAATCACGTCTCAGCTCCTGGCAGTGCAGTTACGTCTCAGCTCCTCCCTGCTAGTCAGCGCAATTACTGGGCTATTATAAATTTCTTAGTGAGCGCGCTGTTATTCACTATCTTTTCCCTTTAAGCGGGTGCCCCGCTGATCCTCTGGCATCCACCCCAAGTGAACCTTGGGTAATGAGGTTTAACAAAGGGGGGCTTCGCCCCCCTTGAGCCCCCCAGGCAGAGGCAAAATGATAGTAAAGATGTGGACATCACAGCACATCATATGTATAGGTTTTTTAAGTTAGATTTTCTGGATTTTTTTAATTTAGGGATTTCGTTATTTCTGTATTATGATGTTT
The DNA here is from genome assembly GCF_027579735.1 of Bombina bombina. NCBI lineage: Eukaryota > Metazoa > Chordata > Amphibia > Anura > Bombinatoridae > Bombina > Bombina bombina. Next base: position 499,240,546 of record NC_069499.1, read on the forward strand.
CTGGATTTCAACATTCTGTCTTCTGTTATTAGGGATTTTGAGTTTCTGCATTTTCATTGCCTCCCGTCTACACTAGGGGGCGCCCTTCTTTTGCTCTTTATATTTCCATAATGTTATCTACATGGCACACGTGAACTAACGCTGTCTAGGTGTGAGAAACTGTCAAAATGCACTGAGATAAAAAGCAGCTCTCACAGGCTTAGAAATTAGCATATGATCTTACATAGGATTAGTTTTCAACAAAAAATACCAAGAGAACAAAGCAAATTTGATGATAAAAGTAAATTGGAAAGTTGTTTAAAATTACATGTCCTATCTGAATCATTTAATGAATCAAGGCTCTTGTATATTAAAGGGACAGTAAACTGTGATTTTTTTTCTTGCTTCTCCCAATGATCAATTTTACCTACTGGAATGTATTAAATACTATTATTTTATCATTTGAAATAGCTGCTTTGGCCTTTTTTTATTACCAACTATAACTTAAATTTCAATATTTAAGTATTGGTTATAGAAAAGCTGTTTAAACAAGAAGCAAGCTCAGACAATTTTATTACGTTATGGTTTCAATTAGCATATGGAGCTTTTTTTATATTCAAAATATACCTAAGGGGTAGTTTCCCACTGATTTTAAACCCTGCAGCTGGTATAATAAGTCACATAAACTCATTAAAGGGAAACCAATTTTACAGTACACTGTCCCTTTAAGTATATCTAAAAATGGCGTTAGTGTGTTTTTTTTTTTTATGTACAAAAGCAATGCTCTTTGTAAAAACAGTGTGAAAATAAAACCTAAGAGGCCAGTTTTGTGGTTTGTGAAGTCTTGTATGAGCTGTCATAATGACTATTCCCTCTCTTCACTTTGATATTTCCAGAGTTAATACGATTATCGTTCGAGTACAAAGGTTAACCATAAACTTGTAATACAAACATGAGTTTCCGCTTTGCACTAATCAATGAAAGTATAGGGAGCGTTAGTTTCTGCAAGCTTGCACAAGGGGGGTTGCAATATCTTTTCACAAATGACTTGTAATACAGGTTCTAGCAGAAGAACTATGGCTAGAGCGTTTGCGCTTCACTTGTTATCTAATGCCCACACTTATTTTTTTTCCCCCTCATTTTGAAAATGGAAGTTTAATTAGATTTCCAGCTTCCTTTAAGAAATATATTTTACCTATAACATCTACTTATCCCAGCTCAATACCTGGGTAATTGCAGTGCCTGTCAACCTACCACATTGTTTAAATTCTGTTGTGTACGTTTATTTAGATCAGTATTTCTCCAGAGCTAAGAAACTGCAAACAAATAGTGAGATATAACGACTAAGCTATACAGAATAATTTATTACAGAAGCTTCTAGGTTTCAGGTAATCTTATCTTTTTTTTATCAGTTTTCCTGATGTCTGGTAAAGGCCTGAAATGTTGCAGCATTTGTAATAAATTATTTTGTCTTATTATTGCGTGCGTCTCTATTTTTTGCAATGTATCATGGGGGACTGGGAGCATCATGGGCCTGTAGGGAATTATTTTTGCTTTTTTTGCAGAGATTTGTCATATTTGAAGAAAGTATTGTGCCAAATGTAATATTTATAAAGCAAAAAGAAACACGCTTATACAATATAAGAGATATTAATATACAATAAAATGTTGCTTTTAATAAATTAAGGGCCAGATTTCGAGTGGCAGCTAAAAGTTACACACAAGTGATACCGGGTTTATTGTGGGTGTTTGAGCGCATCGGCTGTAGTACGTATATTACAAGTTGAAATTAAACACGATCGCCTGAGCTCAATTGAAGTTAGCATGCGTCAGGTTAGCACAACCTCAGAGTTCTGGTTAACAAAAAATATACATTTAAAAGTACACGTACACTTATAACAAAACTATCAAATAAAAATTATAAAAATAAATATTGCACAAAAAAGGTATAAAGAATTAAAGTTATAAAGATATGGGTCTCAGTAAAAAAGGCATGCAAAGGGCTTTAGCATTGATATATATATATATATATATATATATATATATAGATATATATATATATAGATATATATATATATATAGATATATATATAGTGAAGATTGGAGTAGCCGTGTTAGTCCAGTAGATAAGATGCTCAAAAAACAAAGTATTGCAGTATGCAGTTATACCTTTTTTATTTGGACTAACATAATATTTCAAAGACACGCTTTCAAGAGTTTTCCTCTCTTCCTCAGGTCTAAAGCAATACTGATCAATCTGATTCACATACAACAAATGGAAGGGAGGGAGGGAGGGAGGGACGGAGGGGGGTGAGAGGGGTGTCATAAAAAGCAGAGAATATGTCTGAAGGAGAAAATAGCTGGGAATAGCCAGAAAGAGTAAATACAGTAAACAGAGGAGAGTAAATAGGCAAGATGAGAGGAAAAACAAAAGGAAAAAGAAACCAATATAGGACAATAAGATGAGAGATTATAGAAAGTTATGGTAGTGTGTGAGAAAGCCAGAGTCTACATTAAGTCCTTCATTTCTGGTATTGAAATGTGTGATCATCTTCATCTCAAAAGTCTTTCGTTCATGAGAGTCTTTGAAATTCCCTTTAAGAATTTGAATCCTGAGGTTAAGGATGGAGTGACCAGTCTGGGTGAAGTGATGACCAACAGGGGTACAATATTCATTTTCCTTGTGGTTTTTGATCGAGTGTCTGTGTAGATTCTGAGATGCAGCTTTAGGCCAGTTTCTCCAATGTAGCAACCTCTGTCACACGCTGTACACTGTATTATGTACACCACATTAGCAGATGAGCACGAATAGGATCCGTTAATATTATATGATGTGTTATTGTGTCTGGCTGTGTTGTTATCACATATATGTTGACACAGTTTGCAGAGTGATTTGTTGCATCGTGCAGTGCCATTCTGTGTAAGCTTCTGTTCTGTGCTTAATTTGCTGCGGACCAATCTCTGTCTCAGGTTAGGCAGTTGTTTGAATGCTAGTATGGGGGGTTCAGGAAATAGTGTGGAGTGTGGGGTCCTCTGAAATTAGTGGTTGTAGCTCTTTAATAATTTTGCGCACTCCTTCCAGAGTAGTGTTGTAAGTGACTACTAGAAGGGTTCTTGTTTTGTTTTCCTTTTCTTTGTATTGTAGGAGCCTTTCCCGTGGTGTTTTTAAGGTAGATTTGATTTTCTTAGATATTGTCCTTTCCTTGTAGCCCTTTTACACTGACAGCAGGACGTAACATCAAATTGGACAGTTACATTGAAAGTTTTCGCCTGAGAGTGGCATCCCTAGTCACCACACAAGAGAAAAAAATCGCTTACAATCTCTCACATATGGAAAGAAATGCCTTGAAAAACTTGATGAATAATAATAACATCATCATCAAGCCGGCGGACAAGGGTGGATCAGTAGTTATTATGAATACCCAGGACTATACTACAGAATGTTACAGACAGTTGTCTGATGTAATCTACTACAAAAAACTGGACACAGACCCCACCAAGGAATATTCAGCTAAACTCACAAAACTTATCAAAACTTTTCCTAAACACATACAGCAAGAATTAGAAAATCTGGTACCTTCCAATCCTCAGATGGGTACCTTCTACATGCTGCCCAAAATCCACAAGCCAGGAAACCCAGGACGCCCTATTATAACAGGTATGGGAACACTCACTGAACAAATATCTGGCCTAATAGAAAACATTCTTAAGCCTCTTGTTATTAAGACTGATAGCTTTATACAGGACACTATAGACTTCCTTAATAAACTTAACCAGATAAATGAACTACCTGCAAACACTATACTAGTTACTATGTATGTGGAATCCTTATACAGCATCATCCCGCATAAGGATGGTATTGAGGCCTGCAGTAAATTTCTCTTATCCCACCAACCAACACACAAATATGATAGTGCAACTATTGCCCAGCTTATAGAATTCATACTCACACACAACTATTTCAGTTTTAACAACAATTACTACCTAGAAATGACAGGGACAGCGATGGGCACAAAAATGTCAACCCAATATGCTAATCTTTTCATGGCGTACCTAGAATACAGATTCTTATGTACTCAGCCCCACAAACCTTATACATATTATCGTTACATCGATGATATTTTCATAATATGGACAGAAGGAGAAGAAAGCCTTTTAGATTTCCACAAATCATTTAATTCATTTCACCCGTCAATAAACCTTAAAATGGACTTTTCAAATCATAGTGTGAACTTCTTGGACTGTATAATAACTGTCATCAATGGCATCCTTCATTCATCTATATACAGAAAAGCCACAGACAGGTACAGCTTCCTCCACAATTCCAGCTTCCATCCCAATCACACCAAACAAGGTATCATCTACAGCCAAGCTATCAGATATCACCGCATTTGCTCTGACACAAAAGACAGAGATCAGCACCTGAGTACACTGTCAGAGTCATTTAGGCAAAAGGGCTACAAGGAAAGGACAATATCTAAGAAAATCAAATCTGCCTTAAAAACACCACGGGAAAGGCTCCTACAATACAAAGAAAAGGAAAACAAAACAAGAACCCCTTTAGTAGTCACTTACAACCCTACTCTGGAAGGAGTACGCAAAATTATTAAAGAGCTACAACCACTAATTTCAGAGGACCCCACACTCAAAAAAATATTTCCTGAACCCCCCATACTAGCATTCAAACAACCGCCTAACCTGAGACAGAGATTGGTCCGCAGCAAATTAACCACCGAACAGAAGCTTACACAGAATGGCACTGCACGATGCAACAAATCACTCTGCAAACTGTGTCAACATATATGTGATAACAACACAGCCAGACATCTAGCTATATATATATAGTGTACCAAAATGCCATCAGGTATATATATAATATGAATTTTTTAATAAATAGAAGAAAGTCTGCTATGTGAAGAACAATGTAATGTGAAATATTCATATTTTCATGTCAGGTTAGCACACTTGAGAATATGCTATCGTGTTTAGGCGTGAGTGTGCTGTTTTTCCCCCACTTTTTTTGCTCCATTGACTAGTGCGTGAGCGGGAACGTTAAATACTGCTCCACTTGTAATCTGGCCCTAAAATGAGAATAAGAAAGTAACATGCTTCAATTTTATATTAGTATGTGAGCCAGTTAATTATGGATATGTGTGTTTTCGATTTTACTGGTGCCTATGCATGTTAATGCAACCTACAAAAGTACTGGATTAAGAGAGCATTTTTCATAATGCCATATAAAACGGCAGTTCAGATTCACAATACTTGTGCTCTTTAAAAAATATGATAATGTTGATCCGAATGTACTTAGTGTGGGAAAGCTTTTTGGCAATTAAATAATGTAAAGCCATCTGGTGTTATTTTCATTGCATACTGTTTAATTCTGCAAGTGGACCTTTGATACAATATATTTAAATTTGCAGTTACCATAAGAAAAAAAATGTTGCATCATATAGTTGTTTTTTTCCTAAACACATCCATCTACAACACTGGAGAAAAGCCAGAACACTTTTTATTAAGATGTTGGGGCATATTTATCAAAGTGCGAGCGGACATGATACAATGTAGCGTATCGTGTCCGCTGCACATTGATAAATGCCGACTGCATACGCTGTCGGGATTTATCATTGCACAAGCAGTTCACCAGAACTGCTTGTGCAGTACTGCCCCCTGCAGATTAACGGCCACTAGCAGGAGTGTCAATCAACCTGATCATATTCGATTGGGTTGATTTCTGTCTGTCGCCTTTAGAGCAGACGGACAAGTTATGGAGTAGCAGTCTTTAGACTGCTGCTTCATAACTTCTGTTTTCAGTGAGCCTTCAGGAGCTTGACAATTCAACCCTGTTGTCTCTATGAGCATTCATGATTATTATATTAAACAAAATAAATAAAAAAAAATGCTATTGTAATGTCTGTGTACACAGTACATTGTATATTTTAACTAGCACACACACAATAGCACGGTCCTCTAGGGTATAAATGGCACAGTCTTGATCATTTTAAACAGTTTTATTTTCACTGTGCAAATGCAGATTACAGAAATGTGTGCTTATAACAATAAAACACACTTAATCCTATAAACAAAAGCCTAGCGCAGATTGAGCCCTTACTAACATAAAGCAAGGTAAACTAAACCACTTTTTAGCAGCTTTTCTCAGCTCAACTGCATTGGGCTTCTCACCAAATCAGAAAAAACTCTGGAGACTCTCTCTCTCTCTCCACCTAGCAGCTTGAGAATTAATTACTCTCATTTAATTTAACAGAGGTGAGAAAAAATCCCTTCCTGATTCCTCACTTTCAGTTATGTGTAAACTGAGGAGAGGAGCACTGGCCCACCCTCTCTCCAATGTTCCGCCCCAGGGACCCAAAAATGCAGCAGCTTCATTCCTAGCCACATTTTATATAATACATTTCCCTGGAGTTTAGAAATCAAGTACACATTTCAATAATGTAGGGCAATAAGCTTTTCTCTGTCACAATATATATACATGCTTATTTTGAAAATGAGGGTGACCCCCGAAACGTCAATAAATACATTGTTATTTTGGATACAAGACCCTGTGAGTGACTCCTTCTTCAACTGTTCCAATCAGCCAATAGAATGCGCGGTCAATTTTTCCTACCTTAATTCTGATTGGCTGATAGAATCCTATCAGCCAATCGGAATTCAAGGGACGCCATCTTGGATGACATCATTTAAAGGAACCGTCATTCGTCGTTTAGTCGTCGGGATCGATGGATGCTCCACGTCGGATGTCTTCAATATGGTGCCGCTCCTCGTCGGATGGAAGAAGATAGAAGATGCCGCTTGGATGAAGACTTCTGCCCATTTGGAGGACCTCTTCTGGCCAGATTGGATGAAGACTTCTATCCATCTGGAGGACCACTTTGCCCGGATTCGTTGAGGACTTAGGTCTGGCTGGGTGAAGACGGCTCAAGGTAGGGTGATCTTCAGGTTGTTAGTGTTAGGTTTTTTTAAGGGGGGTTTGGGTTGGTTTTAGAGTAAGGTTGGGTGTGGGTGGTGGGTTTTAATGTTGGGGGTGTATTTCTTTTTTTACAGGTAAAAGAGCTGATTACTTTGGGACAATGTCTGCAAAAAGCCCTTTTAAGGGCTATTTGTAATTTAGTATAGGGTAGGGAATTTTATTATTTTGGAGGGATTTTTTATTTTATTAGGGGGCTTAGATTAGGTGTAATTAGTTTAAACTTCTTTTTTTATTTTTTGTAATTTAGAGTTGTTTTTTTGTACTTTAGTTAATTTTAGTTTTTTTTATTTAATTGTAGGTAATTTTATTTAATTAATTTATGCCTAGATTTAGAGTTCTGCGTTAGCCATCAAAACCAGCGTTAGGGGGTCCTAATGCTGGTTTTGGTCGCCCGCTGGTATTTAGAGTCAGTCAGGAAAGGGTCTAATGCTCACTTTCCAGCCGCGACTTTTCCATACCGTAGATCCCCTTACGTCAATTGCGTATCCTATCTTTTCAATGGGATCTTTCTAATGCCTGTATTTAAAGTCTTGGCTGAAGTGAGCGTTAGAAATCTAATGACAAAACTCCAGCCGCAGAGAAAAGACAGGAGTTAAGAGCTTTCTGGGCTAACGCCGGTTTATAAAGCTCTTAACTACTGTGCTCTAAAGTACACTAACACCCATAAACTACCTATGTACCCATAAACCAAGGCCCCCCCACATCGCCGCCACTCTATTAAATTTTTTTAACCCCTAATCTGCCGACCGCACACCGCCGCAACCTACATTATCCCTATGTATCCCTAATCTGCTGCCCCTAACATCGCCGACCCCTACATGATATTTATTACCCCCTTATCTGCCCCTCCAACGTTGCCGCTACCTACCTACAATTATTAACCCCTAATCTGCCGACCGGACCTCACCGCTACTATAATAAATGTATTAACCCCTAATCCGCCTCACTCCCGCCTCAAAAACCCTATAATAAATAGTATTAACCCCTAATCTGCCCTCCCTAACATCGCCAACACCTAACTTCAAGTATTAACCGCTAATCTGCCGACCGGACCTCGCCGCTACTCTAATAAATGTATTAACCCCTAAAGCTAAGTCTAACCCTAACCCTAACACCCCCCTAAGTTAAATATAATTTAAATCTAATGAAATAAATTAACTCTTATTAAATAAATTATTCCTATTTAAATCTAAATACTTACCTGTAAAATAAACCCTAATATAGCTACAATATAAATAATAATTATATTGTAGCTATTTTAAGATTAATAATTATTTTACAGGCAACTTTGTATTTATTTTAACCAGGTACAATAGCTATTAAATAGTTAATAACTATTTAATAGTTACCTAGTTAAAATAATTACAAAATTACCTGTAAAATAAATCCTAACTTAAGTTACAATTAAACTTAACACTACACTATCAATAAATTAATTAAATAAACTATCTACAATTATCTACAATTAAATCAACTAAACTAAATTACAAAAACAAACAAACACTAAATTACAAAAAAAAACAAACACTAAATTACAAAAAATAAAAAAAAGATCACAAGAATTTTAAACTAATTACACCTACTCTAAGCCCCCTAAAAAAATAACAAAGCCCCCCAAAAGAAAAAAATGCCCTACCCTATTCTAAAATAAAAATTTAACAGCTCTTTTACCTTACCAGCCCTTAAAATGGCCTTTTGCGGGGCATGCCCCAAAGAAAACAGCTCTTTTGCATTTAAATAAACATACAATACCCCCGCTAACATTACAACCCACCACCCACATACCCCTAATCTAACCCAAACCCCCCTTAAAAAACCTAACACTAAGCCCCTGAAGATCTTTCTACCTTGTCTTCACCACGCCGGGTATCACTGATCCATCCAGAAGAGGGTCCGAAGTCTTCCTCCTATCCGGCAAGAAGAGGAAATCCGGACCGGCAAACATCTTCATCCAAGCGGCATCTTCTATCTTCTTCATTCCAGCGCGGAGCGGGACCATCTTGAAGCAGCCGACGCGGATCCATCCTCTTCTAAGTCCTCTTCATTCATCCTAAATCCGAATGAAGGTTCCTTTAAATGACGTCATCCAAGATGGCGTCCCTCGAATTCTGATTGGCTGATCGGATTCTATCAGCCAATCGGAATTAAGGTAGGAAAAATCTGATTGGCTGATTGAATCAGCCAATCAGATTCAAGTTCAATCGGATTGGCTGATCCAATCAGTCAATCAGATTGAGCTCGCATTCAATTGGCTGCCTAAAGTAAGTATTTAGCTTTAAATAGGATTAATTTATTTAATAAGAATTATTTTATTTTGTTAGAATAAAATTATATTTAACTTAGGGGGGTGTTAGGGTTAGAGTTAGACTTAGCTTTAGGGGTTAATACATTTATTAGAGTAGCGGTGAGGTCCGGTCGGCAGCTTAGGGGTTAATAATTGTAGGTAGGTGGCGGAGACGTTGGGGGTGGCAGATTAGGGGTTAATAAATATAATATAGGGGTCGGCGGTGTTAGGGGCAGCAGATTAGGGGTACATAGGGATAACGTAGGTTGCGGCGGTGTACGGAGCGGCAGATTAGGGGTTAAAAATAATATGCAGGGGTCAGCGATAGCGGGGGCGGCAGATTAGGGGTTAATAAGTGTTAATAGTAAGGCTAGAGGTGTTTAGACTCGGGGTACATGTTAGGGTGTTAGGTGCAGACTTAGGAAGTGTTTCCCCATAGGCAGCCAATTGTTTCCTATGGGGGAATCGTGCACAAGCACGTTTTTGAAGCTGGCCGCGTCCGTAAGCACCGCTGGTATTGAGAATTGTAAGTGGCGGTAAATATGCCTGTACGCTCCCTTTTTGGAGCCTAACGCAGCCCTTCTGAGAACTCTAAATACCAGCGTTGTTTAAAAGGTGCGGGGGGAAAAAAGCATGCGTAGCTAACGCACCCCTTTGGCCGCAGAACTCTAAATCTAGGCGTTAATTTATGTAATGGTAGTATAGTGTTAGGTGTAATTGTAACTTAGGTTAGGTTTTATTTTACAGGTATATTTGTATTTAGTTTAGCTAGGTAGCTATTAAATAGTTCATAAGTATTTAATAGCTATTGTACCTAGTTAAAACAAATACAAACTTGCCTGTAAAATAGTTATATTGTAGCTAGCTTAGGGTTTATTTTATAGGTAAGTATTTAGTTTTAAATAGGAATAATTTATTTAATTATAGGAATATTTATTTAGATTAATTTGAATAATATTTAACTTAGGGGGTGTTAGGGTTAGGGTTAGACTTAGGTTTAGGGGTTAATAGATATAATTTAGGTAGCAGCGGTGTAGGGGGGGGCAGATTAGGGGTTAATAAATGTAATGTAGGTGGTGGTGGGCTCCAGAAGCAGTGGTTTAGGGGTTAAACAATTAATTTATTTGCGGCAGGGTCCGGGATTGGCAGGATAGGGGTTAATAACTTTATGTAGGTGGCGGCGGTATAGGGGACGGCAGATTAGGGGTTAATAGGTATAATGTAGGTTAATACATTTATTATAGTTGCGGCGGGGTCCAGGAGTGGCGGTTTAGGGGTTAAACATTTTATTTAGTTGCGGCGGGGTCAGAGAGCGGCGGTTTAGGGGTTAATACGTATAAAGTAGGTGGCGGCAGTTTAGGGGTTAATAAGTATAAAGTAGGTGGCGGCAGTGTAGGGGGGGGCAGATTAGGGGGGTTTAGACTCGGGGTACATGTTAGGGTGTTAGGTGCAGACAATTCCCATAGGAATCAATGGGATATCGGGCAGCAGCGAACATGAGCTCTCGCTGCTGTCAGACTCTCATTGATTCCTATTGAAATCCAGATACACTGGGCCAGAATAGTGGTGAGCATACCTAGTTCTTCTTTGATAACTACCAAAAGTAGCCAGATTGTGCTGAACTTGCGTTCGGAACATCTGGAGTGACGTAACCATCTATCTGTGTCGGACTGAGTCCGGCAGATCGTATGTTACGTCACTAGATTCTACTTTTGCTGGTCTGTAGAGCTTGATAACTATGCGGAATTCCAGCGTATTTGCGTTTGATGGCTTGATAAATAGAGGCCAATGTATGAAAAGTCATGGTCGACGTTTCGGATCTATCATTGAGCCTTCTTCTATAAATCTTTGTACAGCTAACCAGCCATGTTCCTGGCAGAGAGAAAAGCAGTATATATATATATATATATATATATATATATATATATATATATATAGATATATAATATGAAGAAGGACACACTGATACATAAGGATACTAATATATGAACTGTCACAATTAATATATTAATTGTTTATATATGAACTACCACGAATGTTGTGACTCTCTGAATACGGACAGAGCCGAACTCAGGCTACAGTTTTAACCCATCACTCACCATACAATCATCCTCTTGAAACAGGCTTACCTTGCTTCATATTGATTGAGTATATTTAATGTGAGTGCACACCTGTACCAGACATGTGAAGTCTGTGAAGTCTGTTTCAGATTTTATTAAACAGTATAACACTATGTTGTGCTTTTTGTTTTCCTTTCTTTCCTTTTATATGAACAAAATTTGCCTCTTCTACCATACTCTGGGAAGACAGGGAGGACAACTTTACTCTATGGTTCCTGATGGCTCTCCACTGTAAAGTAATCTATCAGGGCTATAAAAAGAAACCTGCAATAGATAATGTTGCAGTGGGCCACTAAAAGGCAAAAGATACAAAAATTGTACCTATCTAACAAATAGATAGTTACCTATCTAACAAAAAGATAATGACCTATCTAACAAATTAATATTTGTACCAGATATAAAAACAGATATTATTTAATTGTTGCAGATATAAAAAACAGAAATAATAATACAAATTACTCAATCTCGCAAAGCATGAACAGATAAATTAGGACCTGTGATAAGTGTGTACCAACTTAAGGTGCAAATAATATACCAGATATAGGCCTAGATTTAGAGTTTTGTCGGTAAGGACCCGCGTAGCTAACGCCGGCTTTTTTCTGGCCGCACCATAAAAATAACTCTGGTATTGAGAGTCCACATAAAGGCTGCGTTAGGCTCCAAAAAAGGAGCGTAGAGCATATTTAACACAGCTTCAACTCTCGATACCAGAGTTGCTTACACAAGCGGCCAGCCTCAAAAACGTGCTTGTGCACGATTCCCCCATAGGAAACAATGGGGCTGTTTGAGCTGAAAAAAAACACCTGCAAAAAAGCCGCGTTCAGCTCCTAACGCAGCCCCATTGTTTGCTATGCGTAAACACTTCCTACGTCTGCACCTAACACTCTAACATGTACCCCGAGTCTAAACACCCCTAACCTTACACTTATTAACCCCTAATCTGCCGCCCCCGCTATCGCTGACCCCTGCATATTATTATTAACTCCTAATCTACCGCTCCGGACACCGTCGCTACTTACATTATCCCTATGTACCCCTAATCTGCTGCCCTAACATCGCCGACCCCTATATTATATTTATTAACCCCTAATCTGCCGAGCGGACCTGAGTGCTACTATAATAAAGTTATTAACCCCTAATCCGCCTCACTAACCCTATAATAAATAATATTAACCCCTAATCTGCCCTCCCTAACATCGCCGACACCTAACTTCAAGTATTAACCCCTAATCTGCCGACCGGAGCTCACCGCTATTCTAATAAATGTATTAACCCCTAAAGCTAAGTCTAACCCTAACACTAACACCCCCCTAAGTTAAATATAATTTACATCTAACGAAATTAATTAACTCTTATTAAATAAATTATTCCTATTTAAAGCTAAATACTTACCTGTAAAATAAATCCTAATATAGCTACAATATAAATTATAATTACATTGTAGCTATTTTAGGATTAATATTTATTTTACAGGCAACTTTGTAATTATTTTAACCAGGTACAATAGCTATTAAATAGTTAAGAACTATTTAATAGTTACCTAGTTAAAATAATTACAAAATTTCCTGTCAAATAAATCCTAACCTAAGTTACAATTAAACCTAACACTATACTATCATTAAATTAATTAAATAAAATACCTACAATTACCTACAATTAAACCTAACACTACACTATCAATACATTAATTAAATACAATACCTACAAATAACTACAATGAAATAAACTAACTAAATTACAAAAAAAAAAAGAACTAAGTTACAAAAAATAAAAAAATATCTACAAACATAAGAAAAATATTACAACAATTTTAAACTAATTACACCTACTCTAAGCCCCCTAATAAAACAACAAAGCCCACCAAAATAAAAAATGCCCTACCCTATTCTAAATTACTAAAGTTAAAAGCTCTTTTACCTTACCAGCCCTGAACAGGGCCCTTTGTGGGGCATGCCCCAAGAAGTTCAGCTCTTTTGCCTGTAAAAAAAACATACAATACCCCCCCCCAACATTACAACCCACCACCCACATACCCCTAATCTAACCCAAACCCCCCTTAAATAAACCTAACACTAAGCCCCTGAAGATCTTCCTACCTTGTCTTCACCATACCAGGTTCACTGATCGGTCCTGAAGAGCTCCTCCGATGTCCTGATCCAAGCCCAAGCGGGGGGCTAAAGATGTCCATGATCCGGTAGAAGTCTTCATCCAAGCGGGGCAGAAGAGGTCTTCCATCCGATTGAAGTCTTCATCCAAGCGGGGCAGAAGAGGTCTTCCATCCGATTGAAGTCTTCATCCAGGCGGCATCTTCTATCGACATCCATCTGGAACGGAGCGGCAGCATCCTGAAGACCTCTGACGCGGAACATCCATCCTGGCCGACGACTGAACGACGAATGACGGTTCCTTTAAATGACGTCATCCAAGATGGCGTCCCTCGAATTCCGATTGGCTGATAGGATTCTATAAGCCAATCGGATTTAAGGTAGGAATATTCTGATTGGCTGATGGAATCAGCCAATCAGAATCAAGTTCAATCCGATTGGCTGATCCAATCAGCCAATCAGATTTAGCTCGCATTCTATTGGCTGTTCCGATCAGCCAATAGAATGCGAAATAAATCTGATTGGCTGATTCCATCAGCCAATCAGAATATTCCTACCTTAATTCCGATTGGCTGATAGAATCCTATCAGCCCATCGGAATTCGAGGGACGCCATCTTGGATGACGTCATTTAAAGGAACCGTCATTCGTCGTTCAGTCGTCGGCCAGGATGGATGTTCCGCGTCGGAGGTCTTCAGGATGCTGCCGCTCCGTTCCAGATGGATGTCGATAGAAGATGCCGCCTGGATGAAGAATTCAATCGGATGGAAGACCTCTTCTGCCCCGCTTGGATGAAGACTTCTACCGGATCATGGACATCTTCAGCCCCCCGCTTGGGCTTGGATCAGGACATCGGAGGAGCTCTTCAGGACCGATCGGTGAACCTGGTATGGTGAAGACAAGGTAGGAAGATCTTCAGGGGCTTAGTGTTAGGTTTATTTAAGGGGGGTTTGGGTTAGATTAGGGGTATGTGGGTGGTGGGTTGTAATGTTGGGGGGGGTATTGTATGTTTTTTTTACAGGCAAACGAGCTGAACTTCTTGGGGCATGCCCTGCAAAGGGCCCTGTTCAGGGCTGGTAAGGTAAAAGAGCTTTTAACTTTAGTAATTTAGAATAGGGTAGGGCATTTTTTATTTTGGGGGGCTTTGTTGTTTTATTAGGGGGCTTAGAGTAGGTGTAATTAGTTTAAAATTGTTGTAATATTTTTCTTATGTTTGTAGATATTTTTTTATTTTTTGTAACTTAGTTCTTTTTTATTTTTTGTACTTTAGTTAGTTTATTTCATTGTAGTTATTTGTAGGTTTTGTATTTAATTAATGTATTGATAGTGTAGTGTTAGGTTTAATTGTAGGTAATTGTAGGTATTGTATTTAATTAATTTATTGATAGTGTAGTGTTAGGTTTAATTGTAGGTAATTGTAGGTATTTTATTTAATTAATTTAATGATAGTATAGTGTTAGGTTTAATTGTAACTTAGGTTAAGATTTATTTGACAGGTAATTTTGTAATTATTTTAACTAGGTAACTATTAAATAGTTCTTAACTATTTAATAGCTATTGTACCTGGTTAAAATAATTACAAAGTTGCCTGTAAAATAAATATTAATCCTAAAATAGCTACAATGTAATTATAATTTATATTGTAGCTATATTAGGATTTATTTTACAGGTAAGTATTTAGCTTTAAATAGGAATAATTTATTTAATAAGAGTTAATTAATTTCGTTAGATGTAAATTATATTTAACTTAGTGGGGTGTTAGTGTTAGGGTTAGACTTAGCTTTAGGGGTTAATACATTTATTAGAATAGCGGTGAGCTCCAGTCGGCAGATTAGGGGTTAATAATTGAAGTTAGGTGTCGGCGATGTTAGGGAGGGCAGATTAGGGGTTAATACTATTTATTATAGGGTTAGTGAGGCGGATTAGGGGTTAATAACTTTATTATAGTAGCGCTCAGGTCCGCTCGGCAGATTAGGGGTTAATAAGTGTAGGCAGGTGGAGGCAACGTTGTGGGGGGCAGATTAGGGGTTAATAAATATAATATAGGGGTCGGCGGTGTTAGGGGCAGCAGATTAGGGGTACATAAGGATAACGTAGTTGGCGGTCGGCAGATTAGGGGTTTAAAAAATTTAATCGAGTGTCGGCGATGTGGGGGGACCTCGGTTTAGGGGTACATAGGTAGTTTATGGGTGTTAGTGTACTTTAGAGTACAGTAGTTAAGAGCTTTATGAACCGGCGTTAGCCCAGAAAGCTCTTAACTACTGACTTTTTTCCTGCGGCTGGAGTTTTGTCGTTAGAGTTCTAACGCTCACTTCAGCCACGACTCTAAATACCGGAGTTAGAAAAATCCCATTGAAAAGATAGGATACGCAATTTACGTAAGGGGATCTGCGGTATGGAAAAGTCGCGGCTGAAAAGTGAGCGTTAGACCCTTTTTTGAGTGACTCCAAATACCAGAGTTAGCCTAAAACCAGCGTTAGGAGCCTCTAACGCTGGTTTTCACGGCTAACGCCAAACTCCAAATCTAGGCCATAGTGTTTTCAAATGAATAACAGACATTAGCATGTCAGATTGATATGGTGAGTATGTGGTAAACTAAAAATGAAAATAAAAATAGAGAATACAAATAAAAAAATATAAAAATAGTGTACACGTGTACAAAAAGAGTCTCAAATGAATGTCTCCAATAATCACAGTACCAGTCTGTTCTTATATATGTGAAAGGATCCTGAATAGTGTCCTTTAGAACTTCTTTAGATAATATCCTAAAAGGGTGTCCTTAATAGTGCTACAACAGCCTTGGTGGTGCGGAACAGCTAGGTATAACAACCAGTGGTCACGGGACCTGGATATGCTCAGCCTGTAAAAATAAAAATGAAAACAAATGCAAAAACCATATAACCAAGTGAGTAAAATAGGAAATTAACTCACCAGGGAAGAGTACAAGCCTCCTTATGTGATAGTCGAAGTGTTTCAGCCAAGAAAGAGCCTTTCTCAAGACATAAGAAGGTTTGTGGGAACAGGGCAATATATATGTGTCACCTACCAATCATAATTAGATGAATAGAGTGAGGATTGCTCCCTATTTATCAGCGACAAACCTGCAAATAATTACGTTGTTTTAATATTGTATGTATTTTATTTGTTAAGTATATTTATGCTTATGTGATATTTCAATAGTAAATAATATTTTTTACACATCTTTGCAGTTTTTATTAGGTGTGGGTGCTATTAGAGACTAAGGCCTCTATGTATCAAGCCGTCTACTTTCCTGCATTCGCCTGCCCAATACGCTCGCCTAAGCTCCCCTACCATCGCCGCCGCGGACCTGAATACATTCGCCAATGTTATCAAGAAAGCTGTCAAGAAGCCACACACCAAGCACGGTGCGATGAGCAGCGGACTGTTAACTGACAGTCATTGATCTCGCTGCTCATTGGCTTCTTCACAGCTTTCTTGCTAACCTGTCACTAAGCACCCACACTAAACTATACTGTTTTACCCCCTAAACAGCCGCTCCTGGAGCCCCCGCACCTAAATAAAGTTATTACCCCCTAAACCACCGCTCCTGGACCCGCCGCCACCTACATTATATGTATTAACCCCTAAACCGCCGCTCCCGGAGCCCCCAGCACCTAAATAAAGTTATTACCCCCTAAATCGCCGCTCCTGGACCCCGCCGCAACTATAATAAACATATTAACCCCTAAACTGCCTCTCCCAGACCCCGCCGCCAGCTACATCATACCTATTAACCCCTAATCTGCCACCCCCTATACCGCCGCCACCTATATTAAAGTTATTAACCCCTATCCTGCAGATCCCGGACACCGGCGCAACTAAATAAATTGTTTAACCCCTAAACCACCGCTCCCGGACCCCGCCGCAACTAAATTAAATGTTTAACCCCTAAACCGCCGCTCCTGGACCCCGCCGCAACTAAATTAGATGTTTAACCCCTAAACCACCGCTCCCGGACCCCACCGCAACTAAATGAAATTTTTAACCCCTAAACCGCTGCTCCCGGACCCCGCCGCCACCTATATTAAACTTATTAACCCCTAAACCTAAGTCTAACACTAACACCCCATAACTTAAATATTATTTAAATAAATCTAAACACATATTACAATTATTAACTAAATTATTCCTATTTAAAACTAAATACTTACCTGTAAAATAAACCCTAAAATAGCTACAATATAACTAATAGTTACATTGTAGCTATTTTAGGATTTATTTTTATTTTACAGGTAACTTTGTATTTATTTTAACTAGGTACAATAGCTATTAAATAGTTATTAACTATTTAATATCTACCTAGTTAAAATAACTACAAAATTACCTGTAAAATAAATCCTAACCTAAGTTACAATTACACCTACCACTACACTATCATTAAATTAATTAAAAAAATTACCTAAAATTAAATACAATTAAATAAACTAAACTATAGTACAAAAAAACAAAACACTAAATTACAGAAAATAAAAAATTACAAGAACTTTAAACTAATTACACCTAATCTAAGCCCCTTAATAAAATAAAAAAGCCCCCCAAAATAATAAAATGCCCTACCCTATACTAAATTACAAAGTAATCAGCTCTTTTACCAGCCCTTAAAAGGGATTTTTGTGTGGCATTGCCCCAAAGTAATCAGCTCTTTTACCTAAAAAAAAATTACAACCCCCCCAACATTACAACCCCCCACCCACACACCCCTACTCTAAAACCCACCAAACCCCCCCTTAAAAAAACCTAACACTAACTCCCTGAAGCTCACCCTACCTTGAGCCGTGTTCACCCAGCCGGGCCGAATTCTTCATCCAAGCGGGGCAGAAGAGGTCCTCCATTCGGCTGAAGTCTTCATCCAAGCGCTGTCTTCTATCTTCAATCATCCGGAGCGGAGCCATCTTCCATCCAGCCGACGCAGTGCCATCTTCTTCCAATGACATCCTAACACCGAATGCCTGTTCGTCATCCAAGATGGCTTCCATCAAATTCCGATTGGATGATAGGATTCTATCAGCCAATCTGAATTAAGGTAGGAAAAATCTGATTGGTTGATTTAATCAGCCAATCGGATAGAAGTTCAATCCGATTGGCTGATTGGATCAGTCAATAGAATGCGAGGTCAATTCGTTTGGCACATCTGGAGTGACGTAAGAATCGATCTGTGTCGGACTGAGACCGGCTGATCGTAGCTTACGTCACTATATTCTACTTTTGCCGGTCTCTAGCCTTTGATAACTATGGCAAATCAGCCTCACCACAAATACGCTTCGGAATTCCAGCGCATTTGCGGTTGACAGCTTGATAACTAGAGGCCAATGTATAAAGCAGTACATATTTTAACACTTGCTTTCCACTCTTCAGCTAGTCCATAGTGTATTCAATTTGCACGTCATTTTTTGAATATTCCCTTTTCTCGTAGTTTGTAACACTTAGAGCTTTTTTAGCGCCTCTTTTAAAGGGACACTCACGTTAAATTAAATTTTCATGATTCAGATACAGCATGTAATTTTAAACAACTTTCCAATTTACTTCCATTAAAAAAAAAATGTGCAGAGTCTTTTATATTTACACTTTTTGAGTTACCAGATCCTACTGAGCATGTGCAAGAATTCACAGACTATACGTATATGCATTTGTGATTGGCTGATTGCTATCACATGGTACAAGGGGAGTGGAAATATACATAACTTTGAAATTTGTTATAAAAAAATCTACTACTCATTTGAAGTTCAGACTAAGTGCTATTGCATTGTCTTGTTATCTTGCATTTGTTGATTATGCAAATCTAATGTGTTGACTGGTCCTTTAAACACATACATTTTCACTTTTACACTTATAACCAGGAGGAGGTTATTATAGAAGAGGCTTAAGTCTTTTCAGTCAAGCGCTATACACTTACTATATATACATTATTTGCACCTTAAGCTGGTACACACCTAATGTATCTGTTCATGCTTTGTCAGATTGAGTAAATTGTATTAATATTTCTGGTTTTTATATCTGCAATAATTAAATATCTGTTTTTATATCTGCTACAAATATTAATTTGTTAGATAGATCTTTATCTTTTGTTAGATAGGTAACTATCTATTTGTTAGATAGGTACCATTTTTGTATCTTTTGGCTTTTAGTGGCCTACTGCAACATTATCTGTTGCAGGTTTCTTTTTATAGCCCTGATAGATTACTTTAGCCTTTGGCGCTCCTATTCTGCCACTTTTTCCCACATAGTTAGCTGGGTCCTTTGTTACAAGGTCCCTTTATAGTGAGCTTATTTTTCTTTTCTGGGCGCTATTTATTACCCCTGTCATTTTTGTCTCTCCGCTCTAGCACAGCACTTACCTCATACTGATTGAGGTACTTTTGAGTAAGTGGTAGCAAGGAGTAATTTACATTTTTTACATTGACTTTCAAATTGATACAAACCTTTGAATTGTATGCATATTGGTAAATACACAGACTAAGAACTATTACCAGCAAATCAAGACTGTAGTAATTTATCTACTAAACAGAAGTTATGAAGCAGTGGTATAAAGACCGTTGCTCCATAACCTGTCCGCCAGCTCTGAGGCTGTGGACAGAAATCAACCTGATCGGATTGACATCCCAATCTGCAGGGGGCGGTATTGCACCAGCAGTTCACAAGAACTACTGGTGCAATGATAAATGCCAACAGCGTATGCTGTTGGCATTTATCAATGTGCAGCGGACATGATACTCTACATTGTATCATGTCCACTTGCACATTAGTAAATTGACCCCTTAGCGCTTGTTCCCACATTCTTTTTCTCTCTCTCTTTCTCACTCTCTCTCTCTCTCTCTCTCTGTATATATATATATATATATATATATATATATATATAAATATAAATATATGTATATACACACACCACATACACACACTTATAATTGAAAACCTGCTTGGCATGGACATTACGCACCTTACAGCTGTTGGAGTACCTGCCCACCAGGCTTTGCATATACTCCCCCCAGGGACCCAGAGCACATTTTATATTTGGTCTTAACAAAATACAAATACTTTTTTTGAGTTAATTCTTAAAATGGTTCAGTGTAATTTATTTTGCTTGGTCTGATATACCCTACCTCTACTATTAAAAAGGCTTGCTGAGATGTATTCACCATAGCATACTATCAACATACCTGGTACACTGTCTGTAGTTACACATATTTGTGTACTACTCCAGTCATCACCATTAAATGTAAACCAAAGCTTACATACTAGGTACATCTATGTGTGATTTATCAGGTTTATTAGTAATGGTCCATTTGATAATGGCTCATACTAGAGCTGCAATGTCATGAATATTAAAATGTGATTTTTAATACTTTTAAAATAATGGACAAATAAAAGCTAAGATGTATTTAACCCAAGAGTGCCTGTTCAGCTGTTTGTGTGTGTGTATAACATGCTATCAAAATGCTGCTAACATATTTCATGAAAACTACATTTAAACATATATTGTATTCATTTTAGCTAGGTGAATAAAAATTATAAAGTTTCATCATAACATATCACTTTATTTTAGAACTTGTGTTTGAAATTATGTTTTTGACCTTTAACATTTAAACAAAGAAATAGATTTGTAAGAAGCAATCCTGCAGACATAAGGCTGACATCATTTATAGATTTTCAGCCCATGCTACACTTGACATTCACTCTAATGGTACTGCTGAGTTTATTCTGAATTCCCTACACAGAGAGCCGCCTGGTGTTTTCAGAATTAGATTGGTAAAATGATCCTAATTTATAAAAGTATTATAGCAGCTTTTAGCTCATCCATTATGCACTAGCAAAAAAAAATACTTGATCTTTTAGAGAATTATTAAGCTATATTTCCACATATAATAAGTTAAGTGTAAGGATGAGTGAGCCTAATTTGATATTTCCACATACTCATACAACACTGTAGCTTTACACTAATTTCAATTTGTGCATTGTGATGATTAAAGTCTTTTTGTCCTAAAGTTAATGTACTCTAAATTTAAAATATACATTTTTTTAAAGGATTACACTAACCATTGAGAATAAAATGATTGTGCTGGCAATGACAATAGCTAACTAAAAGTTTAAATAACATTTTTTGTTCTTTTTTTTCACTCACATAGAATATTTATATTAAACATATTTTTATTAAATCTGAACACTGAAAATCTGAAATTAAATGCACTTGTTTGGAGTTATCAAGAGTTAAAAAAAAACAGCACCAGTGAAATTAGGCATGCAGATAAATTGTATTTGCTAGTATGGTTATTTATTTTTTCTTTAATGAAAAAAAGTAAAAAAAAATACACACATAAATCAGACATGTAGTGTATAATTATGTATAATTACAATTGCCTCATGCTCTACTTATCTGACCCGCAATTCCCAAAAAATAGGTTCTCTTTATGTGTATCCAAAGTTAAAAATGGATAGCGTCTGGATTTATAATAAACATTGAGTGCACACTAGAATTATATAGAACATCCAGCTTAAGAAATAGTTGCCATATCTAGCTAGTTAAATTAATATACAAATAGACAAATCCCCACAGAGCAGCATAATAGCAATTAACAGCCTGTCTGTCTAAAATTAATATATCGATCAATGGTAGATTAGAAAAAACAAACACACTAACCAGTGCAGAAATTCAGCTGTATCTATCAGACTGAACCAAATATGTTGCCAGACTTCCCAATGTGCCTGGCTATGTCCGGTCTGGGAATAATGTTAAAATTGAATAAGCGGTTCTTTATAAGCTCAGTAAAAGACACCAGTAGGGTGTACAGGGGATATTAATCCTGTCTATGGCATATTGGGATGTAAACATGGCCAGGGTTTGTTGCTCTGAAAACAGTAACTAGCAAGTGAGATAGAGGCTTTTCACTCTAAACCAATCAGGTTAGTGCATTGTATATAATAGCATATATCATGTAAAGACAGTACTGACTAAATTGAATTAAGATACCCAAATTGCTAAAAATATAAAGGGATGCAATAGCCACAGAACATGGGATATGATGCATAAATCACTCTTATTATAGTAGAAATAAAAATAAAAAACCTGTGCCAGAACCAGCAGTCCTCACCATGCAAATCACTTCATTTTAGCCCTTAGCAACATTTCTGGGACATAATATAACTGTAAATGTGCAGATTTGGGCTCATGTGAGCACTGAAAAGAGAGCTTCCCTGTGGTCCACAAATAGGGGCCGAATTATTAAGCTCTGAATGGAGCTTGATGCCCCTATATCCGTGCGAGCCTTTAGGCTTACCAGAAACAGTAGTTATGAAGCAGCGGTCTAAAGACCGCTGCTCCATAACTTGTCCACTTGCTCTGAGGCTGCAGACATCAATCCACCCGATCTTATACGATCAGGCCGATTGACACCCCCTGCTAGGGGTGGCATTGCAGAGGGCGGCATTGCACAAGCAGTTCACTAGAACTGTTTGTGCAATGATAAATACTGACAGCATATGCTGTCGGCATTTATCGATGTGCAGAATACAAAATAAGAATATATAGGCGCTCTACGTAAGTCACACAGATAATCCCAAAATAATGTATAATTGGATGTATACAGTAAGAAAAAGTGATTATTACTTATATAGAGCTCAAAGATATACTGAGCAGCTTGTTAAAATTTGAATAAGATTAGGCTCATGTATATATCAGATTGAGCTCATATATATATCAATATGTATGCACATAAATAAATAAAATTCTATACTGTATATAATGTTATTTAGTATGGAGATATACAACCTGATACCAAAAAAAAAGGAGAGGTCTGTCCAAATTGCTATTATTGTCTTGTTGTTTTTTCACAGCTCACTTGAGTTCATTTCCTTTCCTTGTTAGTAGGTCTCAAGGAGGTGCTAGATGCTGCAGGCAGATTTCCAATTATGTGTGAACTTGTGCCGGGTGCTGCTTTTTAATCTGTTGCCTCTTGTTCTTCAGATGAAGGGTACTGGAATCTAAGAAAAAAAGAAAAAGCGCATCCTCCGATTCAAGTGAAAGAATTTTAATAACAAATATAAGCGCTTACAATATGCACTTACAAAATTAAAGTTAAAATATGCCTGTAAGATAGCCTCTCTGGTTACAGCTGAAGGACTGTCGTGTGTTTCCTCCAAAGAACCGCTATCACCTGGAGTCCTGCGATCTCTGTATGCAGTTTATTTTGAGCTCCAAGGTATCTTTAGATCTAGTGAAGGGTAAAAGCGGGTTTGATCGGTAACAGAGGTGATGTTCAATGTCCAATATTTGATATGCTTCTTGGTCCTTGATCCTCAACGCGTTTCCCCTGACGCCGGTCGGGCTTTCTCAAGAGGTAGAGTTTGTTTGGTATCTTTGGCAATCGCGGGCTTTTTTAGTTTCGTTGAAGTAACGCCCCCAGATTAAGACAACCAATCAGTATGCTTTCAATGGTGACGTTGCCAAAGAGTATCCATACTCTGATGCTTTAACAAAGTCTGTTATCCAAGATTGTCCTTATATGTTGCATATGTATATACACATAATAGTAACATTCTGTTAAATACATAAAAGTAACATTCTGTTATATACACATTATAAGGCAAACCTGGTCTGGCGCTTAAAGAAACTTAAAAAGGACATTATAAAATCGTCTGGGAGATACTATCTAAAAAGTTGCAATTAGAGAACCTATACTAATACATTGTTAAAAAATACATATATATACACTCATATACACTAATGCATACATACATAAATAATAAAATACATAAATACATTGCATGTTCCAAAAATTAATTAAAAATTAATATGTAATATGTCATAACTAATAAAATTAATAATTTATAGGATATAAATAAGTTATAGTTTGTGGTTTGATACTCATATCTAAATTGATGTATATTTAAAAAATCATATACCGTATATAGTTTAGGTACAATTTAAAATTTGAATTTAAATACAAATATTGAGAGATGTCCCTAACTGTACATAATATATCCATTCTTGCATCTGTCACATAAAAGCCTGTATGTCTAGATCTACATTTAACCCTTTTGGTACTGAACTATTTAATTTAAAAATCCAGTATGTTTCTTGCTTTCTTAGTTGTAATAATCTATTTTCTACTGTTGGTGGTATCCAATCAATAACCTGGATTCTTAGTGACCTAGGGTCGCAATTATGAGGCTCCACAAAATGTTTTTTTTTTTTTTTTAAATAATTTTTTATTGAAGTCAAAAACCAATACAGAGTATACAGAAAATAGGGTATGTCTCAAGACATTCACAAGACAATGTGTACAGAGCATAATTAGGAGACAATGTAATCTGGTATCTCAAACATTTCCATATAATGTGGGCTATCACATAAAAGAGACTTCAGTTTTGTTTTAGAGTATAACAGATGTAATATAAGCAAAAATGGTCCTCTCCTAGCTATATACAAAGAGAAGTAAGGTGGCTAATCAATTAAGTGAAAGACTAGGGAGGAGGTGACTCTATAGTTATATGGGGAAGAGGGATGCAGCGGGCAAGAGCCGCTCGAAATATAATAGGAGGGGTGGGGGGGGGAGGCGGGGGGCGGAGCCAATTAGTATGTCCTCACCAGAAACAAATTTAGGTGGGACTAGAGTATTATTACTTGAGGTAAACAAAATCCCACTCATCTAAGCTTTTGTAATCCTATAGAGGGGGCCCGGAAACATATAATATATTATGATCAAGCGGAGGGGGGGACATTAGAGTAGTTGGGGACTGGGGGGCCTAGGGGACCTCAGGGTGAGCCCCTCTCCTGGGGGAGTGCCACCTATAGGCAATGTGGGAAAAAGGAGAAGGGATATGACCCGCAGGCATAAGTACCAGCGGGAAAGGGAGGAGAGAGGCTCAATCAAGACAACTATTATGTACTAGTAATATGAGCAAGAGCATGGATAAATTAGAAGAGGTAAGTATACGGTTGCATTTCTATTGCTATATAACAGCTGAGGCATCACAATTTTGAGTCACACTAAAGAAATAATATTATGAGCTGAGACAAGTATCATATTTCAAGCTTGAGGTGATTTGTGTATACCAAAGGCTGTAAAAAGATAAGCATGGACACCCTAAAGGAGCATGAGCATTCATCTGGTGAAAGAGAGGGCCTGTATGGGATAGTAGGAATCATACCCATAGCAGCTATTCAGGAATATCAGAGTGCTGTTCATCTTATTGGGGACAAAATTACATCTTATGGTATATATATATATAGAAGATAGTGTCCTAATTACTGAGATGTGAACTATTACTCGAAAAAATAGCCTAAAAAAAATTGCTGTGTTATAGTAAAAGCGTGTAAGGATGACTTAAACCTAGCCTTTGAAGGAATTGCATATATTGGATATAAAGACATTGTGATTATCCTGACTCGTATCTAATAAAGTTATAAACTTGTTGCAACAAAAAACATATTATTGAGTCACATTAAAGTAGGTTTCTCCCATGACTAGTAGACACAAAAGTATATTACAACCGTTTCAATACATATAACACTGTTGTTGTAGGATAGGATTCAGGGTATAGTATGTACAAACACAACAATGTAATAGGAGAGAGTTCCCATTATACCGAGCATAGATTAAATGCTTGTTTGCAGTAGTCTAGAAGCATAAGTATGTGAAGCTAGCGCGGGGGGTATGCCCGTTAGAGTATTAGGAAGGAGCAATCAGTACTAAATCATAGGTAATAAACCACGCTATATCTACTAACACAAGGAGGCCGAAGCAAAAGTTATGTTAAACAGCTCTGTGGAGTTATTCATACTGGTAAATCATCCTGAGTTATAACCAGCTATTGGTTTGGAAAGTTTCCAACATGTAAATCTCAAACATTAAAAAACCAAGGAACATTATCAACCAGAACATTAAGGGAACTAGAGAGGATATCAGAAATTACTGTTAAAGCATATATATTAGTAATCCCGATATTGTGAATATATGTGCAAAAGTAGCCATACTGCAAAGAAGGGTTCTATCTATGTTTCTGATTATTTCTCCCTTCGCCATCAAAGATATTGGGGGCCTAGGTATTTAACACTTATGGTGAGAATATTGGATAGCGACAGTAGTGGAGTTATGAAGCATTACAAGTAGATGCTTCCAAATTATGAAATATTATGGGACCAGTGTTAGCAATAAATAACAACATCTTTTAATCCAAAGACTCTATATGAAACAACCTGTACTACAGAGCTCTGAAATAGTCATATATATCCAGCACAGGGAATGTTTTAAGGTGTGCCAGCGTCCAGGTTCCTGCCAGAACCCACAGATACAAATGTAGAAAAAAATGAAGCAGCACCACCAAACAACGTTTCTTCAAGGTGTTTTATTCAGCTTGAGGAGTAGCCAGACCCAATAAGTTAAACAACAACGTTTCGGACACAGTCCTTAGTCATGTATGGCTAAACTATACACATAATCATCTTTAAATACCCTCCTAGCCACACCCACACACCTGTGAAGTTTGTACATTCCAAATTAACCCCTTACATACCA
Organism: Bombina bombina; assembly: GCF_027579735.1. Lineage (NCBI taxonomy): Eukaryota > Metazoa > Chordata > Amphibia > Anura > Bombinatoridae > Bombina > Bombina bombina. The sequence continues at coordinate 499,267,550 of NC_069499.1, forward strand.
CTCAAGGTACACAGGTAATTATCAGCAAAAAACATTTCAGTAATTTTCAGGTGAAACACACCAATTTTATATTTCTTAAAGTATAATTAAATATACATACATATATCAAGTAAATTAGCAGAACAGAATCCACAATCATCTGTAACAAAAGAGAAAAGGAAGAAGTTAAGAAAAATTGTATCCAATAATATTTAAAGGCATACAGATAGGTCAAAATCCCTATTCATTCCATTAGGGTGTAAAGTTCCCAATTTATTAATCCAGAACATTTCTCTACTCTTAAGGATTTTGGCTCTATCCCCACCCCTTCTAGGAACAGGCACATGCTCTATCACTTGAAATCTTAACTGATTAAGGTTATGTCCAGCAGACAAAAAATGGCACGCTACAGGGGCATCAAGTTTTTTTGTCCTAATACTACTTTTATGTTGAACCATACGTTCACGGACACTACGGGTGGTCTCCCCGACGTACCCCAATCCACAGGGACACTTAATCAAATAAACCACATATTCTGTGTTGCATGTAAAATAATCCTTAATAGAAAACATATATCCAGTCCTAGGATGACTAAAGGTGGGGCCTTTAATTATGTTATTGCAGTTAGAGCACCCAAAGCATGGGAAATTCCCCCAGTTTTTCTTGCCTATATAGCTCTGCACCCCCCTCTTTTGTAAGGGGGCCAATATCTGCTCTGACAAGTGAATCTTTAAAATTTCTACCTCTTTTGTAGGCCGGCATAAAAGGTTTAGAAAACTCCAAAACATCCGATTCACAGGTCTGTAACACATGCCAATGCTTTAATAAAATTTTCTGAACCTTTAGACTTAAAGGGGAATATTGGCTAACAAAAACCAATCTATCAGATTTTTCTGTCCCCTTTATCTCTCTTTTCTCATTATTCTTTTTAGTTAACAGGGATTGTCTAGTTGTGGCAAGAGCATACTCAAGTTCTGATTCAATTAATTCCTTAGGGTAACCCCTTGCTAAAAACCGATCTCCCATCTCTCTCAATCTTAATTTAACCAAATTTTCATCAGACACAATCCTTCTGACCCGAAGGAACTGGCTTCTAGGTAAAGATTTGAGAAGAGATGGAGGGTGGGCACTGGTATAGTGGAGGAGGGTGTTACAGTCTGTTTCTTTTTTATATAAATCCACAGATAAGCCCTGTTGAGTTTTTGATACTCGAGTATCCAGAAAAACCACACTCTCCTCACTCCACACCAGTTTGAATTTAATTCTAGTTGTAGCAGAATTTAAATCATTAATAAATTTCTCAAGGGTTCCAATGTCGCCCAACCACACACCAAAAACATCATCTATATAGCGCCACCATGTGGCACCATATAGTAAAAACAATGGATGATTATAAACAAAATATTCCTCAAAGATATTCATATAGATATTTGCGTATGTGGGGGCGACATTGGAACCCATGGCAGTCCCTTGGAGTTGTAGGTAGTAATCATCACCAAATAAAAAATAATTACAGCATAATACAATCCTCAATAATTGGATCAAAAATTCTTGTTGTAATGGTGAAAATTTCAAATCTTGACTCAAAACCTTGGTGACTGCACCAATACCAGCTTCATGCGAGATGGAAGTATATAATGATGCTACATCCAGACTAAACAGTATGCCTCTGTTCCCATCAATAGACAGGTTCTGCAATTTAGTTATAAAATCACTTGTATCCTGAATATAGGAATTGGATAATACCAGTGGTCTCAAAGCCCTATCTAAAAAGATGGAAACTTTAGACAGGATAGAACCCATTCCAGCTACAATGGGGCGTCCAGGGGGGGAAGTTAAGCATTTATGTACTTTAGGAAGTGTGTATAAAACAGGAGTAACTGCCTCTGATTCCAAAAGAAACTTTGCAATATCTTTATCAATTATCCCATTTTTTACAGCAATATTAACACAATTTTCAACCTCTTTCTGAATGTTAAAAACAGGGTTTGTATGTAATTTTTTATACACAGCAGTATCTGATAATTGTGTTTTTATTTCATTCACATAAAATTCCTTATCCATAAGTACAGTGGCCCCTCCCTTATCCGCCCCCTTAATGATAAGCTGTTCATTATTTTTTAACCCATTCAGTGAAATCCACTCTTTTTTAGTTAAACCTTGTCTCACAGGGTGTTTTCTACTTTTACTATAGTGTTTTCTACACATATCAGCTACATCATTATCCACCAATTTAATAAAGCTTTGGACCCCGGCCCCTACCTGTGTAGGGGTAAATGTACTTTTGTTAAATAACCCAAAATTTTTTAGCTTTAACCTTTGCACAGCATTCAAATCAACATTACTCACTGCTGAATCAGGAGAAGGGTGGGATACATTTGTAAAGAAACTTTTGAGCTTAATAGTCCTAAAGAACCGGTATAGATCTTTTTGTAGTTCTAAATGATCATAGTCCTGCTGGGGGCAATAAGAAAGTCCTTTGTTTAGGATCGTTAACTCATCATCAGTAACTTGTACCTGAGAGATGTTGATCATTGTCGGTTGTTGCTGCGTGTCATCACACGTTGACCGCCTCTCCCTTTGATCTTTTTCTGATGGAGTGATGTTGTTCTCTTTGCGCCGTCTGTGTTTGCGGCCCCCACGGCGTTTCCTGAGGCCTCCAAGTCGGATTCCCCCGACATCGATTCAGACGATGACCCTTGTGTGCTAGCACGTCCGCTTCCTCCATGCGTGCGTCTGCGTCTGTAACCGGAACCGGAAGTACCGCTTATTCCGCCGGACGAATCCCGGCCCCACCGGTAAACCGTTCCGGTCGTGTAATCCTCCTCATCCCGAGAGAACTTCTTCTTCTTACGTTCTTGGATGGTATGTTTCAATTCTTTAATCTGTTCATCCAAGCTTTTAAGTAGTTGTTCCATATCTTCAGGGGATAAGTTGTTTTGGAGGTCTTGTTTTATAGTATCAATCTGAGCGTTCTGATTCTCAATTTCTTTTTGTAAACATTCAACTGTCAGGACCATGATATCAAACGAGCATTTATTTAATATCATTTCAAATTTGTTGCAATATTCTGTGTTCTCTTGCATCAGTGTGGGGCGTAAGTGTAATCTCAGCCCTCTTGGTATACGTTTTACTCTGTGGTATTCAGCCAATGTAACAGCATGTAATTCAAATGCCACATGTTTCTTTTCCAAATGCTCCAATTTCTTACTCACAGTTTGAGTGGGTGAAGATTTTAAAAAGTCCCTGGAGCCCCGGGTCAATGTAGTGATCCTGGCGGCTTCCATGTCAGAATAGCCAAAGGTCTTAGGCTCATTGCTCTCCTGTCCAATTTCCATATTCCCGTGCAAGGAAGGCAGTGGTCACAATGAAATAGTCATATATATCCAGCACAGGGAATGTTTTAAGGTGTGCCAGCGTCCAGGTTCCTGCCAGAACCCACAGATACAAATGTAGAAAAAAATGAAGCAGCACCACCAAACAACGTTTCTTCAAGGTGTTTTATTCAGCTTGAGGAGTAGCCAGACCCAATAAGTTAAACAACAACGTTTCGGACACAGTCCTTAGTCATGTATGGCTAAACTATACACATAATCATCTTTAAATACCCTCCTAGCCACACCCACACACCTGTGAAGTTTGTACATTCCAAATTAACCCCTTACATATATTTTATAAGTGAATTTTAAAGATTCACTTGTCAGAGCAGATATTGGCCCCCTTAAAAAGAGGGGGGTGCAGAGCTATATAGGCAAGAAAAACTGGGGGAATTTCCCATGCCTTGGGTGCTCTAACTGCAATAACATAATTAAAGGCCCCACCTTTAGTCATCCTAGGACTGGATATATGTTTTCTATTAAGGATTATTTTACATGCAACACAGAATATGTGGTTTATTTGATTAAGTGTCCCTGTGGATTGGGGTACGTCGGGGAGACCACCCGTAGTGTCCGTGAACGTATGGTTCAACATAAAAGTAGTATTAGGACAAAAAAACTTGATGCCCCTGTAGCGTGCCATTTTTTGTCTGCTGGACATAACCTTAATCAGTTAAGATTTCAAGTGATAGAGCATGTGCCTGTTCCTAGAAGGGGTGGGGATAGAGCCAAAATCCTTAAGAGTAGAGAAATGTTCTGGATTAATAAATTGGGAACTTTACACCCTAATGGAATGAATAGGGATTTTGACCTATCTGTATGCCTTTAAATATTATTGGATACAATTTTTCTTAACTTCTTCCTTTTCTCTTTTGTTACAGATGATTGTGGATTCTGTTCTGCTAATTTACTTGATATATGTATGTATATTTAATTATACTTTAAGAAATATAAAATTGGTGTGTTTCACCTGAAAATTACTGAAATGTTTTTTGCTGATAATTACCTGTGTACCTTGAGTGGTATGTAAGGGGTTAATTTGGAATGTACAAACTTCACAGGTGTGTGGGTGTGGCTAGGAGGGTATTTAAAGATGATTATGTGTATAGTTTAGCCATACATGACTAAGGACTGTGTCCGAAACGTTGTTGTTTAACTTATTGGGTCTGGCTACTCCTCAAGCTGAATAAAACACCTTGAAGAAACGTTGTTTGGTGGTGCTGCTTCATTTTTTTCTACATTTGTATCTGTGGGTTCTGGCAGGAACCTGGACGCTGGCACACCTTAAAACATTCCCTGTGCTGGATATATATGACTATTTCATTGTGACCACTGCCTTCCTTGCACGGGAATATGGAAATTGGACAGGAGAGCAATGAGCCTAAGACCTTTGGCTATTCTGACATGGAAGCCGCCAGGATCACTACATTGACCCGGGGCTCCAGGGACTTTTTAAAATCTTCACCCACTCAAACTGTGAGTAAGAAATTGGAGCATTTGGAAAAGAAACATGTGGCATTTGAATTACATGCTGTTACATTGGCTGAATACCACAGAGTAAAACGTATACCAAGAGGGCTGAGATTACACTTACGCCCCACACTGATGCAAGAGAACACAGAATATTGCAACAAATTTGAAATGATATTAAATAAATGCTCGTTTGATATCATGGTCCTGACAGTTGAATGTTTACAAAAAGAAATTGAGAATCAGAACGCTCAGATTGATACTATAAAACAAGACCTCCAAAACAACTTATCCCCTGAAGATATGGAACAACTACTTAAAAGCTTGGATGAACAGATTAAAGAATTGAAACATACCATCCAAGAACGTAAGAAGAAGAAGTTCTCTCGGGATGAGGAGGATTACACGACCGGAACGGTTTACCGGTGGGGCCGGGATTCGTCCGGCGGAATAAGCGGTACTTCCGGTTCCGGTTACAGACGCAGACGCACGCATGGAGGAAGCGGACGTGCTAGCACACAAGGGTCATCGTCTGAATCGATGTCGGGGGAATCCGACTTGGAGGCCTCAGGAAACGCCGTGGGGGCCGCAAACACAGACGGCGCAAAGAGAACAACATCACTCCATCAGAAAAAGATCAAAGGGAGAGGCGGTCAACGTGTGATGACACGCAGCAACAACCGACAATGATCAACATCTCTCAGGTACAAGTTACTGATGATGAGTTAACGATCCTAAACAAAGGACTTTCTTATTGCCCCCAGCAGGACTATGATCATTTAGAACTACAAAAAGATCTATACCGGTTCTTTAGGACTATTAAGCTCAAAAGTTTCTTTACAAATGTATCCCACCCTTCTCCTGATTCAGCAGTGAGTAATGTTGATTTGAATGCTGTGCAAAGGTTAAAGCTAAAAAATTTTGGGTTATTTAACAAAAGTACATTTACCCCTACACAGGTAGGGGCCGGGGTCCAAAGCTTTATTAAATTGGTGGATAATGATGTAGCTGATATGTGTAGAAAACACTATAGTAAAAGTAGAAAACACCCTGTGAGACAAGGTTTAACTAAAAAAGAGTGGATTTCACTGAATGGGTTAAAAAATAATGAACAGCTTATCATTAAGGGGGCGGATAAGGGAGGGGCCACTGTACTTATGGATAAGGAATTTTATGTGAATGAAATAAAAACACAATTATCAGATACTGCTGTGTATAAAAAATTACATACAAACCCTGTTTTTAACATTCAGAAAGAGGTTGAAAATTGTGTTAATATTGCTGTAAAAAATGGGATAATTGATAAAGATATTGCAAAGTTTCTTTTGGAATCAGAGGCAGTTACTCCTGTTTTATACACACTTCCTAAAGTACATAAATGCTTAACTTCCCCCCCTGGACGCCCCATTGTAGCTGGAATGGGTTCTATCCTGTCTAAAGTTTCCATCTTTTTAGATAGGGCTTTGAGACCACTGGTATTATCCAATTCCTATATTCAGGATACAAGTGATTTTATAACTAAATTGCAGAACCTGTCTATTGATGGGAACAGAGGCATACTGTTTAGTCTGGATGTAGCATCATTATATACTTCCATCTCGCATGAAGCTGGTATTGGTGCAGTCACCAAGGTTTTGAGTCAAGATTTGAAATTTTCACCATTACAACAAGAATTTTTGATCCAATTATTGAGGATTGTATTATGCTGTAATTATTTTTTATTTGGTGATGATTACTACCTACAACTCCAAGGGACTGCCATGGGTTCCAATGTCGCCCCCACATACGCAAATATCTATATGAATATCTTTGAGGAATATTTTGTTTATAATCATCCATTGTTTTTACTATATGGTGCCACATGGTGGCGCTATATAGATGATGTTTTTGGTGTGTGGTTGGGCGACATTGGAACCCTTGAGAAATTTATTAATGATTTAAATTCTGCTACAACTAGAATTAAATTCAAACTGGTGTGGAGTGAGGAGAGTGTGGTTTTTCTGGATACTCGAGTATCAAAAACTCAACAGGGCTTATCTGTGGATTTATATAAAAAAGAAACAGACTGTAACACCCTCCTCCACTATACCAGTGCCCACCCTCCATCTCTTCTCAAATCTTTACCTAGAAGCCAGTTCCTTCGGGTCAGAAGGATTGTGTCTGATGAAAATTTGGTTAAATTAAGATTGAGAGAGATGGGAGATCGGTTTTTAGCAAGGGGTTACCCTAAGGAATTAATTGAATCAGAACTTGAGTATGCTCTTGCCACAACTAGACAATCCCTGTTAACTAAAAAGAATAATGAGAAAAGAGAGATAAAGGGGACAGAAAAATCTGATAGATTGGTTTTTGTTAGCCAATATTCCCCTTTAAGTCTAAAGGTTCAGAAAATTTTATTAAAGCATTGGCATGTGTTACAGACCTGTGAATCGGATGTTTTGGAGTTTTCTAAACCTTTTATGCCGGCCTACAAAAGAGGTAGAAATTTTAAAGATTCACTTGTCAGAGCAGATATTGGCCCCCTTAAAAAGAGGGGGGTGCAGAGCTATATAGGCAAGAAAAACTGGGGGAATTTCCCATGCCTTGGGTGCTCTAACTGCAATAACATAATTAAAGGCCCCACCTTTAGTCATCCTAGGACTGGATATATGTTTTCTATTAAGGATTATTTTACATGCAACACAGAATATGTGGTTTATTTGATTAAGTGTCCCTGTGGATTGGGGTACGTCGGGGAGACCACCCGTAGTGTCCGTGAACGTATGGTTCAACATAAAAGTAGTATTAGGACAAAAAAACTTGATGCCCCTGTAGCGTGCCATTTTTTGTCTGCTGGACATAACCTTAATCAGTTAAGATTTCAAGTGATAGAGCATGTGCCTGTTCCTAGAAGGGGTGGGGATAGAGCCAAAATCCTTAAGAGTAGAGAAATGTTCTGGATTAATAAATTGGGAACTTTACACCCTAATGGAATGAATAGGGATTTTGACCTATCTGTATGCCTTTAAATATTATTGGATACAATTTTTCTTAACTTCTTCCTTTTCTCTTTTGTTACAGATGATTGTGGATTCTGTTCTGCTAATTTACTTGATATATGTATGTATATTTAATTATACTTTAAGAAATATAAAATTGGTGTGTTTCACCTGAAAATTACTGAAATGTTTTTTGCTGATAATTACCTGTGTACCTTGAGTGGTATGTAAGGGGTTAATTTGGAATGTACAAACTTCACAGGTGTGTGGGTGTGGCTAGGAGGGTATTTAAAGATGATTATGTGTATAGTTTAGCCATACATGACTAAGGACTGTGTCCGAAACGTTGTTGTTTAACTTATTGGGTCTGGCTACTCCTCAAGCTGAATAAAACACCTTGAAGAAACGTTGTTTGGTGGTGCTGCTTCATTTTTTTCTACATTTGTACTACAGAGCTCTACTTGGGTACAGTGTCATGTTAACATTAATACAATATGAAACATCTACGTTAGTGCATCATAGAAAATATCATAAACATGGATTCCACTTGTTAACCTAAACAGAATCCCAACTAATGACAAGCAACAAGTCTCAAAATTAAAGGAGCATATGTTGGTAATGTTCAAATTAGTTCGTCTCCTTACGGTCAGTTTATGGCCAGGTGTAAGGCCATCTGATTTAGCCCTTAGATCTGGCCTGTAACGTCAGGGAGCTCAGACGATTCCCTCTCTCATGCATAGGCTTTTGGGAATAGAGCAGGCTAATGTATCAGAGCATTCTCGCATCCAGGAGCCATGGCGTTGTGCAGCCCAAGTAAGCAAGTCCCATCTGTAAAAGGTACGTTTCGCCATTGGAGTAGATCTCTGTATCACTGCCCTTTTAGCTCCGGATCCCTTATGCTGAGTCTGCTTCATGTCCCCCCTCCGCTGAAATCGCTTACCAACGGTGGGCCTCCGCACCAAGACTGTCACCGGGACCTCCGCTATAGTAATACTCAGAGCGGCAAATGCCGCAACCGGCTGAATCGAGTGCTCCGTCAGTTGCCCTTCATGATCTCCCACAGCGTTTAGTATCTTGAGCTTGCTAGAGTTCAGGGAAGCCTGTAGTCTTAGACTAGACGACAAAGAGGGCAACGGGCGCTGCGCAGACTTGAACTGAGGGAGTCTCACTGATCCCGGGGCAACACCCGCCACGCAGAGAGTGGCAGCTACGTATGATTGCATCGAGTTGTCATCTGTAGCCTCCAATAAAATGCAGATCGATTTCCCAGTAGGCTGCCTTCCTTGCATCTGTTCCAAGCTAGGTGTTGTGATCAGTGAGTCTTCTGTCAGACCCGCCATGAGGATGTCAGGGTTAGGTGTGTGAGAAGCGCCATCTTGGCCACGCATCTCTGCAATGAGAGATTTTAAGTTGCTGAATTGAGTGTCAGCTTTATCAAGTAAGCCTGCCAGAAGAGTATAAGTGCATATAGAAAGGTCCTCCATCTTAAGAGCAATATATGAAAACGATATAGAGTCCTAGGGTTCCATATATCAAAGTTTTTATCAGATAATCTTCAGGAGCTCTGCTGTGCAGCGTCCATCTCCTCTGGCAGTTGGCTCCGCCCCCCTCCACAAAATGTTTTGATACACTGTGTTTCATTAATTTGATTTTAATATTATATAAATGTTCACTAAAGCGTCTTCTTATTTTCCTTTTTGTACGGCCTACATATTTTAGGCCACACCCACAGGTGAGAAGGTATACTACATAAATAGCATCACAATTATTTTTAAATTTTATTTCAAATTCCTGAGAGTGGCCTGGGTTGCTAAATTTGATTGAGGGGTTAATGTGAGTGCACATACTGCATCTAGATTTACCACACCTTTTGGTTCCTTTTTGGTTAGACAACCAGTTACTGTTATGACTATTTGTAGTTGTAGTGCTCTTTAATTTACTGGGTGCTAAAATGTTTTTTAAATTCCTGCTTTTTTTATATATGATTTTTGGATGTTCGCTCAATGTAGATCCCAGGATTGGATCGGCCTTTAAAATTGGCCAGTGTTTATTAAAAAAAAATTTAATTATATTTGAGCCCTCAGTAAAAGTAGTGATAAATTTTGCATCTTTATTGATGTCACTGTTCTTTTTTTGTTCCACAGTAACTCTACCATTTACTGTATTGTTTTTGTATTTTAATAAATTATTTCTATCCTGATTTAATGCTCGTGATTTGGCAGTTTGTAATAAACTATTTTCATACATTTTCATACATTTTTCTCTGTTGGTTTTCTATAGTTTTTAACTGATACCCATTTTTGTTCATCCTTGAATAGTATATCAGTTAAGAACTATAGAAAACCAACAGAGAAAAATAGTTTCATAGATGCCAGCAGCAATCACAAAAAGAACTGGATTGAAAATGTTCCCTATAGCCAATATCTAAAACTTAGGAGGAATTGTAGTAATATCAGTGATTTTGAAAGTGAAGCCAGAATTTTAGATAACAAGTTCATTGAGAAAGGGTATGAAAATAGTTTATTACAAACTGCCAAATCACGAGCATTAAATCAGGATAGAAAGAATTTATTAAAATACAAAAACAATACAGTAAATGGTAGAGTTACTGTGGAACAAAAAAAGAACAGTGACATCAATAAAGATGCAAAATTTATCACTACTTTTACTGAGGGCTCAAATATAATTCAAAAAATTTTGAATAAACACTGGCCAATTTTAAAGGCCAATCCAATCCTGGGATCTACATTGAGCGAAAATCCAAAAATCATATATAAAAAAGCAGGAATTTAAAAAACTTTTTAGCACCCAGTAAATTAAAGAGCACTACAACTACAAATAGTCATAACAGTAACTGGTTGTCTAACCAAAAAGGAACCAAAAGGTGTGGTAAATCTAGATGCAGTATGTGCACTCACATTAACCCCTCGATCAAATTTAGCAACCCAGGCCACTCTCAGGAATTTGAAATAAAATTTAAAAATAATTGTGATGCTATTTATGTAGTATACCTTCTCACCTGTGGGTGTGGCCTAAAATATGTAGGGCGTACAAAAAGGAAAATAAGAAGACGCTTTAGTGAACATTTATATAATATTAAAATCAAATTAATGAAACACAGTGTATCAAAACATTTTGTGGAGACTCATAATTGCGACCCTAGGTCACTAAGAATCCAGGTTATTGATTGGATACCACCAACAGTAGAAAATAGATTATTACAACTAAGAAAGCAAGAAACATACTGGATTTTTAAATTAAATAGTTCAGTACCAAAAGGGTTAAATGTAGATCTAGACATACATGCTTTTATGTGACAGATGCAAGAATGGATATATTATGTACAGTTAGGGACATCTCTCAATATTTGTATTTAAATTCAAATTTTAAATTTTACCTAAACTATATACGGTATATGATTTTTTAAATATACATCGATTTAGATATGAGTATCAAACCACAAACTATAACTTATTTATATCCTCTAAATTATTAATTTTATTAGTTATGACATATTACATATTAATTTTTAATTAATTTTTGGAACATGCAATGTATTTATGTATTTTATTATTTATGTATGTATGCATTAGTGTATATGAGTGTATATATATGTATTTTTTAACAATGTATTAGTATAGGTTCTCTAATTGCAACTTTTTAGATAGTATCTCCCAGACAATTTTATAATGTCCTTTTTAAGTTTCTTTAAGCGCCAGACCAGGTTTGCCTTATAATGTGTATATAACAGAATGTTACTTTTATGTATTTAACAGAATGTTACTATTATGTGTATATACATATGCAACATATAAGGACAATCTTGGATAACAGACTTTGTTAAAGCATCAGAGTATGGATACTCTTTGGCAACGTCACCATTGAAAGCATACTGATTGGTTGTCTTAATCTGGGGGCGTTACTTCAACGAAACAAAAAAAGCCCGCAATTGCCAAAGATACCAAACAAACTCTACCTCTTGAGAAAGCCCGACCGGCGTCGGGGGAAACGCGTTGAGGATCAAGGACCGAGAAGCATATCAAATATTGGACATTGAACATCACCTCTGTTACCGATCAAACCCGCTTTTACCCTTCACTTGCTCTAAAGATACCTTGGAGCTCAAAATAAACTGCATACAGAGATCGCAGGACTCCAGGTGATAGCGGTTCTTTGGAGGAAACACACGACAGTCCTTCAGCTGTAACCAGAGAGGCTATCTTACAGGCATATTTTAACTTTATTTTGTAAGTGCATATTGTAAGCGCTTATATTTGTTATTAAAATTCTTTCACTTGAATCGGAGGATGCGCTTTTTCTTTTTTTCTTAGATTTATCGATGTGCGGCGGACATAATACGCTACATCGTATCATGTCCATCTGCACTTTATTAAATCGGCCCCAGAGTGTGTATTGACCTCATATTTACATCATTGGTCAATATTCACAAGTGGCAATCTGGACAAGATACCAGTTAGTGATTATTACCCAGTGATTAAGACCATAGAAATTCAGGACAACAATTTACTTAATAAATTCAGGCAGGATCAGGTAGATGCACCTAAGTTAGACACACATGGGATATCATGACAGGACAAGGCACGCTTAATATGTTAGTATTAACAAAGAGATATTACTGATAACCAGAGGCAGTGCCCTTAATGTCCACCCTAATATAACTCAGGAGTGCTCACTGGGTGCACAGGAGGTAACTCTAGGCTGGTATCCCACCTCTGAGGTTAGACCCTGACCTAGCTCGTCAAATAAAGTTACAAGAAAAGTTACAAAAAGCAGTGCCAGTCAATTAACATATTAAGTCCACGGGGAAATTTTGCTTCCCATTGTATTAGTTTTTTATTGAGTTCACCATCCCTTCTCAGTAGGGGACATGGTCTACCAGGATGAATTGTAAATCAGACACTGTATGTCCCATTGCTAGAAAGTGCCTGGCTAGAGGTTGTTCACTTTCCGTTTTGCCAATCTCTGGTTCACCATCCTTTTTCAGGCGTCATCAGAAAACTTCCCCACATAGAATAAACCACAACAGCAGCTAAGGAGATATACCATAAATTTGGAAGTGCAGGCAGAAAATATATAATGTCAAACTGTAGGTTAGTATGTGGGTGATAAAATGTATTGCTTTGTAGCATGCTATTGCATGTCATGCTCATCACATCTATCTATGCCCTGATATTGCTCAACATATTTTGTATGTTATCCCATGCTATTTTCCAATACTTCACTTGTTAGGTTTAGCAACTATATCTTAAGCTTGATGCTTATGATAATATTTTTCTAGTATGCACTAATTTTGGACACCATTTGTTTACACTCTGTCTCTATTTTAACCAACACATGTGGGGGGTAATTATCTACTGGAGGATGGGTCTTATATACTTAAAGGGTCAGTAAACCTTAAAAATAATGTTATATAATTCTGCACATAGTGCAGAATTATATAACATTACATTAGCCAAACTTTGTAAATCATAATATTCCCTTTTTATTTTATAAAAATACAGCTGTTTTACAGACCCGCTCTCTGTACTCTGCTGAGCGGGTCTGTTGTTTTTACTGAGCCCATCGGGCCAGCTGTATAGTCACAGCCCGGCCCGACCGCGCCATTAGACACAGTGCAGCTCGCTCTTGCTGTCAGACAGAGCGGGAGCGAGCTGCACTGTGTCTAATGGCGCGGTAAGGCCGGGCTGTGACTATACAGTTGGCCCGATGCGCTCAGTAAAAACAACAGACCCGCTCAGCAGAGTACAAAAAGCGGGTCTGTAAAACAGCGGTATTTTTACAAAATTAAAAAGAAATATTATGATTTACAAAGTTTGGCTTATGTAATGTTATATAATTCTGCACTATGTGCAGAATTATATAACATTATTTTTGAGGTTTACTGTCCCTTTAAAAAGTTTGTTAGTACTATCATTCTGGTTTTGGTCTGAAGATCTGTTTTGTGCCCTGACACGTCACCTATGAAATAAACAGCAGTTTTTTGTTTGATTAATCCAGTGAGTTTCCTATATGAATATAAACAAGAACTGCAAGTGAAGCAAAAAAAAAGTATTTATAGCTTGTACAATGCCGCCCCCTGCATATTCGCGGCACTAGCAAGGGTTGTCAATCATTCGATCGTATAGAATGGGGATGATTGCAGTCTGCCACCTAAAAGGTGGTGGAGAAGTTAAGGAGCAGCGGTCTTATGACTGCTGCTTCTTAACTTCTGTTTCCAGTGAGCTGGAAACTACAGGGGTAGAAAACAGCATCTGCTGCTTATTAAATCTACCCCCATGTCCTGAGAAGTGACAGTTGTGAAAAAAATGCAGCTCCGTTGATTATACTCAATTTTAAATGACTCTGTGGAGCTGATTTATCAAGGGCTGAATAGCCCTGGATGCCCCTGTTTTCACGTGAGCCTTCAGGCTCCTGGGAAACAGCAGTTATAAAGCAGCGGTCTTAAGATCACACTGCTCCTTAACTAGTCCATCTGCTCTGGGGCTGCAGACATCAATCCGCCTGATCTCATATGATCGGGTTGATTGACACCCCTGCTAGCAGCTGATTGCCCATGAATCTGCAGGGGGCAGCATTGCACAAGCAGTTTACAAGAACTGCTTGTGCAATGATAAATGCCATCAGCGTATGCTGACTGTATTCATCGATGTCTGTCGAACATGATCCGCTGAGCGGATCACGTCGGACAGACCGATGATAAATCGGCCCCTCTGGGTGGATGCAAACCTCATCAAGTCCCCACTCTAACACAGATACACACACAATATCAGTTGATTTAATGGGTTGTAAAAAATCTTGTTCAAAACGTATCTGGTAAATTAGATAATGGACAGTTGAGAATACATTATGAGATACACTTTTACATGCATATAGTGTTCCAGCGCCTTCCTTGTGTAGAAGGACCCTTAGTTGGCTCTACAAAAACGTTATAACAAATTCTGACCCCTCTTCTAAACCAGGCGTTCTGTGATGTTCTCTGCTTTCTTCTGGCTTCACCAACTGTCAACTCTGTGGGCCCAATGTACTATTATGTGGGTGGACAACATTTACTTCAATCCCCTTCCGACATGTACATTCTCTACCCACCACTCAGCATGCATGAAATTGTGTCCCCTATGCAGATAGCATGTTGCAAGGGAATGGGTTTACACTTTACAGATTCAGTTCTTTTAAAATCCAGCTTAAGAATATATGAGAAATCTTTTTAATAGAAACCTGTAGGCTCACCATGTTTTAAAATCACACCAAACCAGAAACAGTGAAGTTACAAACAATAAAAATAAATATTGTAAACAGCAATACTTGTCAAATATTAAAAGAGACAAGATAGTGATTAAGCAGCATTATTCCATCATAAAAATGGCATTAAGATGGTTTAGCAGTGGTGAGGATGGAAATTGATTGTAATATGTTCCTTTTGAATTCACGATTGTGCAATCCCATTTGAAAGCTCGGTTATGAAGATGCCACTACTGTTAGTGACAATCACTAAAGCCTGAGGGGCAGAATTATTAAGCTCTGAATGGAACTTGATTCCCCTGTTTCCGCGCGAGCCTTCAGGCTCGCCAGAAACAGTAGTTATGAAGCAGTGGTCTAAAGACTGCTGCTCCATAACTTGTCCGCTGCTTCTGAGGCTGCGGTCTTCAATCTGCCTGATCCTATATGATCAAGCTGATTGACACCCCCTGCTAATGGCCTATTGGCTGCAAATCTTCAAGGGGCGGCATTGCACAAGCAGTTCACAAGAACTGCTTGTGTAATGATAAATGCCAACAGCGTTTGATTCCTACATTGTATCATTTGAAGTCTAGACTAGAGGGTTTCTCAAAGATATAGGATGCTGATGGGTTAAACACAATTGATGGTTACTATTCACTTACATTCAAAGCCTTTTATGATACTAGTTGGATACTACATTAAAAACTTTGTTAAATATATAACTCCATGCAATATTTCAAGTTAAAGAACATTAAGTGAACAAAAATTAGAGTTGCAATTCAAGTGATTATAAAAAAAAATTGCCAAAAAAAATAGTATACTGAATTTTGAGTGCACTATTAATAGTTGGGTGATATCAATTCCCAAACTTTTTAAGGATGATCATAAAAAATTGCATAAAAAGTGTCATAGACAATATTTAAAAAAAACAATTCTAAAAGGCATAATTCACAAAAAAAAGCCTTAATTAAGCGAGATTGTGGGCATAGAAATTCCATAAAAAAGTCTCCTTCAAAGGTAAAGCACTCTCGTTGGGAAATTCTTCAACCTTAATCTTATGGGATGTTTGATAATCTGTAGCGTTTTGTTATTATATATAGAGTCTTAACAATGTATCCCCTTTACTGAAAACAGTCCTTCGGTATCTCAAAGGAAGAAGCTTAACCCAGATTCTTAATGTATGTTATTGTTCCCAAAGTTCATATAAATTCTCTTACCGGACCTTCTATTATTTATTTTTCTTTAGCTACTTTGTATTTGTATCTCCTTCCTTTCAGTGGCCGCTGATTTTAGACCACCAAGTGCTAACGGTTTTTCTTGATCTGATGTCTAATCATATCAGCGTTGTTCTTCATGTGTCTTTTTTTTATTCTATATTTGCGCAAGTTTAAAATTCGATATAAGGTTAAACCTCCCTTACCGTTGTCTGTCAGATTCCCTGACGTTCCGCACTTAAGTACTTATAGTACGCAGAGATGTCTTTGGGAAATTAATATCTGGCAGTCATGGATCCTCTGGGGGTATATATTAATTCTTTCACTTCAGTCACTCTCCGTCGGCTTTCTACGTGTTTCACCCTGTATATAGGGCTTTTTCAAGATGCTGTATGTGACTTCCTTCCACACTTTGAATGAGATCCTCCTTTTTAATTAGTTAATTTCCCTTCTGTTTTACCTATCAGATTTATTCCTAGAGAAGGCCAGTTTCTTCTTATATGTGTTATTGGATGGTGGGGGAATCTTCTTTTCCGTTCTACTTCTTAATGGAATAAATAACTTTATTCACTTAATGCAATATTTTTATTTGTAATTATTTACATCATACACTTTAAACAGTTATACATCATTAATAAAATTAATAAAAATAGTTAAGAAAAAAAAAATCATTAAGAAAAATATCATTAATAAAATATATATATATATTATCCAAATATAGAAAAAAATAATTAACAGGAGCAAAAATATTATATCTATCGTTTTGTATATACATTATTACATAGTTGCTAAAAAATGAACAACCAATTTCTGTATACAGAGCAAATTAACAATTAATGAATAGATGATAATGGAACTATATATGATCATAAAAAACTTCAAAACATTATGTTTACCATTCTATCTATATCAACATTTAAAATACAATAGCCATAATTGAATCTACTTCGTTTATGGTGGATGGTCATATAAATAATCCTGATATTAGCTTTAGTCTTTATCATATTTTGATCTACTATATTTGAGTGTTAAGAATATTTTGTTTCTTAAGGATATTTTGTTTCCTACCTCTATGTGAATATGTTGGATTAGATTTGTGCCTTTTGTTACTCATGGGATTATGTTGGATTGGATTTGTACCTTTTGTTACTCATGGCAGGATTTCAACACTTTATTATTAAACTAAAAATGGAGTTATGTCTAATTCGCAATTTAGACCTTTGGGGAGTAGGGTGTTAAAATTATAAATAAATTCTGCTTCCCTTTTTAGTAGTTTATGCTCATAATTTCCTCCCCGCCAATCCCTCCTGACTTTGCATAAACCCCAATATTTTAGATCCTTAATTTGCTTTTTATGAACTTCAGTAAAATGTTTGTATAGGTGTGTACTTGTGATACCTCTTTCTATACTACACAAGTGCTCTCTAATCCTATCTCTTAGCATCCTTGTGGTTTCACCTATATTAATTAAATTACACAAACATTTTAACATGTATATAATCCCCTTGCTGTTACATCTGATAGTATCTTTTATCTATTTTTTTTTTTATCTAATCCTGGTACCTCTATTTCTTTCTTTTTGTTACTGTATCTGCAAGCCTTACATGTATGGCATGGATAGAAACCTTTTACATCACCCCCCTCAGATCTTTTTCTCGGTAATTTTGACCTATATTTCTTTTCAATTCACTTGGGGCTAAGATAGTTTTTACATTTTTTGCTTTTTTTGTATACAATCGTTGGATAAGGGGAAATCTTGTCACCTATTATTGGATCTTTTTTAATTAGGTGCCAGTGTTTTCTGATTATTTTCTTCATTAGCTAATGATCATCACTGTATTCGTTTATAAAGGGAACTTCTATATTTTGACTTGTTGTCGTTATTTTAGGTTTTATTTCTAATAATTTGGGCCTATAGGTGTTTCTGGCTCTTATTTTTGCCGTCTCTATATATTTTCTTCTTTATATCCACGTTCAACAAACTTTTTCCCTTATATTGTAACCTGGTCCTCAAAGTCATTATCTCTAGTACAGTTCTTTCCAATTCGCAGACATTGACCAATTGGGATATTTTCTTTCCATTTAAGGAAATGGCAGCTAGTAGCATGAATATAATTGTTTGCGTCAACTGGTTTGAAATGTGTTTTTGTCTCAACCTTTCCCTCCTTAATCTCAATGTCTAGATAAGAAAATGTAATTTTTTCAGAACTAATAGTATAGGTGAAACTTAGTCCTTTATCATTATTATTCATCATTAGAAACATCTCTTCCAAGGACTTTAAGCTACCTCTCCATACAATCATAATATCATCTATGTATCTTTTGAAAAGTACAAGATTCGCACCTAGCTTCGCAAATTCAAGGAATCTCTCCTCCCAATTTCCCATAAAAAGATTAGCACAGCTAGGTGCGAATCTTGTACCCATCGCTGTCCCTTCTATTTGCAAAAAATACTTCCCATCAAAATTGAAATAATTGTGTTCAAGTATAAATCTGATTATTTTCAAAATGAATTATTTTTGTGACTCGGTAATTCTTCATCTTTGCATAGGTAACTATTTACTGCTTCAATGCCTAAATTGTGATTTATTGAGGTATAAAGAGATGTTACGTCACATGTTGCTAGAATATATTCATTTTCCCATTTCAAATCCTTTAGTATCCTTAATAGATCAGTAGAATCTTTTAGGTATGTGTCCTACATTGTATCATGTCCGCTCACACTTTGATAAATTGACCCCTGAGTGTGATTTATAATCAAACATTAAGGGGCCAAATTATCAAGCTCTGAATGGAGCTTGATGTCCCTGTTTCCGCACGAGCCTTCAGGTTCGCCGGAAACAGTAGTTATGAAGCAGCGGTCTAAAGACTGCTACTCCATAACTTGTCCACTGCCACTGAGGCTGTGGTCTTCAATCCACCCGATCCTATACAATCAGGCTGATTGACACACCCTGCTAGCAACCGATTGGCTGCGAATCTGCAGGGGGTGGCATTGCACAAGCAGTTCACCAGCATTTATCGATGTGCGGTGGACATGATACGCTACATCATATCATGTCCATCCGCACTTTAGTAAATCAGCCCCTAAGAATCAAACATTGTTTTAAAATCACACCAAAACATAAATGGTGCATTTACAATCATTTAGATTACAAGTTATGCGTGCTATAAGGTTTTTAGCGAATGCAGCAAAAGTTGCATAATTTCACCCTCTATAGCGCAGCCATTACAAGTTTTGAAACAGCTGACTTGTGCGTGAGATATGGTTGTGTTGAGCTCCATACCACACAAAATACGCTGTTTTTTTTTTTTTTTTTAGTTTTATAGTTATTTATTGAGGTTTAGAAAGCATACAATAATAGAAAAAATGAATTATTCAACAAACAAAAAGAGTATGCAGCACAATGACATCAATACAACAAATACAGAGCCATAAAGCCCTAGTAATAACATTGAGAATTGCTTCCATAACATACAAAAATAGTTTACCAACAGTAGCAATAAAATATCAATATTCCTGAAGCATATATTAAGTAAGTACATATATTATGTGCATGTATGCTATTTAAATGATTATTATAGGCTTGTGTGGCTGGACTGGTAATATTAGGACCTCATTTTGATTCATAAGATGGGAGGGGGATTAGCAATAGCCGTTTTGGTGAAACATATATATGAAGAGTTTAAGGGTACAAAATTGGGTATATTTCCCTTTAGTTTAATCAGTAAACTATCTGGGGGGGGGGGGCAGGGGCCAGCAATCTTGTAAGAACTAGCTAGTCGCAAAAAGTGGTTTAGGAATATCTGGAAAGTGACCTAGGAAGTATTAGAAGAACAGGCTGTATATGTAACTGTGGGTGGGATTATACCATCCTAGGTTTAACATAGCATATATGTAACAGCAGCAAAATATCCCAACTTTAGTAGGGTCCAGACTAAATATGAACCAGTCAGTCTAATCTATGAACTAACCATTTCTGGATCACATGCAAAAGTATGTCTTAACTGAATATAGTTTGGACTGGGGAGTACCTAGTTAGACTTGAGATAACATACGTCAAACAAAAGGAAGGCTCCCTATTATAGATAAATACTGTAAAACATATAATATTCAAAATACGCTGTTTTGACGTGCTTGTGCACGCTTTCCCCATAGACATCAATGGGGAGAGCGGGTCAGAAAAAACCTAACACCTGTGATCGCGGAATGAAAAGCTCTGTAACACCGCCCTATTGATGTCTATGGGGAAGAAAAGGTAAAGTTTAAACCTAACACCCTAACATAAAACCCACATCTAAACACCCCTAATCTGCCGCCACCTACATAATGTTATTAATCCCTAATCTGCCCCCTCTGATATCGCCACCACCTAAATAAATCTATTAACCCCTAATCTGCCGCTCCCGATATTGCCGCCACTATACTAAAGTTATTAATCCCTATTCCGACGCTCTCCCTGACATTGCCACCACTAAATAAAGCTATTAACCCCTAAACCTCTGGCCTCCCACATCACTACCACTAAATAAATCTATTAACCCCTAAACTGCCAGCCCCCCACATTGTAACAACCTAAAGTAAACTATATTAACCCCTAAACCTAACCCTAACCGTAACCCTAACCCAAAACCTAACACCCCCTAACTTTAACATAATTAAAATAGAGCTATATTAATGTTACAATTATTAACTAAATATCTATTTAAAACAAAATACATACTTACCTGTGAAATAAAACCTAAGTAAGCTACAATATAACTAATAGTTATATAGTAGCTAGCTTAGGTTTTATTTTTATTTCACAGTTAAGTTTGTATTTAACTAGGTAAAATAAATACAAACTTACCTGTGAAATAAAACCTAAGCTGCCTTACATTAAAACCTATGATTAAAAAAAAAACAAAAAAAAAAAACACTTAAATTACAAAAAAAATAAAAACTACCATTACAAAAAATAAAAAACGAAATTATTCAAAGCAATAAAAATTATTCCTATTCTAATACCCTTTAAAAAAAAACAACTTTCGGAGGGCGGGGCTAGCCACTGCACAGCTCGGACGTGTGGGAGCTTAGCTCCTGAGAAGCAAAAGATTTAATACTTATTTAATCGATTAAATAACGATAAAAGAAAGTCAAAGTGTTTGGATTTATCCTGCTCTACAGTCTGGCTCACTTTTTAAGAACTCTGAGAGCCGAAATTGAAACTTTTGGCCTGACATTTGAGCCCAACGGGAGCAGTGCGATCGAATCTAGGCCGATTGCAATCGACGCTGCTCTGAAGAAATCTAGGTCTCTGGCGGCCACTAAAATCATTCACCAGGACGTGCAGCAGAAGATTGCTATTTTCGGGAGGTCTGACCTTCGCTCCAGAGAACAAGTCATTATTACCATCAGCCGCCAGCTCCATACCACATTGCTCCGGAGGGACGGGGACCCGCTCCGGAGCACTTACCCAAAGACCCGGCTTCCATCTCAACGGTGATCGGGGGACCGAGTGTTCCGTCTAGGAGTGCCAGCGGGACCTTGCTTCTTTTTGGCTGGGATCAGCCACCAACCGTCCTCCACCTGATTTGCTCCGGAGGGCCGGGGACCCGCTCCGGAGCCACAGACCGCAGAGAGGAAGGAGGGGGTTGGTACGGCTGGAGGCCTTGCCCGCATACGCCAACGATCCTCTAAGGTTAGTGCCGCCTGTGTTGTGGGCATTAGGGGGTGAGAGCCTGCACCGCTGAAAAGGAGATAAAATAAACGGAATACACGCGGGCTATGGTGGGGCCTACTAGCTGCGCTACTAGGTAGTGAAAAGGCGCGAATACCCGCCATTTTGGAACAAGTTTCTTAATCTGTGTAGCTACGCTAGTATATTCAAGAGATCTACTTAGGTCCTATTGGGACTAGTAACTACCTAGGGCTTACCCCCACCAGTTGCCCACCAGAAAGGACTAGAGAACTTTTACATCCATTTAAAAAGGCCCTTTGCAGGACAGCATCTACTCTGATCCTCTGTAAGAAGAGCCCAGATATCCAGGAGCCCACTATTGACCTGCTTCGCCCCTGACAGGACATTTAAATACTTAACTGGGGACTTTTTCCGAAATTGACTAGGGACGCAGTATTTCCTAAAAGGGGCAACATCACTATACCCTGAACTGTCAAATACATTAACCACAGCGGAGACTACCTTTACTCCTAAGGGAACCCGGATTTGGGACATAAACTTTACCAAATATACCTAACTAGCTTGAACAGCAGAGATTGGAACTATTTTACTACACAATGTAGCAGAGGATAAGGCTGCTGCGCCAGCTTAGGTTGCCCCTGACTCTGTGTCCAGGGTGTAGTGTCCTTTTTCTTTAGCTATATATATTTGGTTTAACCTGCACTTTTCTTTTCTAGGTTCTCTGCCCCCACTATCATACTTGTGTTGCAACCACAAAATAAGTACATGAGAGGGTATGTCTACAGATGAAGTACTGGCCTGCTTCATTGCTTTAATTGTTCTCCTAACCATTTACTTTCCACAGGTTATCACCATAAAGATTAGTCTAAAGCTGTAACCTGAATGTTTATCTATTAAAACAACAACACCTCAAGGCTCTCCCTTTCCGGCCCAGCTAGTCTGGGCTGGTCACTTCCACTGCCCCTTTCCCCTTCCCTGGTGTCGTATCCCTGCTCACCGAGTCAAGAGGCAGATTGTTAAGTGTAAAGGTGATAATGCAAACATTTCTCTCCTTTTTTGGGGTATACACTAGATGAATCACAGGCGTGTAATATTGTAATGTGATTGATTTATTTCCCTTTTTGCAACTATACTCTCATATAACTATTTGCTTGGAGCATGAGCCCTTTCTTGATCTCCCATAGCAACAGTAGCTTAGAGATTAAGGTACAAAAGAGGAAAAGTGTTCTGGTAAGAGAGTACCCTGTTGCTTCTCCTGATCAATAGCTTAGAAAAAATGATTGTTGAATAAGCTGCTCCTGTCAGGGGGGGTGCACAATGTAAGCATACAAGTAAATACCATAAGCAAGCAAGAAAAATAGAGAGCATCTAAAATAGAGCTAAACTATACAGTGGTGATATCAATAAAACACTGCCTAAATTAAAAATACTATATAGATCGTGGAGAATTGTTCCAGAGCCAGAACTAGTAATACTATGGAAGGAAAACACCAAACAGTTAAAGACTGCTTACCAAGGGCCCAAGCTAAAAAGAATCGAAAAGCCTTAAGTCAGGCGGCCTTGTCCTCAGCTGTAGATCAGGATAGTATGTCTGACGACACCTCAACAGACCAGATAGGTATCCCCTCTACTACCTTGGTAGGGCAAATAAGAGAGATATTTCAGAAGGAATTGAGATCAGCAATAGCAGAATTGAAGTCTGACATTTTGAGCATTGGCAATAGGACCTCAGTAATAGAGGATAAAGTAGATGAAGTGATAGATGATTTGACGGAAGTTCACTCTATTATGACAGAACAAGAAAAACAGATTTCCACGTGCAAATCCCAAATTGAAGACTTAGAGAATAGGTCTCGGAGATCTAATGTTAGGGTTCGTAACCTTCCAGAAACTTTTGATAACCTTCAAGAAGTACTACCTACTATCTTCAGAAAATTGTTACCTGACATAGAGGAAGATTTTTTGCTGATGGACAGAGCTCATAGAGCCTTAAATAGGCCTCAAAATCCTAATGCATCAAGAGATGTCATAATCAAATTTCACTACTTCCTGACTAAAGAAAAAGTTGTACAGGCCGCAAGGAAGAGTCCACAGTTCGAATTTGAAGGACATAAGCTACAGTTCTATTCGGATCTGTCACCAACCACCTTAAAGAAACGTAGAGATCTTAAGCCAGTTGTCGAAGCCTTGCAGAAAGCTAAATTGAAGTACAGATGGTCATTCCCCTTTCGACTTATCTGTACATATCATAGCACTTCATACTCCTGCACTAACTTAGAGGAAGGTATCAAAATGTTGAAGCAAATGAAAATACCAATGGAAGAGATGGTCTTACCATTACCTCAAAGAACCCCCAAGAAAAGGACTCAGCCACTCTGGGATAAAGAAACAAGACCACAAACTCCAAGGAAACGATCTCAGCTAGCTGAAGATGTAGATCCAGGTTAAATAAGATTAGAGAACTCGCCTGATCATTGCTTGTAGAACTCCCCCCTGATAGGATACATTAGATTGAGGGAAGATTTATGCTGTTATATCTAAAGCTATGCCTTTTAGGATATTAGCAACTCGAAGAAATATTGCAATGTAATTCAAAGTTAAGGTTGTGTTTAAAATTGTTAAGAGAAAAAGTGAGACTCCACTAGCCCGTTGGTTAGTTACAGCTATATAGAGGTATTTAGTACAGCTATGAATATAATAGCGGCTAAATTAGCAACGACTTCTATTACAATAAGGAGGCTCCACATTTGTTAGGGAGGGGAGCTAAACCACTTTACCACTGTTATTTGAATACAAGGTCATTAAAATGTTTTGATTCAGGTTATATCTACCGAATTGCTCAGCTTAAAATTTGCTTGTTTAGTTAATTACATTAATGTATTATATAAGATTGTGCGCCCCCGGTGCGAGAGTACGACATTAGATTAATGTTGGTTATGTATCGCTTACAGATACGATTTATTGTTTTTTTTCCTATCTTCACTATTAATTATTTTCTTTTCTCTTTCCGTTTCTCCTCTCCCATGGTCACTGGTGGGTTATCTCGGCCTGAGACCCCTGACAGACTCACAAAGGTTGGGATCCATTCTAATATGGGTAAGAACAAAATCGGCACTAGCAGAGGAATACAGTTAAGTACATTATATCTCATAAATCCACACATACATCCAACATGGCCTTTAAAATAATATCACACAATGTGAGGGGTCTTCACTCACATATAAAGAGGAAAAAAGCTATAGCAGAGTACAAGTCATTAAACGCACAGGTGATTATGCTACAAGAAACACACTTTACTAAGGTAACCACCCCAAAATATTGGGATGCAGCTTTCCCAACTCAATACCATGCAGTTGGAGCTAAAAAGAAAGGGGGGGTTTCTATCTTAATAAGAGACAATCTAAGCTTTCAGGAGGAAGAAGTTATCAGAGACCCGGGAGGGAGATTTCTCATCTTAAAAGGAAAAATTCAGGGTAGCCCAATAATATTAGGTAACATTTATGCTCCAAATGAAGAACAGGGGAGGTTTATAGCGAAGATCAGTAAAATACTAACCACTTGGAAGAAATACAAGATTGTTCTTGGGGGGGATTTTAACCTCACAATCAATGACCAACTTGATAGATCCCCTGCACCACATAAATCCTCCTCCAAAATTTTAAGCGACTTAATTTTAGACCATAACTTGATAGATGTGTGGCGTATCTGCAATCGTTCAATGAAAGGTTTTACCTATCACTCAGCCGCACATCAATCATACTCTAGGATTGATTATATCTTTATTAGCCAGATTCTATGCCCTTTACTAGTAAATACAAACATATCCCAAACATCATGGTCAGATCACTCCATTGTTGAGATTTCCCTAGGGGGGTTCTTTGACCCCTCAAGACAGAGGAATTGGACACTAGATATGCACTTATTAAAAGATGAAGTTATCTCCCAAAAATTAATCAGATCTATCAAGGAATACTGGCAAATAAATAAAAATTCAACAGAAAACCCGCTATATGCATGGGGGGCTTTTAAATCATACCTTAGGGGTATACTTATTAAGGAGAAGGCCCTTATAATCAAGAAGAGAAAAGAGGCCCTTCGGCAAAAAAAATTAGAATTAGATAAACTCCAGAAGACTCACATACATAACAGAACAGAAGCCGGTGCTAGAGCAATCATGGCTAAAAAAGCTGAAATAGATACTATATTGAATGAGGAGGCCTTATCATCCCTGAGAATAATTGAAGCGCAGTATTTTATATACGCTAATAAGCCTGATCGAATGCTAGCTAGGAAAATTAGGAATATAACGCGTATTTCCTCTGTTCCCCAATTGCAAACTCCAGAGGGTCATCTTCTTAACGATCCCCCAAAAATAGCTAATGCCTTTGCTGATTTTTACCAATCCTTATATAATCTGCCGATCGATAAGTCTAAAAACAGGGTCACACAAATTCAGACTTTTCTAACGGAAAGTAATATTCCCCAGCTAGACGAAGAACGCGCAGGTCAATTAGACGCCCCAATATCTCCTAGGGAAGTTATAATGGCAATAAAACAAATTAAAATTAACAAAGCCCCAGGCCCAGATGGGTATTCGGGGGGGTTCTATAAGAAGTTTTCGATGGATTTAGTTCCACATTTAGTTGAATCCTTTAATCACATACTCCAAGGAGGTTTTGTTCCACCAGAGCTTCTATCAGCAAGAATTTGTGTGGTGCCTAAACCAGGTAGGGACAAATTCCATTGTAAAAACTATAGGCCTATATCATTAATAAACTTAGATCTCAAGCTTTTTACTAAAATACTAGCCAATAGGTTAAACCCAATGCTGACCAGCTTAGTCAACCCTGATCAGGTAGGATTTATAAGAGGGAGGGAGGCGCCTGATAATGTTAGAAAGATAATCGACTTAATTGATTATGCAAATAAAAAAAGAACGCCTTCTCTGTTCCTATCGTTCGACGCAGAGAAGGCGTTTGATAGGATCTTTTGGGACTATATGTTCCTTACATTGCAGCAGTTTGGGATTAAGGGAAAATTCTTGAAGGCAATTCAGGCATTGTATACGACCCCGTCAGCTTTTATCAGACTATCAGGTTACCAATCCAAATCAATCAGGATCCGAAATGGAACGAGACAGGGGTGCCCCCTTTCCCCGTTACTTTTCGCCCTCTGTATAGAGCCGTTAGCAGCGACTATTAGAAATCAGAATGACATCACAGGAATTCAAATAGGCGACACGGTACACAAACTCGCATTATTCGCTGATGATGTGATATTAACTATCACTAAACCTATGTTATCCCTGCCCCCGCTCTACAAATTATTATCAGATTTTGGGAGACTATCCGGATACAAAATAAACAATGACAAATGCGAGGCATTAGAAACCCACCTCCCAGAAGCAACAAAAAAACTTCTTGAGATCAATTTTGACTTTAAATGGGCCTCCTCTAACATCACATACCTAGGCATTGCCATATCAAATAACCTAGATAGCATATTTAAACTAAACTATAAAAAAATGTTTACACATCTTAAAAGGGAAATGAAAACTTGGTCAACTTATAAAGTATCTTTTTATGGTAAAATAGTAATCACGAAAATGATAATATTACCAAAGTTGCTCTATCTCTTCAGAGCATTGCCTATTACCGTTCCCAAAGAGGATATACTTGATATGCAGAGAAACATGTTAAGATTTGTTTGGGTTAATAAAAAGGCTAGAATTAATAAGAAAACATTGCTCCAAGGTAAAGACCGAGGAGGACTGGGAGTGCCAGACCTACAAAAGTACTTTTGGGCTGCCAGATTAGCACAGACTTCGCTCTGGAATACTAGAGGGAAGGACATAAAATGGGTAAAATTAGAAAGTGACATGTTACAATTATACCCAATCTATCAGATTCTGTGGACACCTAAGCGAGACAGACCATTGAATTGGTCCAACTACCTCTCCATAGCACATTCTATTAGAATATGGGATACTCTACAGGGAAAATACAAATTACATACAGCTAGCTCTTTAGCAACACCGTTAAATTTGCCATTTGTTCAGGTTCCAAAAGCAGTAAGCAACATATGGGCTAACAAAGGACTATACCGGATAGCTGATACTATGACGAACTCCACTTTCATATCATATGAGGAATATAATTCTATCCAACCGATATTGCCGGGCTCCTGGCTCCACTATATGCAGCTGAAATCTAGAATTAAGGAAATAGGTAGACCACCTTCACACACAGCACACACCC
Organism: Bombina bombina; assembly: GCF_027579735.1. Taxonomy (NCBI): domain Eukaryota; kingdom Metazoa; phylum Chordata; class Amphibia; order Anura; family Bombinatoridae; genus Bombina; species Bombina bombina. The sequence continues at coordinate 499,295,745 of NC_069499.1, forward strand.
ACTTTGAAAAGATATGCACATCTGCAACTAGAACTAAGGGAGCTATATCGATTTTATATAACCTATTAAATAACAATAGCACAGTAGACAAACTAAATTTTATGGTAAAATGGGAAGAGGAAGGACAGTTTGTAAAAGAGCCTCCAGAATGGTCTGAAATCCTAAAAAAAAGGTCAGGCGTGTTCTATCAGTGCCAATCTGAAAGAAAATTACATTAAAGTAGCGTATAGGTGGTACCTACATCCCAGCAGAATACAGTGGACAGACAAAACCCCTAAGTCTTGCTACAGAGGCTGCGGAGACGTTGGTTCTTACACACATATGTGGTGGTCCTGTGTAGAGGTGCAGAAAATTTGGTCACAAACCAATAACCTTCTAACTGAAATATTAAATAGACAAATCACACTGAGTAGGGAACAGGCTTTGCTGCACTTTCCGATTGAGGGCCTTACCAAAGCTAAATCAAAGTTAGTAGGAATGGTCTGCACAGCTGTCAAGACCTCAATAGCAAGGTTCTGGAAGTCTTCAGTGCCTAGCTTTAATATCATAATAAATAAACTTAAATATTATTATCAAATGGCAGACATTTCCTCTACCCTACTTAATACCAGAACAGAGTTCCTCCAGATATGGGAGGACTGGATAGTTTGGACAGATACTCAACGAATGAGAAACAGACGTAGCATACAGGTAATGGAGGGTGCAACAGAAAGAATAGATACCCACTAGTGACACTGGCTCTCAACCTTTTACTTCCCCCTTCTTTAACTGGGAGAATCTCTTCTATTCTTCTTTCTACTTTTTCTTATTTCTTTCTACTTTCTTTCTAATATCTAATTATGAAAGTTTGCAAACGAGAGGAAAAGTATTGTATCTTTTACTGTTTGTTTCCTTAAATTGCTTTATTTGAGGTGATTTTTTTTTTCTTTTGTCCTTGACGAACTATAATATGACAATAACATGAAACACTAAGCAGGAAATGGTGGACCTATATGAGGAAAATGGTCTGCCATGACATTACTGCATTCTCTGTATAATAAGAATTGTCATGTTGCATTTATATATATGTTATATTTGTCATGGAACTTGTTACCTTTTTCTCAATAAAAAATTATTTCATAAAAAAAAAAAAAAAAACTCTGCATTGCCCTAAAGTTAACAACTCTTTTACTAAAAAAGAAAATCAAACACCCCCTAACAGTATACAAATCCCCAAACCCACAAAATAAAATAAAACCTAATCTACCCATTGCTCTGAAAATTTAATGGGCATTGCCTTTAAAAGAGCATTCAGCTCTTTTGCTGCCAATTAAAAATAAAAAATGTCTATTCTAAAAAGAAAAACCCACCCCAAAATGAAAAAAAAAACATTACACAAAATAACTAACAAATTATCCAAAATAATAACAATTATTCCTGTTCTAATACCCATTGTTTTTTTAAAAACACCACAAAATAAAAAGCCTAATCTATAATAAACTACAAATAGCCCTTAAAAGGGTCTTTTGTAGGGCATTGTCCTAAGTTAAACAGCTCTTTTACCTGAAAAAAAAACAAAGACCCACTAAAATTACAACCCCCCCACCCCCCAAACCCACAAAATAAAAAAAAACTATCTATAAAATCCTAATCTACCCATAAGGGCCTATGTATCAAAGGTCTTGCAGACCTTATCCAACAGTGCGGATCAGGTCCGCAAGACCTCTCTGAATGCGGAGAGCAATATGCTCTCTGTATTCAGCATTGCACCAGCAGCTCACAAGAGCTGCTGGTGCAACGCTGCCCCCTGCAGACTTGCGGCCAATGGACCGCCAGCAGGGAGGTGTCAATCAACCCGATCGTACTTGATCAGGTTGAATTGTGGCGATTGCTGTCTGCCTGCTCAGAGCAGGCGGACAGGTTTATGGAGCAGTGATAAATGGTTTACGGAGCTTGATAAATGGGCCTCATTGCCTGAAAAGGGCATTTGTATGGGCATTGCATTTAAAAGGGCATTTAGCTCTTTTGCATTGCCCTGAAAAAGGCATTTAGCTCTTTTAAGAATAGCCCAAACCCTAAACTAAAAAAAAACTTAAAAAAACCTAACACTAACCCCTCTTTAGGTACTCACAGTTTCTGAAGTCCCGCTTGAAGGATCTTCATCCCAGCAGCTCCATCTTCATCCAGATGGCTCCATCTTCATCCAGGCGGCATCTTCTATCTTCATCCAGGCGGCATCTTCTATCTTCATCCCGGCGGCGTGTAGCGGGTCCATTCTGGAAACATCCGGTGCGGAGCATCCTCTTCATACGGTTGCCGCCATATAATGAATCTTCAATGCAAGTGATTTTGGAAATTCAAATCAGCCAATAGGATGAGAGCTACTGAAATCCTATTGGCTGTTCAAATCAGCCAATAGAATTTCAGTAGCTCTCATCCTATTGGCTGATTTATACAGCCAATAGGATTTCAGTAGCTCTCATCTTATTGGCTGATTTGAATTTCCAAAATCAAATCAGCCAATAGGAATGCAAGGGATGCCATTTTGAATTGCGTACCTTGCATTGAAGATTCAGTATACGGTGACGACCGTTTGAAGACGGTGCTCCGTGCCTGATGTGTTCAAGATGCTCCGCCCCGCCGGGATGAAGATAGAAGACGCCGCTTGGATTAAGATAGAAGATGCCACATGGATGAGGATGGAGTCGCCGGGATGAAGATCCTTCAAGCGGAACTTCAGCAACTTTGAATACCTAAAGAGGAGTTAGCGTTTTTTTTTTTAGTTTACGGTTTGGGCTATTCTTAAAAGAGCTAAATGCTCTTTTCAGGGCAATGCAAAAGAGCTAAATGCCCTTTTGAGAGCAATACCCATACAAACGCTATTTTCAGGGCCATGGGTAGCTTAGGTTTTTGTTAGAGTTAGTTTTTTTATTTTGGGGGATTGGTTGAGTGGTGGGTTTTACTGTTTGGGGGGTCTTTGTATTTTTTTTTACAGATAAAAGAGCTGTTTAACTTAGGGCTATTGGTAGTTTATTTTAAGCTGGGGGGTTATAATTCTTTTTTATTTTTGATAATTTTGTTTGTTATTTTTCGTAATTTAGTGTTTGTTATTTTTTGTAATTTGATCATTTGTAATTTTTATAGTAGGGTTAGGATTTTTTTAATGTGTAATACAGTTTATTTAATTGGTAGATGTTTTAATTTTAGTTTAACAGTTATATGAGTTTAATTGTTAGTTTAAACTTAATTTTTTTAATTTGATAGGTAAGTTTTAATTTAATTTAAGATAGGGAAATTGTAATTTTAATATAAATTTAGGGGGGGCGTTAGGTTTAGGGGTTACTAGTTTAAATTAGTTTATTGTGATGTGGGGGGTCAGTTTAGGGGTTAATAGTTTAATTTAGTATATTTCGTTGTTGGCGGCGGTGTAGGGGTTAATAACTTTAGAATAGTGGGGGCAATGTGGGCGGACGGAAGATTAGGGGTTAATAATATTTAAAAAGTGTTTGCGTTGACTTCCAGTGAGCGGCGTTCTAAGATGGCCACGGACTGCTGAGGCTCTATACAGCTCATAGCAAAAAGTGGCCATATACTGTGCCATCCTTATCTCCCTTGGCAATATTTGTGCCCGGGAACTCTACTGGATCAAGGAAAAACATCCCTTGGCTGCCGTGAAGCAATTCAAGACCGAAAAGGCCGTCTGGCACTGTGGGGCAGAGTCCGCCACCACGCTGTACATAGTTCTATTACTACTTGTTAGATATTACTTATTGCCGCTTACCCCTCACCTGACATGATGGATGGGGCCGCCACTGTTAGATCGAATGCCACCACCGCTATTTTAACTGAGCTGTGGACCATATTTGTACCCCGCCTGGATCGGCTCCTTTCCACGTGCGCTGATTTGTGTGCAATGGTACAATCGGCGGATCAACCTCTCCAACTGAAGCAGCCCGACACCAATCAAGGGGGCTCTGCTCTACAAAATATAAGTAACGACTCTGCTCACACCGTATGGGAGGTCAGTAGCAGCTCCAGTGATCAAATCCTCCCTCGGTCGAATGAGACCACAATACCATTACGGGCCGGAGTGACTTCCTCTTACCTGCATCTATCAGATATCGAGATAGGGTTACAGCCGGACCCAGAGCCAGATATGCTGTTGCCCTTAGAGCCTTCCCTGACATCCCCTACAGATCCGGACGCAGGTTTGAGACCAAGCAACTGGGAGAACCTAACCTATAAAGCCGCTAGCAAAACAGTGATGGAGGGGGAATCTTTTTTTATGTGTCAGCAGATCATCAGCACCAAATACTGGGACACGCACGATCAGTATCTACTGGGCAAACCCGGCTGCTGATACAGCCGTACGAAAAGTGGAGTCGGCTAAGGTATGGCCTGTAACTCGTGCAGACCCGTCCATTTTGCATGAGCGTACTCTACATGCTGCAAACCTTGAGTCTCTTGCTGGGAAAAAAAACTCTGTTCTGATTTCATCTACTATGAGACTCTAGCTTATGTGAGGGTTATAGTTCAATAGTTTATTCACTTTGCCATCTCACTGAGAAGGGGATATCATGATTCACTCTTATGCTGCAGTGAATGTATGCTGAGTACTACTATGCTGAACTACCACCTCTGGGTTGCAGCGGGCTGCAGGACTTTAATTAACAACTGCATTCTGTATTTGGACAATATGCCAAACCATATGTAGCCCTCCCTAAATGAGCATAAAATGTGGTCAAATGTTCGTTTATGACTTCCAGTTAAACATGGCGTAGTGACATGTCTTGCATCCTACGTAGAATCTTTATTTCTATCTTGGTCTGGGCCATTTTTCAGCTTATAGTAAAAGGGGAATGTATGTCTGATTGTCTGATGTAATGCTCAACGTAACAACATAATACGCAAGGCTCATAATACTGTCTCCATGTGCTGCACGCTTGTCATAGCTATATGATAATATGCCCCCATGTCCTAAACACGCAGCTCAGATATCTTCCTGGGAGACAACCACTGGGCTTGGCCTTATTCTGCTACTACCACCAGTGTGAGTTTAACCCATGCCTCTATATTAATTATAAGCGCCTAGCCTATACTATGTCCAAACGTATCGGCACATTTATTAAGTTCCCTTGCTATGTACCCGCAGTTTCCTCAGTAGCTTCTATTGCAGACCCCCCTGCTCTCCTGGACCCCACATAGTTTATCCGGGAAATTTACTTTATTGTCTGAGAACAACACAAATGTATGTTATACTGCAGAAGATATATCCTCTCAATTTGTGTGCTTATGAGTTATGTGCTTAGTATTTTAATTTTTGGAAATTTTGGAAGGTTATTTTAATCTGTCAGCATCCAACCTCCTGAGGTATAAACACTTCTCTTAACATCTCCCGTGTGCAAAAAGTGATATATCATATGAACACCATCACTGACCTATTGTTGCACTAATGTTAATCTGTCATAACACGAATTATCCTAAGAGACAGACAGAAAAGTAACTTACAGGATTGCATATACTTGTGTTTCCCTCTTCCTTATTATTCCACCCTTCCCTCTCCCCTGTTCCCTTCCCCCTCAAACCTCCCCTGCTATATGTTTGCCTGTTCATTTGTTAAAAATGTTAAAAACCTGTGTTGTTTTATCCGTCTCACTATATAACATGTAACCTTGTACCCTTTGTCAGCATCTAACCTCCTGAGGTACAAGCACCTCTCTTTTAACATCTCTCGTGTGCAAAAATTTGATATACCATATGAACACCATCACTGACCTATTGTTGCACTAATGCTAATCTGTCATAACATGAATTATTCTAAGAGAAAAGCAGATAAGTAACTTACAAGATTGCATATGCTTGTTGTGATCCCCTTTTCCTTACCATTCCACCCTTCCCTCTCCTATGTTCCCTTCCCCTCAAGCCTCCCCTGTTATATGTTTGTTTGTTTATTTGTTAAAAAGGTTAAAAACCCCAATATAGTGGTACAAGCCCATATCTATCAGGACAATGGTTGCCTTATTGAAAATCCTCAAAGCTTCATGTATGTTACAGTAAGTTACCTGTATTGTTTTATCTGCCTTATTTGCTCACCCTGCGAGATGGGCTGAAGATATAACTTGTAACCTTGTACCCTTTGTTGGTTATAAATAAAAAAAAATAAAATAAAAAAAAAAAAGTGTTTGCGTTGTGGGAGGGTGGTGGTTTAGGGGTTAATAACTTTAGTATAGATGTTGGGGAGTGGCGGAATAGGGGTTAATACATTTTATTAGTGGCAGCGATGTCGGTATCGGCAGATTAGGGGTTAATACATTTAATATAGTATTTGCGATGGGGAGGTTTTGGTTTAGCGGTTAATAGGTAGTTTATGGGTTTTAGTATACTTTTTAACACTTTAGTTATAAGTTTTATGTAACAGTTTTGTTACGGAAAACTCATAACTACTGCTCTCAGATTGCAAAATGGATCTTGTTGTTATAGGGTGTAACACAAGCTTTTTATCCTGAATGCAAAACTCGTAATGGCTGCGCTATGAAAGTCCCATGAAAAAGCGTAATTTTTACGAGTGCGGGACTGATGTTGCGGTACAGGCTAAAAGGATGGCGGGACAGCTATACCGACAAGACTTGTAATGACTGCGGTGCTGTTTCAACGCTGAAATTACAATTTTTTCTGCATTAAAACACCAACGCAAAACTTGTAATCTAGGTGAATAAAAATAAATATTGTAAAAATATTAACAGATGTTATACACAATTTTTAGTTGGGGTCCTAATTTAGTTGCCTTGTAGATTTTCTTAGCTGTACAGGATATCACATACTCAACACACACACACATATATATGTGTATGTATGTATGTAGTCTATATGAACATATACTTATGTACATGTGTGCCCTGTCCATTGCGGATAGTCTATACAATAGTGAAGAAAAGAGCTTTAATTGATCAATACCATGTATGCTAATACACGTCTATAATCTCTCTCATGGCCATTACAGATTGTTTTGTATATGTGCAAGATAACAGACTCCAAGTATTTTTTGGATAGTTGCAAATATGTCTAAAATATTATTCCATTACTTACAAGACTATATCAAGTACCTAGATGTGTCTAATTTGAAAAGTAGTTTCGAAAAGGTATTAAAAAGTTTCTCAAAAATGGATTGTGATTGCAAAGAACCTTTTGGCCCATAGTAAAATAGGACGGTTGCAGGAAAGAGCTTTAACGCTAGTATTGTAATTGCATCAAATTGAAAATCAAATCTATCTGCTGAAGCTTTTTCCTGGCCAATAGATTGTGAGTGACACCCAAGAGTTTAAAGCATTTGAAAAATATGAATATTTTAAACCCATAACGTCTGCATTTATACATCAGCTCTATATGCAGATTAGATTTCACTAAATATTTTTTTGCTTACATCAAACAAATATGTTGATTTAAAATGTATGTGTCGCTCCATTGATTAATAAAACTTTTGATTACAGTGTCTATTTTTGGATATATTCCTCTATCCTTCAAAACACCTTTGCCTATTTACTTTCAGATTCCATCAGTCATCTAGACAACAGCAGGCCCATTTATCAAAGGGCTTGCGGACCTGATCCGACACTGCGGATCAGGTCCGCAAGACCTCGCTAAATGCGGAGAGCAATACGCTCTCCGCATTTAACATTGCACCAGCAGCTCACAAGAGCTGCTGGTGCAACGCCGCCCCCTGCTGACTCGCGGCCAATCGGCCGCCAGCAGGGAGCTGTCAATCAACCCGATCGTATTCGATCGGGTTGATGTCCGGCGATTCCTGTCCGCCTGTTCAGAGCAGGTGGACAGGGTTATGGAGCAGCGGTCTTTAGACCGCTGCTTCATAAGTTGTGTTTCTGGCGAGTCTGAAGACTCGCCAGAAACACGGCCCTTCAAGCTCCATACGGAGCTTGATAAATGGGCCTGCAGGAGTGAGTTGTGAGAAAGTCAGGTGTCTTATATCCAACATCAAAATACAGAAGTGGAATGTCAGGAATTACATATCTGGGGGCATATTTATCAAAGTGGGAGTGGACATAATACGATGCAGTGTATCATGGTCCGCTGCACATCGATAAATGCAGACAGCAATAAGCATACACTGTCGGCATTTATTATTTATTCATTGCACAAGCAGTTCACCAGATCGTCCGCTAGCCAATCGTCCTCTAGCAGGGGTATCAATCAACCCAATCATATTCGTTCAGGTTGATTTCTGTAAGCCGCCTCAGAGGAGGCAGACAAGTTATGAGATCACTGACACTAAATAAAGTGATTAACCCCTAAACCACTGCCCTCTGCATCGCTAACACCTAAATAAACCTATTAACACCTAAACTGCCGGCCCCCACATTGCTACTGCTAAAAAACTATTAACCCTAAAAAGACCCCCACACTGCTATTAATAAACCTATTAACCCCTAAAAAGCCAGCCCCTCACATTGCTACTACTATAATAAAGTTATTAACCCCTAAACTGCCGCATTCAGCTCTTTTACAGCCCATTAAAATAAAAAAAATCCCTAATTTAAAAATAAAACCCACCCCAAAAAATAAATAAAAAGCCTAAGTCTAACCCCCAAATATCAAGGTACCACATATATAAAATGGGTACCTTGGATTCAAGCTTCAGTGTGCAGCAGCGACTGCATAAAGAGGATCCTCCACGCTGGATGGCTCCACAGCTGCCCATCCTGTTCCGCGGCTGCCTTCGCTCTGCGCCGCCATCGACCTGGATGAAGATAGAAGAGGTCCCTGCGCTGGATGAAGATGTAAATGCCTGGAAGAAGACCTTCACCGCCTGGGGGTTAGACTTGTTTTTATGTTGGGGTTTTCTTTTTTTTAGATTACTGATTTTTTTTATTTTAATGGGCTGCCTTTTTAAGGGCAATGTCCATACAAGTGCCCCTTTAGGGGCAATGGGTAGCTTAGGTTTTTTTATTTTGGGGGGTTTGGTGGGTGAGGGGCATTTACTGTTATGGGGGACTTAATATTTTTTTGAGGTAAAAGAGCTGTTTAACTTAGGGCAATGCCCTGCAAAAGGCCCTTTTAAGGGCTATTGGTATCTTAGTGTTAGATTAGGGGATGTTTTTATTTTTAAAAATTTGGTTTATTTTTTTCAGTAATTTTAGACTTTTTTTCTTTTTGTAATTTTAGATTTATTTATTTTATAGGTTTTTTAAAGTAATGTTAAGGTTTTTTTATTTTGATTTTAACAGTATTTTTTTATTTTATCTAATTGGGGTTAATTTAGGGTGTGTTAAGTTAGGGGGCTTAGTGATTAAATTAGTTATTTGCATTGTTGGGGATGGCCGTTTATGGGTTAATATGTTTATTTTATTAGTAGCGATGTAGGGGGCCAGCGGTTTAGGGGCTAATAACTTTATTATAGTAGTAGCTATGTGGGGGGGGCCAGCGGTTTAGGAGCTAATAACTTAATTATAGTATTAGCGATGTGTGCGGCCGGCAATTTAGGGGTCAATAGGTTTATTTAATGTTGGCGATGCTGGGGGTAGCAGTTTAGGGTTTAATAGGTAGTTTATAGGTGTCAGTGTATGAGTTTTGTGAAACATTTTTATTTTGAACAATCCATAACTACTGGTCTCAGATAGCAGAATGGATCTCGGCTGTATACTATAATGCTAGCGTTATAGCTGGATCACACAACCTGTAATACAGGCGCAATGAAAAGAGTTGCGTAAAGGCTAAAATGTTAGCGGTATAGCCGTACCGCCGCTACTTGTAATACGGGAGACCTGCATATTCCGCGCGCAAAGGCCAATGTTATCTATACCACACACATGAAATAGCTCTGTCTAGCTGTAAAAACAGCTCATCCCATATGTCATTTTTAAACTATATATATAAAGATCCATAAAAGACAGCACTCTCTGGACTTGAAAGTAAAAAAATAACTTTTAATTATCCATAGTAAAAAATGAGGGATAGGCATGACGTTTTGATGCTGTGCTAGCATCTTTATCAAATTTCCCAAGGTGAGAAGGCTGATGCTTCAGGGTAGGTGCACCATCAGCATGATGCCCCAAGGAAGATGTGCTTGAACTGGCAGTACTGCCACAATTTATAGCCCCTCCTGTGTGAGCAGTCTTATTAGGATCGTTTACAACTGTTTACGTATGTGTGACCTGTAATACTATGCAGACCAGGGATTCATTACAACATCTGCATAAAAACAAATGGTATTCCATACAACATTGCCTTACGTGTAATAGTACTTTTGTCATTTACATATTGATCTGCCCATGTTTCTTGTTCTATCCGGCACAAAATGATCACCCCGTTCAAAGACAGGATGGCCAACCATAGATTTTCGATCAGAGAGGCCATAAAGAAAGGCAAATCTGACCTCCCAGTTGCACGGCAGTTTGTCACTCACAAACATAATCTGTCAAGTTTGCCCTGCATGGTTATTCATCATATATCACCACAGAAGAGGGGAGGTGATCATGCCAGGATGCTTCTACAATTGGAGTCCAGATGGAATTTTATGCTGGACACTGTGTCCACGAAGGGACTGAACATAAAACTTGATTTTGGGCCCAATATTGGTTAAATAAGGATGTATGTCTCAGAAGTATTCACCAAAGCTAATATGATTACATTTTTCTCCTGACTATTCATTTTCTCCTGTTAGGTGCAGGGGGACATTCATATTTACATGTTCTTATACATGTTTTTATACATTTTTCTTCTTTTTTTCTCATATACAATGAAATCAGACCTGCATATCACACTGGACATTACACTGGACATTTCACTTTATATTGCTTGACATCCACCATTCAAATAACAATTATAGACTATGGGATCAGACCAACGGATGAACCTGCTATAAGTGGGGTATGAACTGGAAGCATATTCTTTGATGAATTACAGGATTATCAGAGTTCGTGTGTGTATCACCTGGGTCTATTACTCTATCTCCCGCAAACAGATGGAAGTCAGCTATCTGATCAAACACGAAGACTGATATCAACATACTGCCTCAGAGGAGGCAGACAAGTTATGAAGCAGCAGTCTTTAGACCGCTGCTTCATAACTTCTGTCTCACGGGGCATCAAACTCCATATGGAGCTTGATAAATATGCCCCCAAGTCTCTACTGACTTCCCCTTATTTCAGTTCTTTTGACAGACTTGCATTTTAGCCAATTAGAACTGACTCCTATGTAACTCTACAAGAGTGATCACAAACGGCAAAATTACAAGTTGTGCGCTAAACCGGTTGTGTAAATAACGCAAATAAATGAGCGATATCACACTCTCCATAGCGCTGCCATTAAAAGTTACTGAAAAACCTTCTTGTGTTGTGCGTTATGGAGCGATAAGCTCCATACCGCACAAAACCCAAGTCCTGACTTTATGTGCTCATGCACATTTTCCCCCATAGAATGGCGATCGCCGTAATGCAATCCCCATTGATGTCTATGGGACAAGAAAGTTATATAAAAATACCCTAACATAAACCCCTAGTCTAAATATCCCTAATCTGCCACCCCCTGAGATCACTAACACTAAATAAAGTGATTAACCCCTAAACCACTGCCCTCTGCATCGCTACTACTAAAAAACTATTAACCCCTAATGCGCCTCACCCCGCATCGCTAACACCTAAATAAAGTTATTAACCCATAAACCATCGGACACCCACACTGCTATTAATGAACCTATTAACCCCTAAAAAGCCAGCCCCTCACATTGCTACTACTATAATAAAGTTATTAACCCCTAAACTGCTGCCCCCACATCACTACTACTATAATAAACATATTAACCCCTAAACTGCCATAGCCACAACGCAATAAGCCTAATTGAACTATTAACCCCTAAATTGCCATCCCCCACAACACAAATAACTGATTTAATCACTAAGACCCCTAAATTAACCCCAATGACATAAAATACAAAAATACTGAGTTAAAATTAAAATAAAAAATCCTAACACTCCTTAAAAGGGCCTTTTGTAGGGCATTGACCTAAAGTAAACAGCTCTTTTACCTCAAAAATACGGTCCCCCCTAACAGTAACACCCCCACAAACCAAACCACCCCCAAAAAAAATAACACTTAAACAGCCTAAACTACCCTTTGCCCCAAAGGGGCATTTGTATGGACATTGCAATCAGCTCTTTTACAGCCCATTAAAATAAAAAAAATCCATAATTTAAAAATAAAACCCACCCCAAAAAATAAATAAAAAGCCTAAGTCTAACCCCCAAATAGCAAGGTACCCCATATATAAAATGGGTACCTTGCATTCAAGCTTCAGTGTGCAGCAGCGACTGCATAAAGAGGATCCTCCACGCTGGATGGCTCCACAGCTGCCCGTCCTGTTCCGCGGCTGCCTTCGCTCTGCGCCGCCATCGACCTGGATGAAGATAGAAGAGGTCCCTGCGCTGGATGAAGATGTAAATGCCTGGAAGAAGACCCTCACCGCCTGGGGGTTAGACTTGTTTTTTTGTTGGGGATTTCTTTTTTTTAGATTAGGGATTTTTTTTATTTTAATGGGCTGCCTTTTTAAGGGCAATGTCCATACAAGTGCCCCTTTAGGGGCAATGGGTAGCTTAGGTTTTTTTATTTTGGGGGGTTTGGTGGGTGAGGGGCATTTACTGTTATGGGGGACTTAATATTTTTTTGAGATAAAAGAGCTGTTTAACTTAGGACAATGCCCTGCAAAAGGCCCTTTTAAGGGCTATTGGTATCTTAGTGTTAGATTAGGGGATGTTTTTATTTTGTGGGGGTTATAGAGGTATTAGATTAGGTTTCATTTTTTTATTTTTAAAAATTTGGTTTATTTTTTTCAGTATTTTTAGACTTTTTTTCTTTTTGTAATTTTAGATTTATTTATTTTATAGGTTTTTTTAAGTAATGTTAAAAAAATTTATTTTAATTTTAACAGTATTTTTTTATTTTATCTAATTGGGGTTAATTTAGGGTGTGTTAGGTTAGGGGGCTTAGTGATTAAATTAGTTATTTGCATTGTTGGGGATGGCCGTTTATGGGTTAATAGGTTTATTTTATTAGTAGCGATGTGGGGGGCCAGCGGTTTAGGGGCTAATAACTTTATTATAGTAGTAGCGATGTGTGGGGCCGGCGATTTAGGGGTCAATAGGTTTATTTAATGTTGGCTATGCTGGGGGTAGCAGTTTAGGATTTAATAGGTAGTTTATAGGTGTTAGTGTATGAGTTTTGTGAAACATTTTTATTTTGAACAATCCATAACTACTGGTCTCAGATAGCGGAATGGATCTCGGCTGTATACTATAATGCTAGCGTTATAGCTGGACCACACAACTTGTAATACAGGCGCAATGAAAAGAGTTGCGTAAAGGCTAAAATGCTAGCGGTATAGCCGTACCGCCGCTACTTGTAATACGGGAGACCTGCATATTCCGCGCGCAAAGGCCAATGTTATCTATACCACACACATGAAATAACTCTGTCTAGCTGTAAAAATATTTGAAATGCACAGAGATAAGTGGTGGCCTTCAAGAGCATAGAAAGTAGCATATGCCTAAATTTAGCTTTCAACAAAGAATATCAAGAAACAAAGCACATTTGATGATAAAAGTACATCGGAAAGTTGTTTAAAATTGAATGTCCTATCTGAATCTTAAAAGTTTAATTTTGACTAGATTGTCCCTTAAACCATTAAAAAATTTGAAAACTTGCTATCAAAACCGTATGAGTCCAATTTAAAAATAATATATATATATATATATATATATATATATATATATATATATATATATATATATATATAATGTCCAGCTAGGAATTACACTCCTTATCTACAGCTTTGCATCTGCCAGGGTGCATATGTCAAAAATTCAAAGATCCAAAAAAGACAGCACTCTCTGGACTCAAAAGTAAAAAATAGCTTTTAATTATCCATAGTAAAAAATGTGGGATAGGCATGATGTTTTGATGCTGTACTAGCATCTTTATCAAATGTCCCAAGGTGAAAAGGGTGATGCCCACCACATCCACCACATTAGTAGCTGCAGCTGATTATAGTATCGTATTTTGGGCACCGCCAATTTTTACGGCGTGAGTACCTTGTGGCTAATTAGCATATGCATCTATGAGATCATAAGTATACGCCCCACTGGCGTATGTCAGATGAATCAGATGTCTCTGCAATCACGGGGAACGTGTACGGATACTACACACGGTCTCTTACATCACTACCATTATTGGGAGACGGTATTCAGCGATCGTGTTCCACATCTAGTGGAGTGTTCTGTTAATTGTTATACTATCCTCTTCAGTATGTTGATTTCAGTCTTCGTGTTTGATCAGATAGCTGACTTCCATCTGTTTGCGGGAGATAGAGTAATAGACCCAGGTGATACACACACGAACTCTGATAATCCTGTAATTCATCAAAGAATATGCTTCCAGTTCATACCCCACATATAGCAGGTTCATCCGTTGGTCTGATCCCATAGTCTATAATTGTTGTTTGAATGGTGGATGTCAAGCAATATAAAGTGCAATGTCCAGTGTAATGTCCAGTGTTATATGCAGGTCTGAAATCATTGTATATGAGAAAAAAAGAAGAAAAATGTATAAAAACATGTATAAGAACATGTAAATATGAATGTCCCCCTGCACCTAATAGGAGAAAATGAATAGTCAGGAGAAAAAAGTAATCATATTAGCTTTGGTGAATACTTCTGAGACATACATCCTTATTTAACCAATATTGGGCCCAAAATCAAGTTTTATGTTCAGTCCCTTCATGGACACAGTGTCCAGCATAAAAATCCAACTGGACTCCAATTGTAGAAGCATCCTGGCATGATCACCTCCCCTCTTCTGTGGTGGTATATGATCAATTACCATGCAGCGCAAACTTGACAGATTATGTTTGTGAGTGACAAACTGCCGTGCAACTGGGAGGTAAGATTTGCCTTTCTTTATGGCCTCTCTGATCGAAAATCTATGGTTGGCCATTCTGTCTTTGAACGGGGTGATCGTTTTGTGCCGGATAGAACAAGGAACATGGGCAGATCAATATGTAAATGACAAAAGTACTATTACACGTAAGGCGATGTTGTATGGAATACCGTTTGTTTTTATGCGGATGTTGTAATGAATCCCTGGTCTGCATAATATTACAGGTCACACATACGTAAACAGCTGTAAACGATGCTAATTAGACTGCTCACACAGGAGGGGCTATAAATTGTGGCAGTACTGTCAGTTCAAGCACATCTTCCTTGGGGCATCATGCTGATGGTGCACCTACCCTGAAGCATCAGCCTTCTCACCTTGGGAAATTTGAAAAAGATGCTAGCACAGCATCAAAACGTCATGCCTATCCCTCATTTTTTACTATGGATAATTAAAAGTTATTTTTTTACTTTCAAGTCCAGAGAGTGCTGTCTTTTTTGGATCTTTATATATATATATACATATATATATATATATATATATATATATATATATATATATATATATATATATATATATACACCCTGTTCCAAATTATTATGCCAATGATATCTTTCTCATTTACCTAAATAATTAATGTAAACAACAGTCAGCATAATTCTCATGTTATCAACTATTAAGAGTACAATTCAAATTTTATTGAACAAACCTCCTAATGATAACAGTATTTTTTTTCAAAATAAAAAACCTACAATGCACTGTTCCAAATTATTACGCACAGTAAGTTTCAAAACACTTTATAGGTTGTAAAGAACTGAAAATTGTAATTTGTTGTGTTTGCAGCATATTTACTGAAATCAAAAGCTATTTCAATCAAACTTTGAACAACATTTTAACTTTTTAAACATTTTAACAGGCCACGTTACATTTTAACATAGGGCCCCTTATATTAGATAGCAGCTTCACAAGTCTTGCATCCATTGAACTTGTGAGTTTTTGGACAGTTTCTGCTTGAATTTGTTTGCAAGATGTCAGAATAGCCTCCCAGAGCTGCTGTTTGGATGTAAACTGCCTCCCACCCTCATAGATCTTTTGCTTGAGGATGCTTCAAAGGTTCTCAATAGGATTCAGGTCAGGGGAGGATGGAGGCAACACCATGACTTTCTCTTCTTTTATCCCCATAGCAGCCATTGATGCAGAGGTATTCTTTGCAGCATGAGATGGTGCATTGTCATGCATGAAGATGATTTTATTACGGAAAGCATAGTTCTTCCTTCTGTACCAGGGAAGGAAGTGGTCAGTCAGGAACTCCACATACTTTGCAGAGGTCATCTTTACACCTTCCAGGACCCTAAAGGGGCCGACCAGCTCTCTTCCCATGATTCCGGCCCAAAACATGACTCCACCACCGCATTGCTGATGTTGCAGCCTTGTTGGAACAGGGTGGCCGTCCACCAACCATCCACTACTCCATCCATCTGAACCATCCAGGGCTGCACAGCACTCATCAGTGAACAGGACTGTTTAAAAATTAGTCTCCATGTATTTTTCTGCCCAATGCAGCCATTTCTGCTTGTGAGCATTGGTTAGTGGTGGCTGAATGGAAGGTTTATGCACAGTTGCAAGAATCTGGAGGACTCTACACCTTGATGTCCGTGGGACTCCAGAGGCAGCAGCTTCAAATATCTGTTTGCTGCTATGTAATGGTATTTTAGCAGCTGCTCTCTTGATCCGATGCATGGATCTGGCAGAAATCTTCCTCAATGTGCCTTTATCTGCACGAACCCGTCTGTGCTCTGAATCAGCCACAAATCTCTTAATAGTGCAATGATCACGCTTAAGTTTTCGTGAAATATCTAATGTTTTCATACCTCGTCCAAGGCATTGAACTATTTCACTCTTTTCGGCAGCAGAGAGATCCTTTTTCTTCCCCATATTGCTTGAAAATGGTGCTCTGCTTAATAATGTTGAACACCCTCCTTTAGTAGTTTTTCCTTTAATTGGGCTCACCTGGCAATCTAATTATCACAGGTGTCTGAGATTGTACTCAGTGATCAAAAGAGCCCTGAGACCAATGCCATCCATAAGTTAAACTAAAAGAAAAAAAAAATTAATCTTTGTGACACTGAAATAGAATTTGCATAATAATTTGGAACAGGGTATATATATATATATATATATATATATATATAGTTTTGAGCTGCTAACATATATCCACATATTCCTTCTTTTTTTACTGGGCTGGCAACATGAGGAATATACTGTTTGTCTGTCTCTCTGTTTGCCTTTCTGCCTATTCAAAAAGGTGGAGGATTCAGAAGAAATTATAATTGTATTAGGGTTTAAAAGAATTTAGAAAATCTGCAGCTTTCTTAGAATATTTAGAACACAATACTCTTATCAATCCAAAATAAAGGCATTTAATGCAACCTCGAGAGTATAATCCATTTTCATTAGAAACATCACTTCCTGTTCAATACATCCCTTCAGAGTTTAGAAAAAGGGTAATGTTTCAGCAGCCACTTAGGTGGTAAATGCATAACTGCAATTATGTACAAACCAAAGCAAGGTGGATGGTATCATTAGTCTTAATGTGTAAGTCAGATGAGCCGTAACATTGCACTGACTCTGCTCTGCTCATTTACTATACTTCTGCCAAAATTATTTACAAATTCCTTGCTCACTTTTCTCCAAACACGTCATATTTTTGTAAGCTTTGCTATGATGACAGATTTGAAGCTTATAATATTAATTAATATGGTTGGGAAAATTAGCTCAACAAATTTTCTAATAATGTTTAATGTCCATTTTCTACAGACAACTAAAATCCAGCTAAAGGTAAAAAAGCATTATTTATTGCTGTATTTCTAAAAATATATATTTTTAAATAGCAATAGTTTTCTTTGCAAATCAATACGCTGCTCTCACATGTTACATTTCTTAAGTGCTTAAAAGGACACATAACACAACATTTTAGTCAAACATTCTAATATGTATTTATTTTTTTATTTTGCCTGCCTTTCTTGTACAATATCACTGAAAGGTTTGCTTGTTTTATCCCCTCTAGACAGATAAAATTACCTCAGTCACACTTAAGCTTGGGTGAATTAAAACTATCTGAGTCTTCAGCATTCTACGCAGTGATTGGTTATCTTTAAACACAAGCTTATTTATATCTGTCACTAATTAGTCACAAGAAACACCAAGTTTTACATGTGGTGCATCCCTTAAATGCCCTTGATTTGCAAGACATTATACATTTTGCTATCCAAATTACACTGCAACTATTAACTGATGTAAAAAAAAAATGCATAACTTTAAAGGGACATTAAACACTAACAACTAGATTACAAGTGGTGTGCAAAATATTGATTTCACAAGGGCGATATTTGCGCTCCACTTAGTAATACCAGCAATCACAAATGTGGGCTGTTATTACAAGTTGTCCGCAATGTGAACGCGACTTTGCGTTCGCATTGCATGGAAGCTTTGCTCTCATGAGAGTGCGCTTCCATTGGCTCCAATGGGAGCCTTGTTCTCATGTAGTGAGACATGGGGGTAAGTCGCGCAGTGATGGGCAGCAAATGTTAAACATATATGTAAATTAATAAATACATATATATTTATGTGTGTATATGTGTTTATAAATATATATGTTGATAAGCATACACATATATATTTACAGGGAACACACAATTCCTCGTAGACCGCAATGTAAAGGCATTTTTCAGTGCCATTTTTTTTTCTTTTCTAAAAACCCACACCAGCCAACTTTAACATATAAAAACTGCTTTGTGTAGTTTTATTATTATTATTATTATAATAATGGCTGGTCATTTATCACCCGTCCGTAAACAGGCAAATTTGCCCATTTACGGGCATACAATAAATTAGTGCTCCACGTGTAATCTAGCCTTAAATACAATTTATACACCTTGCTTTAAATATGGAAGCAACTATTTTGGAACCAAATATTTATTGCATGTATTATTATTATTGTTATTGTTATTATTTTTATTATTATCAGTTATTTGTAGAGCCCAACAGATTCTGCAGTGCTAATTTGAAGAAGGGTTGTTCGTATACATGCAAACACTTGTCACCTCTGGAATGCAATGAAAGCTAGACTTCTGGGGCCCGATCCGATATGCAGCGTTGCCTGCAAAAGCCGGCGACGCCAAATTTTGCGCTGGTTTGGTATCACATATACGGCGTAACCTAGAAGTTAAGCTCGTATATTTCTGCCTTCGGCCGTAGTTTTTTGGCCCATAGGCAGGTATACCAAACCAGCGCAGTTTGGTATCCAATATACAGCGTAAGGACTTACATGGCGAAAATGGAGAAATCCTACTCCATTTTCACCTCGCCACAAATTGCAGGCGTAGTAAGCCTTACGCTGTCTATTGGAGCCCCATAACTCCCTAAACTACCTGCAAAATAAAACCTAACACCTAACGCATGCGCAATGTCTATCTTCCTGTCAACCGCGATCCCCCGCCGCAATCCCTAATAAAGTATTTAACCCCTAAACAGCCACTCCCGGACCCCGCCGCCACCTAGATGAAATGTATAACCCCCTAATGTGAGCCCCTACACCGCCGCCATCTACATTACCTACCCCCTAATGTGAGCCCCTTACACCGCCGCCAGCTGTATTAAACTACCCCCTAATGTGAGCTCCTACCCCGCCGCCAGCTATATTAAACTACCCCCTAATGTGAGCTCCTACCCCGCTGCCAGCTACCTTAAACTACCCCCTAATATGAGCTCCTACCCCGCCACCAGCTGTATTAAACTACCCCTAATGTGAGCTCCTACCCCGCCGCCAGCTATATTAAACTACCCCCTAATGTGAGTTCCTACCCCGCCGCCAGCTATATTAAAATTATTAACCCCTAATCTAATCCCCCTATACCGCCGCACCTATATTAAATTAATTAACCCCTAAAATACTAAACTATCCCTACCACTAAACCTAAGTCTAACCCTACTAATAGCCCTGAAAAGGGCTTTTTGCGCGGCATTACCCCAAAGTAAACAGTTCTATTGTCAGCCCTTAAAAGGGTTTTTGCGGGGCTTTGCCCCAAAGTAATCAGCTCTTTTACCAGCCCTTAAAAGGGCTTTTGGCGGGGCATTGTCAAAAAGTAATCAGCTCTTTTGCCTATAATCTAAATCCCCCTATACTGCCGCCAACTATAATAAATGTATTACCCCCTAATCTAATCCCCCTACACCACCGCCACCTATATTAACTATATTACCCCCTAATCTAATCCCCCTACACCGCCGCCACATATATTAACTATATTAACCCTAATTATATTAGGGTTAATATAGTTAATATAGTTATTATATTATATATATTAACTATATTAACCCTAATTATATTATATATATATTATATATATATTAAGTATAATAACCCTATCTAACTCTAACACCCCTAACTAAATTCTTATTAAAATAAATCTAATTAATATTAATATTATTATTAATTAAAATATTCCTATTTAAATCTAAATACTTACCTATAAAATAAACCCTAAGATAGCTACAAATTAATTAATAATTACATTGTAGCTATTTTAGGGTTTATATTTATTTTAGAGGTAACTTGGTATTTATTTTAACTAGGTACAATAGCTATTAAATAGTCAATAACTATTTAATAGCTACCTTTTAAAATAATTAACAATTTACCTGTAAAATAAATCCTAACCTAAGTTACAAATACACCTACACTATCAATAAATTAAATAAACTACAAATATCTAAACTAAAATACAATTAAATACACTAAACTAAATTACAAAAAACCCCACTAAATTACAAAAAATAAAAAAAGATTACAAGAATTTTAAGCTAATTACACCTATTCTAAGCCCCCTAATAAAATAACAAAGCCCCCAAAAATAAAAAAATTTCCCTACCCTAAACTAAATTACAAAAGTTAACAGCTCTATTACCAGCCCTTAAAATGGCTTTTTGCGGGGCATTCCCCAAAGTATTCAGCAATTTTGCCTGTAAAAAAACACACAATACCATGCCCCAACATTACAACCCACCACCCACATACCCCTACTCTAAACCCACCCAAACCCCCCTTAAAAAAACCAACACTAAGCCCCAGAAGATCTCCCTACCTTGAGTCGTCTTCACCCAGCCGGGCCGAACTCTTCATCCAATCCAGGCGATGTCTTCATCCAAGCGGCAAAGAAGAAGTCTTCCATCCGGCGATGTCTTCATCCAAGCAGCAAAGAAGAAGTCTTCCATCCGGCGATGTCTTCATCCAAGCGGCAAAGAAGAGGTCCTCCATTGGGGCGCAGTTTTCCTCCAAGCGGCATCTTCAATCTTCTTTCTTTGGACCTCCGACGCGGAACATCCAGCTGGCCCGACGACTGAAAGACAAATGCAGTTTCCTTTAAAATGACGTCATCCAAGATGGCGTCCCTCGAATTCCGATTGGCTGATAGGATTCTATCAGCCAATCGGAATTAAGGTAAGAAAATCTGATTGGCTGATTCAATCAGCCAATCAGATTCAAGTTCAATCCGATTGGCTGATCCAATCAGCCAATCAGATTGAGCTTGCATTCTATTGGCTGATCGGAACAGCCAATAGAATGCAAGCTCAATCTGATTGGCTGATTGGATCAGCCAATCGGATTGAACTTGAATCTGATTGGCTGATTGAATCAGCCAATCAGATTTTCTTACCTTAATTCCGATTGGCTGATAGAATCCTATCAGCCAATTGGAATTCGAGGGACGCCATTTTGGATGACGTCATTTAAAGGAAACTTCATTCGTCTGTAAGTCGTCGGACCAGCTGGATGTTCCGCGTCGGAGGTCCGAAGAAAGAAGATTGAAGATGCCACTTGGAGGACCTCTTCTTTGCCGCTTGGAGGAAGACATCGCCGGATGGAAGACTTCTTCTTTGCCGCTTGGATGAAGACATCGCCGGATGGAAGACTTCTTCTTTGCCGCTTGGATGAAGACATCGCCCGGATTGGATGAAGAGTTTGGCCCGGCTGGGTGAAGACGACTAAAGGTAGGGAGATCTGCTGGGGCTTAGTGTTAGGTTTTTTTAAGGGGGGTTTGGGTGGGTTTAGAGTAGGGGTATGTGGGTGGTGGGTTGTAATGTTGGGGGGTGGTATTTTGTTTTGTTTTTTACAGGCAAAAGAGCTGAATACTTTGGGGCATGCCCCGCAAAAAGCCATTTTAAAGGCTGGTAATAGAGCTGTTAACTTTTGTAATTTAGTTTAGGGTAGGGAAACTTTTTATTTTGGGGGGCTTTTTTATTTTATTAGGGGGCTTAGAATAGGTGTAATTAGCTTAAAATTCTTATTTTTTGTAATTTAGTTTAGTGTATTTAGTTGTATTTTAGTTTAGATATTTCTAGTTTATTTAATTGATTGATAGTGTAGGTGTACAGGGAGTGCAGAATTATTAGGCAAGTTGTATTTTTGAGGATTAATTTTATTATTGAACAACAACCATGTTCTCAATGAACCCAAAAAACTCATTAATATCAAAGCTGAATAGTTTTGGAAGTAGTTTTTAGTTTGTTTTTAGTTATAGCTATTTTAGGGGGATATCTGTTTGTGCAGGTGACTATTACTGTGCATAATTATTAGGCAACTTAACTAAAAACAAATATATACCCATTTCAATTATTTATTTTTACCAGTGAAATCAATATAACATCTCAACATTCACAAATATACATTTCTGACATTCAAAAACAAAACAAAAACAAATCAGTGACCAATATAGCCACCTTTCTTTGCAAGGACACTCAAAAGCCTGCCATCCATGGATTCTGTCAGTGTTTTGATCTGTTCGCCATCAACATTGCGTGCAGCAGCAACCACAGCCTCCCAGACACTGTTCAGAGAGGTGTACTGTTTTCCCTCCTTGTAAATCTCACATTTGATGATGGACCACAGGTTCTCAATGGGGTTCAGATCAGGTGAACAAGGAGGCCATGTCATTAGATTTTCTTCTTTTATACCCTTTCTTGCCAGCCACGCTGTGGAGTACTTGGACGCGTGTGATGGAGCATTGTCCTGCATGAAAATCATGTTTTTCTTGAAGGATGCAGACTTCTTCCTGTACCACTGCTTGAAGAAGGTGTCTTCCAGAAACTGGCAGTAGGACTGGGAGTTGAGCTTGACTCCATCCTCAACCCGAAAAGGCCCCACAAGCTCATCTTTGATGATACCAGCCCAAACCAGTACTCCACCTCCACCTTGCTGGCGTCTGAGTCGGACTGGAGCTCTCTGCCCTTTACCAATCCAGCCACGGGCCCATCCAAGACTCACTCTCATTTCATCAGTCCATAAAACCTTAGAAAAATCAGTCTTGAGATATTTCTTGGCCCAGTCTTGACGTTTCAGCCTGTGTGTCTTGTTCAGTGGTGGTCGTCTTTCAGCCTTTCTTACCTTGGCCATGTCTCTGAGTATTGCACACCTTGTGCTTTTGGGCACTTTAGTGATGTTACAGCTCTGAAATATGGCCAAACTGGTGGCAAGTGGCATCTTGGCAGCTGTACGCTTGACTTTTCTCAGTTCATGGGCAGTTATTTTGCGCCTTGGTTTTTCCACACGCTTCTTGCGACCCTTTTGACTATTTTGAATGAAACGCTTGATTGTTCAATGATCACGCTTCAGAAGCTTTGCAATTTTAAGAGTGCTGCATCCCTCTGCAAGATATCTCACTATTTTGACTTTTCTGAGTCTGTCAAGTCCTTCTTTTGACCCATTTTGCCAAAGGAAAGGAAGTTGCCTAATAATTATGCACACCTGATATAGGGTGTTGATGTCATTAGACCACACCCCTTCTCATTACAGAGATGCACATCACCTAATATGCTTAATTGGTAGTAGGCTTTCGAGCCTATACAGCTTGGAGTAAGACAACATGCATAAAGAGGATGATGTGGTCAAAATACTCATTTGCCTAATAATTCTGCACTCCCTGTATTTGTAACTTAGGTTAGGATTTAGTTTACAGGGAAATAGTTAATTATTTTAACAAGGTAGCTATTAAATAGTTATTAACTATTTAATAGCTATTGTACCTAGTTAAAATAAATACCAAGTTACCTGTAAAATAAATGTAAACCCTAAAACAGCTACAATGTAATTATCAATTACATTGTAGTTATCTTAGGCCTAGATTTGGAGTTTGGCGTTAGCCGTGAAAACCAGCGTTAGAGGCTCCTAACGCTGGGTTTTAGGCTAACTCTGGTATTTGGAGTCACTCAAAAAAGGGTCTAACGCTCACTTTTCAGCCGCAACTTTTCCATACCGCAGATGCCCTTACGTCATTTGCGTATCCTATCTTTTCAATGGGATCTTTCTAACTCCGGTATTTAGAGTCGTGTCTGAAGTGAGCGTTAGAACTCTAACGACAAAACTCCGGCCGCAGGAAAAAAGTCAATAGTTAAGAGCTTTCTGGGCTAAAGCCGGTTTATAAAGCTCTTAACTACTGTACTTTAAAGTACACTAACACCCATAAACTACCTATGTACCCCTAAACCGAGGTCCCCCCACATCGCCGCAACTAGATTAAATTTTTTTAACCCCTAATCTGCCGACCGCCAACTACGTTATCTGTATGTACCCCTAATCTGCTGCCCCTAACACCGCCGACCCCTATATTATATTTATTAACCCCTAATCTGCCCCCCACAACGTCCCCGCCAGCTACCTACACTTATTAACCCCTAATCTGCCGACCGCAAAGCGCCGCCACCTACGTTATCCTTATGTACCCCTAATCTGCTGCCCCTAACACCGCCGACCCCTATATTATATTTATTAACCCCTAATCTACCCCCCTCAACGTCGCCTCCACCTGCCTACACTTATTAAACCCTAATCTGCCGAGCACCGCTACTATAATAAAGTTATTAACCCCTAATCCGCCTCACTAACCCTATAATAAATAGTATTAACCCCTAATCTGCCCTCCCTAACATCGCCGACACCTAACTTCAATTATTAACCCCTAATCTGCCGACCGGAGCTCACCGCTATTCTAATAAATGTATTAACCCCTAAAGCTAAGTCTAACCCTAACACTAACACCCCCCTAAATTAAATATAATTTTAATCTAACGAAATTAATTAACTCTTATTAAATAAATTATTCCTATTTAAAGCTAAATACTTACCTGCAAAATAAATCCTAATATAGCTACAATATAAATTATAATTACATTGTAGCTATTTTAGGATTAATATTTATTTTACAGGCAACTTTGTAATTATTTGAACCAGGTACAATAGCTATTAAATAGTTAAGAACTATTTAATAGTTACCTAGTTAAAATAATAACAAAATTACCTGTAAAATAAATCCTAACCTAAGTTACAATTAAACCTAACACTATACTATGATTAAATTAATTAAATAAAATACCTACAATTACCTACAATTAAACCTAACACTACACTATAAATAAATAAATTAAATACAATTCCTACAAATAACTACAATGAAATAAACTAACTAAAGTACAAAAAATAAAAAAGAACTAAGTTACAAAAAATAAAAAAATATTTACAAACTTAAGAAAAATATTACAACAATTTTAAACTAATTACACCTACTCTAAGCCCCCTAATAAAATAACAAAGACCCCCAAAATAACAAAATGCCCTACCCTATTCTAAATTACTACATTTCAAAGCTCTTTTACCTTACCAGCCCTGAACAGGGCCCTTTGCGGGGCATGCCCCAAGAAGTTCAGATCTTTTGCCTGTAAAAAAAACAAACAATACCCCCCCCCCAACATTACAACCCACCACCCACATACCCCTAATCTAACCCAAACCCCCCTTAAATAAACCTAACACTAAGCCCCTGAAGATCTTACTACCTTATCTTCACCATACCAGGTTCACCGATTCGTCCTGAAGAGCTCCTCCGATGTCCTGATCCAAGCCCAAGCGGGGGGCTGAAGATGTCCATGATCCGGTAGAAGTCTTCATCCAAGCGGGGCAGAAGAGGTCTTCCATCCGATTGAAGTCTTAATCCAGGCGGCATCTTCTATCGACATCCATCTGGAGCGGAGCGGCAGCATCCTCAAGACCTCCGACGCGGAACATCCATCCTGGCCGACGACTGAACGACGAATGACGGTTCCTTTAAATGACGTCATCCAAGATGGCGTCCCTCGAATTCCGATTGGCTGATAGGATTCTATCAGCCAATCGGAATTAAGGTAGGAAAAATCTGATTGGCTGATTGAATCAGCCAATCAGATTTAGCTCGCATTCTATTGGCTGATCGGAACAGCCAATAGAATGCGAGCTCAATCTGATTGGCTGATTGGATCAGCCAATCGGATTGAACTTGATTCTGATTGGCTGATTCCATCAGCCAATCAGAATATTCCTACCTTAATTCCGATTGGCTGATAGAATCCTATCAGCCAATCGGAATTCGAGGGACGCCATCTTGGATGACGTCATTTAAAGGAACCGTCATTCGTCGTTCAGTCGTCGGCCAGGATGGATGTTCCGCGTCGGAGGTCTTCAGGATGCTGCCGCTCCGCTCCAGATGGATGTCGATAGAAGATGCCGCCTAGATGAAGACTTCAATCTGATGGAAGACCTCTTCTGCCCCGCTTGGATGAAGACTTCAATCGGATGGAAGACCTCTTCTGCCCCGCTTGGATGAGGACTTCTACCGGATCATGGACATCTTCAGCCCCCTGCTTGGGCTTGGATCAGGACATCGGAGGAGCTCTTCAGGACGGATCGGTGAACCTGGTATGGTGAAGATAAGGAAGGAAGATCTTCAGGGGCTTAGTGTTAGGTTTATTTAAGGGGGGTTTGGGTTAGATTAGGGGTATGTGGGTGGTAATGTTGGGGGGGGTATTGTATGTTTTTTTTACAGGCAAAAGAGTTGAACTTCTTGGGGCATGCCCCGCAAAGGGCCCTGTTCAGGGCTGGTAAGGTAAAAGAGCTTTTAACTTTAGTAATTTAGAATAAGGTAGGGCATTTTTTATTTTGGGGGGCTTTGTTGTTTTATTAGGGGCTTAGAGTAGGTGTAATTAGTTTAAAATTGTTGTAATATTTTTCTTATGTTTGTAGATATTTTTTTATTTTCTGTAACAGTTCTTTTTTATTTTTTGTACTTTAGTTAGTTTATTTCATTGTAGTTATTTGTAGGAATTGTATTTAATTTATTTATTGATAGTGTAGTGTTAGGTTTAATTGTAGGTAATTGTAGGTATTTTATTTAATTAATTTAATGATAGTATAGTGTTAGGTTTAATTGTAACTTAGGTTAGGATTTATTTTACAGGTAATTTTGTAATTATTTTAACTAGGTAACTATTAAATAGTTCTTAACTATTTAATAGCTATTGTACATGGTTAAAATAATTACAAAGTTGCCTGTAAAATAAATATTAATCCTAAAATAGCTACAATGTAAATATAATTTATATTGTAGCTATATTAGGGTTTATTTTACAGGTAAGTATTTAGCTTTAAATAGGAATAATTTATTTAATAAGAGTTAATTAATTTCGTTAGATTAAATTTATATTTAATTTAGGGGGGTGTTAGTGTTAGGGTTAGACTTAGCTATACATTTATTAGAATAGCGGTGAGCTCCGGTCGGCAGATTAGGGGTTAATAATTGAAGCTAGGTGTCAGCGATGTTAGGGAGGGCAGATTAGGGGTTAATACTATTTATTATAGGGTTAGTGAGGCGGATTAGGGGTTAATAACTTTATTATAGTAGCGCTCAGGTCCGCTCGGCAGATTAGGGGTTAATAAGTGTAGGCAGGTGGAGGCGACGTTGTGGGGGGCAGATTAGTGGTTAATAAATATAATATAGGGGTCAGCGATGTTAGGGGCGGATTAGGGGTACATAGGGATAATGTAAGTAGCGGCGGTTTACGGAGCGGCAGATTAGGGGTTAATAATAATATGCAGGGGTCAGCGATAGCGGGGGCGGCAGAATAGGGGTTAATAAGTGTAAGGTTAGGGGTGTTTAGACTCGGGGTACATGTTAGAGTGTTAGGTGCAGACGTAGGAAGTGTTTCCGCATAGCAAACAATGGGGCTGCGTTAGGAGCTGAACGCGGCTTTTTTGCAGGTGTTAGTTTTTTTTTCAGCTCAAACAGCCCCATTGTTTTCTATGGGGGAATCGTGCACGAGCACATTTTTGAGGCTGGCCGCTTGCGTAAGCAACTCTGGTATCGAGAGTTGAAGCTGCGTTAAAAATGCTCTACGCTCCTTTTTTGGAGCCTAACGCAGCCTTTATGTGAACTCTCAATACCAGAGTTATTTTTATGGTGCGGCCAGAAAAAAGCCGGCGTTAGCTACGCGGGTCCTTACCGACAAAACTCTAAATCTAGCCGTTAGGGTTTATTTTATAGGTAAGTATTTAGATTTAAATAGGAATTTTTTAATTATTAATATTAATTAGATTTATTTTAATAAGAATTTAGTTAGGGGTGTTAGAGTTAGATAGGGTTATTATACTTAATATATATATATAATATAATAACTATATTAACTATATTAACCCTAATATAATTAGGGTTTATATAGTTAATATAGATGGCGGCGGTGTAGGGGGGTCAGATTAGGGGTTAATCTATTTAATATAGGTGGCGGCGGTGTAGGGGGATTAGATTAGGAGGTAATACATTTATTATAGGTGGTGGCGGTATAGGGGGATTTAGATTATAGGCAAAAGAGCTGATTACTTTTGTGACAATGCACCGCCAAAAGCCCTTTTAAGGGCTGGTAAAAGAGCTGATTACTTTGGAGCAAAGCCCCACAAAAAAAACCCTTTTTAGGGCTGGCAATAAAGTTGTTTACTTTGGGGTAATGCCACGCAAAAAGCCCTTTTCAGTGCTATTTGTAGGATTAGACTTAGGTTTAGTGGTAGGGATAGTTTAGTATTTTAGGGGTTAATTAATTTAATATAGGTGGCGGCGGTATAGGGGGATTAGATTAGGGGTTAATTAATTTAATATAGCTGGCGGTGGGGTAGGGGGATTAGATTAGGGGTTAAGAATTTTAATATAACTGGCGGCGGGGTAGGAGCTCACATTAGGGGGTAGTAGTATAATATAGATGGCTGCGGTGTAAGGGGCTCACATTAGGGGGTAGTTTAATACAGCTGGCGGTGGTGTAAGGGGCTCACATTAGGGGATAGTTTAATATAGCTGGTGGCGCGGTAGGAGCTCACATTAGGGGGTAGTTTAATGTAGCTGGTGGCGGGGTAGGAGCTCACATTAGGGGGTAGTTTAATATAGCTGGCTGCGGGGTAGGAGCTCACATTAGGGGGTAGATTAATATAGCTGGCAGTGGGGTAGGAGCTCACATTAGGGAGTAGTTTAATACAGCTGGCAGCAGTGTAAGGGGCTCACATTAGGGGTAGTTTAATGTAGGTGGCGGCGGGGTATGGGAGTGGCGGTTTAGGGGTTTATATCTTTATTAGGTGTGGCGGGGTCCTGGAGCGGCGGTTTAGGGTTAATACATTTTTTATTATTAGGAGAGTGAGGGGGGATAGTGGATAGAGGGTTAGACGTGTTGGGCTATGTTTGAGAGGCGTGTTAGACAGTACGGGAGATTTTATAACTTAGTCAGGTTTTGTAGGCGCCAGCAGTTTCTTAAGTGCCGTAAGTCACTGGCGACTCCAGAAATTTGTACTTACACAGATTTCTGGGCATCGCTGGTTTATCCGACTTACGGCACTTTAGCAATTGCCGGCAGGGTATATTGGATAGCTCGAGTTGCGAGCTGAAACTACGGGCCGCGGGGGTTCCCTCGCTTGCGCCGCAAACTACGATCTATATTGGATCGCGCCCCAACATAGCAGGAACATTACTAGTTGGAGGAAGAAGATAACCTGACACAATTATATGCATTTAAAATGAATTTAGGGTCAGATTATGAGTGGAGCGCTAACAGTTCCGCACGAGCGATAAGGGGTTTATCGCGGGTGTTTGCGTACATTGGGTTTTTCGCTCGTATTACAAGTTAAAAGTAAACGCGATCACTTGAGTGCAATTGAAGTTAACGCATGTAAGGTTAGCGCATCCTTAGAGCTCTGGTTTAAATGTTACACTAAGCAAAAAAGTGGCACAAAACACATAAAAAATACATTACAAAGTAGAGTTGCACTCATAATAATGCTATCTAATAATAATGATTAAAGGAAATATTGCACACAA
Organism: Bombina bombina; assembly: GCF_027579735.1. Taxonomy (NCBI): domain Eukaryota; kingdom Metazoa; phylum Chordata; class Amphibia; order Anura; family Bombinatoridae; genus Bombina; species Bombina bombina. The sequence goes on from NC_069499.1 coordinate 499,325,873, forward strand.
ATGTTATAAGGGCTCAAAGATATGAGGTCTCAGGTGTTAGAAAAAAAAGGCAGGTAAATGGCTTTAACATAGAGATACATACATACACATGTCTAAAGATGTATGTATATTTATGTAGATATATATATAGGTCTATATATGTGTACATATGTATTTAAATGTGTATATATGTATTTACAGATAAATATATATATATATATATATATATAAAACATATGTACACATATATAGACATATATATATATATATATATATATATATATATATATATATATAAGTGCACTGGAGCCCTTTACAGTTAAGTGGATGAAAACATGTGATATACTGTGCATTTACTGTAAATATTTCACATTCCAATGTTCTGCACATAGCAGAATATGTTCTATGTATTTTAAATTACATTTTAATTAGATATTCCTATATATATCTGAATATACAGTATCTATGCCTATATATAATCATGTATGTATGTATATATATATATATATATATATATATATATATATATATATATATATATGTGTGTGTATTGGTATACAAAATATCATTAGAGATATGTAGAAATATGTATTTATAAATAAATAGAACATAATCTTCTGTGTGAAGAACATTTGAATGTGAAATATTCATTTTTTCATCTCAGGTTGGTACTCTTGAAAATATGCAATCGTGTTTGCTCGCAATTAAGGTGTTAGGTTTTTTTTTCCCACTTTTTTGGCTCTATTGACTTCTATAGGGGAATATGTTAACATTTTACTTACAACTTGTAATGCAAGTGCAACCTGACACATGCAAAAAGCTTACTTCTAGCGCAGTTAACGCTCACTAATCTGGCCCTTAGTGTTCAATGTCCTGTTAACTGCAGCTGTCTGATTTAATGTGCATTTTAGCAAATCGTTTTTTACAGTGCTATCTATAACTAGCAGTCTCTTAAATTTCTCCAACCATCCATTGTAGCCATTCCTATGCTTTCTATGTAGCTGATTTACTAAAACTCACTGATCTCTAGATTTTCCATTGCATTATCTGCTTTACATAACATAAAAATTAGGGAAGTGAAGCAGATGGTGAGCCTGGAGAGATTATAAAGTGATTATTGTCCACTGTCTATTATTTCATATACAATTGCTACATTTTCTTTGCTAGATGTAATTTAGCTCTGTTGCTATGTGAGATAAAATCAAACAATATCCGTTTAATTTATAAATCCAATATTTTTATAAAGCAAAAAATTATTTTCGCTTTTTTGAAGTAGCAATCATTTTGCTACCTTAAAGGGACACCAAAGTGAAAATTAAACTTCACTATTCTGAAAAAAACAGTTTTAAGAGACTTCCCAATTTACTTCCATTATCAAATTTTGCAGTCTTTTGATATATACACACTCTCTGGGGCACATGTGCACAAGTTCGGAATGTATACGTATACTAGTCTGTGATTGGCTAATGGCTGTCACATATTACAAGGGGCCGGCAAATGAGGAAAAAATAAATTTGTCAAGAAAACAAAAATCTACTGCTCATTTGAAATTCAGAGAAAGCATAATTGAATTGTATTTTTATGATGCACTAGTTAATTATGCAATTCTACTGAATTCCGTAGTCCTTTAACTATCCATCACATTGACCCTTATTTATTATTCCTTGTGCAGACAAGGCTCTCAAAACGATAATAATTTGTCTGCATGCCTTTGACTGCCAGAATTAAAGATTGCACAAGCAATCGCTTGTGCAACCCTTCCTCCGGCTCCTGCACAACCAAAGAGGCATTTTAGCACACTTCACTGTAGGATGCATGGGTTCAAGCAGCATTGCCATGCACAGCCAGGGTTTAATGTAAAGTATCCCTTTAGTCAGTACTGAATGACAATAAAATGTATGTGTAAACTGAAAATCTTTTGTTATAATACAACAGTGAATCTTGTACATAATAATAAACCTATTTGAGCTGTGGGGATTGTGAATATAGTGTGCATGTGTATATAAGGCCAGATTACTAGTGAAGTGGTATTTAACTCTCTTGCTTGCACACTAACTCTGCTAGAAGTAAGCTTTTGGCGTATCAGGTAGGGCTCATATTACATTAACGAAGTTAGGATATTGCGCATTAGGATATATAGTTTAAATGTAGATTATTTATACCATTGCAAAATATAATCCACTTTTATATTTATGAAAAACATGCCACCCCCCATACACTGCAGAGATTTTTATTCATTGGTGATGTACTTGGAATGTTCAAAGGTAGAAAGCTCTGCTATCCGATGAATGGCACATCGCCCCTCTTCTGTACAGGAAGGGTCAGACAAGTTTTGTATTGTATTTCACCCGGCTGGAGCTTTGCACAACTGGCAAGACTGAAATGAGCATTACTCAATAATAAGATACAATAAGAAAATGAAAAAGGAAAAGGTTTTAGATTTAAATTTAATATTTCTTGTTCTACTATATCAAATAAATCACTTAATTAGACCTGCCAAGTTATTCATCCAAAATCAAGAAGCATATAATTAAATCAATCAACAATTTGTATGTTGCAGTTAACATTGACATTTTGAAAACCCAAAGATTTTTTTTTTAAATCTTGCCTAAGCTGAGGTCTGAGCTTTAAATCTGAAGTATTGTGAAGGACCTGCATGTAGTGAGCTTTATAACACTGTTGTAAATACGTTTACATTCTTTTTTTATTTCTACTGCCAATAAAATAAAGACTGCCCTTATTGAATATGTGATTAATCCTTGTAGTTTAAGAACACAACTTCCCTTACACACTGTTAATCTTTCTAATGTTGTTTTCGTTAGAAAACGAAAATCCTCTCCTTTATACAACTCTGTAGAGTTATAAATAATGTTTCCTAATTCTACCCTATTGCTCTAAAGAAATATACATCTTCAGACATCTTGTAACAACATACATGTGTTACTGGCTTCTGCTGCTTGTTGGAGTGTCACTGTAAGACCAAATAATGTAATAAAAATCCTATGTTTAAAGTGAAATTTCAAAACTAAGGCCTAGTTTTCATTGAGGTGGTATATTGTGGAAACTGGTGATAACAAAAATGCATCTCCATTAAAGTCTATGGACATTTTTTTTGTTATCACACGTTACCACCTCAATGGACACTAGGCCTAGTTTGGGAGATAACCTTTGGGTATGAGTCATTTTATCTTTACTGAGCTATAAGTACACAACTTTAGATAACAATATTTGCAACTCCATAATGTCTAAGTGGCATAACTGCTAACAGAAAGGAATTATTTAGTATGGACAAACTGCATTCAGTGTTTTAAATTATTAAAATGAAAAAGAACCTAATTAGATTAAAAATGCAATTATATATAATCATCTTTACAACCAAGCCATTTTAGTTTAACGTTCATTTCATAGTTTTTTGTTATGTGAGATACCAACATGTATAAACTATTTTTCTTTCCTAAGATATGGTGATTCCACGGCTTGAGAAATTACTGTTGGGAATATCACTCCTGGCAAGCAGGAGGAGGCAAATAGCACCACAGTTAAACTGTTAAGTATCACTCCCTTACCCACAACCCCCAGTTATTCTCTTTGCCTTTGGTGCATGGAGGAGGTGAAGTTTAGGTGTCTGAAGAAAAAAAATAGATTTCATCTACAAGCAAGTTTTGGGGTATAGCCGTATTCCACATCATTCCTTGCAATCGGGAAGTGGTGGCTTTAAAGCAGTTAGGAACTTGTAAAGAGGTACTTACTGAGTTTTCCTAACAATTGTTGCCCTAGTTTAGAAAGCCAGAGTTGGCTACTCTGTTCTTTCTTTTTCAAAGTTCTCTGTAAAGAACTGTGTCTTCTCATACCTTGTAACTGTCTACATGCCGGACAGAGGAGCAGGTAAGTGCTTTTTCTTCCAGTTGGGGAGACCATGCACTTAACCAATTAAAAGACATCGCTTTTTTATTGGGACATAAATAATTCTGTTGTATGGGTTACACTGGGGCATGAAGCAGGGTCTGTAGCATGTGTGAGACTAACATTTAAACTCTTTTAAAAAGAAAGGGTGAAATGCTTTTATTAGGCTTTATTTTCTGACACATATTTACTTGATAAAACAATACAAGTTTAAACTGATTGTAAGGCTATTTTTTCTATTTCAGCATCTTATTAATTTCCCCTTTGCTTTAAAATAAAACAATGCAACATTTTAATCTGTTAGGTTTGAAAAAACGTTATTTTCTGGTACTCAGTGTACCAGAAAGCAATTTTTAGTGCCTCTCTGTGTCACAGCAGTAATTTGAGCTCAGCAGTTGCGGTCACATGCCTGGATTTACTTCATAACGTTTCTAAAGAAAAAGTTGTTTTTCTCCATTTCTGGGTGATCCGGTCTTAATTGGTAGCAGTAAGGCACCTCAGTAATTGAGGTGTGGGGTTGCCTGAGGGGTATTTTAGAAGTTTATTTGATGTTTATTAAAAAAAAAAATCTTAACTTTTCTCACATAATTTTAACTGGGGATCGATCATAATTTGGGATAAAATTTAAAGTGAATTTTTTTCTTGGCTTATTTTAATTGAATATTAAAATCTTTGAAACTTATCTGTACAAGTTTATTTACTGTTTCACAACATATCTGATATGGAGCAAGAGCCTGCTCTCGTGAATTCATGCTTATTATGTTTAGATGCACAAATTGCAGCTCCAATGCAATTTTGTTCTTCATGTGTCAAGAAAACCTTGCAAAATAAAGGTAAAAATTTTGAGCCTATTGTCTCTCAGGATGATGCTGTTAAAATAATACCTCAGCTTTCTCCTGCTATGTCCCAAGCCTAGGGAAAATGCAAGAGGAAATCTAGAAATGCAGAAAGTAAGGGGCCTGTCCTCAGTTCTGCTTCCCAGGTTGCCCTTTCTCATAAGTCTGATGAGGAAGATACATCGGAAATCTCTGAGGGTGAAATCTCAGATTCGGACAGTATAATTCCTTCTTCTGAGACTGAGGTGGTATCCTTCAGATTTAAGCTTGAACACCTTTGTGTATTGTTAAAGGAGGTTTTAGCTACTTTAGATGACTCTGATACCCCTGTCGTTGTCACACCTAAGAATTCAAGTAAACTTAATAATTTCCTTGATAAACCTTCCACTTTGGAGGTTTTTCCTGTGCCGGACCGTGCTAGTAAGATTATCTCACAGGAATGGGATAAACCAGGGGTGTCTTTTTCACCGTCTCCCATTTTTAAGAAAATGTTTAGTGTCGAGGACTCCATTAAAGACTATCGGCTAAATCACGAGTTTGGCGTTAGGGTAAAAAAACAGCATTAAGGGGTCCTAACGCTGCTTTTTAACGCCCGCTGGTATTACGAGTCTGGCAGGTACAGGTGTACCGCTCACTTTTTTTCCGCGACTCGAGGCTACCGCAAATCCCCTTACGTCAATTGCGTATCCTATCTTTTTAATGGGAATTGCCTAACGCTGGTATTATGAGTCTTGGAAGAAGGGAGCGGTAGACCCTCTCCTGTCCACACTCCTACCGCATTTAAAAGTCAGTAGTTAAGAGTTTTATGGGCTAACGCCGGAACATAAAGCTCTTAACTAAAGTGCTAAAAAGTACACTAACACCAATAAACTACCTATTAACCCCTAAACCGAGGCCCCCCCACATCGCAAACACTAAAACAAAAAAAAATTAACCCCTAATCTGCTGACCGGACATCACTGCCACCTACATTATACCTATGAACCCCTAATCTACTGCCCCCAACATCGTAGACACCTACATTATATTTATTAACCCCTAATCTACCCCCCCCAACGTCGCCGCAACTATATTAAATTTATTAACCCCTAATCTGCCGCCGCCAACGTCACCACTACTATCATAAATTTATTAACCCCTAAACCTAAGTCTAACCCTAACCCCCCTTAATTCAAATATAATTTAAATTAAACTAAATTAATTTTACATAATTAAATAAATTAATCCTATTTAAAACTAAATACTTACCGATAAAATATACCATAAACTAGCTACAATATAACTAATAGTTACATTGTAACTAACTTATGATTTATTTTTATTTTACAGGCAACTTTGTATTTATTTTAACTAGGTAGAATAGTTATTAAATAGTTATTAACTATTTAATAACTACCTAGCTAAAATAAGTACAAAATTACCTGTAAAATAAATGCTAACCTAAGTTACAGTTACACCTAACACTACACTATCATTAAACTAATTACCTAAACTACCTACAATTAATTATAATTAAATAAATAAACTAAATTACGGGGAAAAAAAACTAATTACAAGAATTTTAAACTAATTACACCTAATCTAATCCTCCTAATAAAATAAAAAAGCCCCCCAAAATTAAAAAATTCCCTACCCTATACTAAATTATAAATAGCCCTTAAAAGGATCTTTTGCGGGGCATTGCCCGAAAGTAATCAGCTCTTTTACCTGTAAAAAAAAAAATACAATACACCCCCAACATTACAACCCACCACCCACACACCCCTACTCTAAAACCCACCTAATACCCCCTTAAAAAAAAACTAACACTAACCCCCTGAAGATCACCCTACCTTGAGCCGTCTTCACCCAGCTGGGCACAAGTGGTCCTCCATACGGCAGAAGTCTTCATCCGATCAGGGCAGAAGAGGTCCTCCAGATGGTAGAAGGCTTCATCCAGGCGGCATCTTCTATCTTAATCCTTCCGGAGCAGAGCGGGTCCATCTTCAATCCAGCCGACGTGGAGCATCCTCTTCAAATGAAGCCCTAACAAAGAATGAAGGTTCCTTTAAATGATGTCATCCAAGATGGCGTCCCTTGAATTCCGATTGTCTGATAGAATCCTATCAGCCAATCGGAATTAAGGTAGGAAAAATCCTATTGGCGGATGTAATCACCCAATAGGATTGACCTCGCATTCTTTTGGCTGTTCCAATCAGCCAATAGAATGCAAGATCAATCCTATTGGCTGATTGGATCAGCCAATCGGATTGCACTTCAATCCGATTGGCTGATTGGCTGATTGCATCAGCCAATAGGATTTTTCCTACCTTAATTCCGATTGGCTGATAGGATTCTATCAGCCAATCGGAATTCAAGGGACGCCATCTTGGATGATGTCATTTAAAGGAACCTTCATTCTTCGTTAGGACTTCATTTGAAGAGGATGCTCCACGTCGGCTGGATTGAAGATGGACACGCTCTGCTCCGGAAGGATGAAGATAGAAGATGCCGCCTGGATGAAGCCTTCTACCATCTGGAGGACCTCTTCTGCCCCGATCAGATGAAGACTTCTGCCGTATGGAGGACCACTTGTGCCCGGCTGGGTGAAGACGGCTCAAGGTAGGGTGATCTTCAGGGGGTTAGTGTTAGGTTTTTTAAGGGGGGATTGGGTGGGTTTTAGAATAGGGGTGTGTGGGTGGTGGGTTGTAATGTTGGGGGGGTATTGTATTTTTTTTTACAGGTAAAAGAGCTGATTACTTTGGGGTAATGCCCCGCAAAAGGGGGATTAGATTAGGTGTAATTAGTTTAAAATTCTTGTAATTATTTTTTTATTTTCTGTAATTTAATGGGTTTTTTTTTTCCGTAATTTAGTTTATTAATTTAATTGTAATTAATTGTAGGTAGTTTAGGTAATTAATTTAATTATAGTGTAGTGTTAGGTGTAATTGTAACTTAGGTTAGGATTTATTTTACAGGTAATTTTGTACTTATTTTAGCTAGGTAGTTATGAAATAGTTAATAACTATTTAGTAACTATTCTACCTAGTTAAAATAAATACAAAGTTGCCTGTAAAATAAAAATAAATCATAAGCTAGTTACAATGTAACTGTTAGTTATATTGTAGCTAGCTTATGGTTTATTTTATCGGTAAGTATCTAGTTTTAAATAGGATTAATTTATTTAATTATGTAAAATTAATTTTGGTTAATTTAAATTATATTTAAGTTAGAGGGGTTAGGGTTAGGGTTAGATTTAGCTTTAGGGGTTAATAAATTTATTATAGTGGCGGTGGCAGATTAGGGGTTAATAAATTTAATATAGTTGTCACAACGTTGGGGGGGCTGATTAGGGGTTAATAAATATAATGTAGGTGTCGGCAATGTTGGGGGTAGTAGATTAGGGGTTCATAGGTATAATGTAGGTGGCGGCGTTGTCAGGAGCGGCAGATTAGGGGTTAATAGTATAATGCAGGTGGCGAGGATGTCGGGGGAGTCAGATTAGGGGTTAATAAGTTTAAGATTAGGGGTGTTTAGACTCGGGGTTCATGTTAGGGTGTTAGGTGCAGACATAAATTTCATTTTCCCATAGGAAACAATGGGACTGCATTAGGAGCTGAACGCTGCTTTCTTGCAGGTGTTTTTTTTCAGCCAGCTCAGCCTCATTGCTTCCTATGGGGAAATCGTGCACGAGCACGTTTTGCCAGCTTACCGCTACCGTAAGCAAAGCTGGTATCGAGAGGAGATGTGGAGCTAAATTTTGCTCAACGCTCACTTTTCTTTGGCTAACGCCGGCTTAAAGAAAGCTTGTAATACCAGCGTTGTTTAAAGGGAGCGGTAAGAAAAAAAGGAGCGTTAGCAACGCACAGCCTTACCGACAAAACTCGTGATCTAGCCGTATATTTCATAAACTAAAAAAGGTAGACAGCTAAGATATAAAAGTCTTGGTGTAAAAGTAAGGGAATTCAGCATTCTTTTATATATATAAGATTGTTTTATTGATTGTATAAATGTAGTAAAGATTTTATGGCATATCCTGTCATCATGGCAACACACATATCTTAAAGTGCAAACAAAACATAATTGCTTAAACAATTATATACAACACATGAAGAACATACTCATCAACATGTCTGATGTCCAGAAGATGTATAGAGCATGCAACACCCTGCTGCACCAGACCCTATATATAATAGGACATGTCTCACCGGGTGTACTTGGGGATCTATGCATGCAATAAATCAAAATAGTCACAAAGATGGCATAAATATTGTTGCAAAACAAAGCAAATGGTGTAGTAATTAGTTTCCAATCTTACGGCTAGATTATGAGTTTTGAGGTAAGCTGAAAAAGCAGCGTTATATGGTTCTAATGCTGCTTTTTCACGCCCGCTGCTATTACGAGTCTTGCAGGGTTAGGGGCACCGCACACTTTTTTGGCCTTACTGCAAACCAACATATGCAAATTGTGTATTGTCTTTTTTCAATGGGACTTCCATAGCGCTGATATTAGAAGTTTGTCCTGGGAGGCCAAAAAAGGGAGTGGTATACCCTATCCCGTCAAGATTCCTAATGCATTTTAAAGTCAGTAGTTATGAGTTTTACGCTACAAAGCTGTAGCATAAAACTCATAACTAAAGTGCTAAAAAGTACACTAACACCCATAAACTACCTATTAACCCCTAAACCGAGGCCCTTCTGCATTGTAAACACTATAATAAAAATATTAACCCCTAATCTGCCGCTCCGGACATCACCGCCACTAGAATACACATATTAACCCCTAAACCGCTGCACTCCCGCCTCGCAAACACTAGTTAAATATTATTAAACCCTAATCTGCCGCCCCTAACATTGCCGCCACCTACCTACATTTACTAACCCCTAATCTGCTGCCCCCAACGTCGCTACCACTATACTATATTTATTATCCCCTAAAACCTAAGTCTAACCCTAACAGCCCCTAACTTAAATATATTTTAAATAAATCGAAATAAAATTACTATCATTAACTAAATTACAGAAAATCAAAAACAAATTACAAGATCTTTAAACTAATTATACCTAATCTAAAAGCCCTATCAAAATAAAAAAAGCCCACCCAAAATAAAAAAAACCCTATCCTAACCTAAACTACCAATAGCCCATAAAAGGGCCTTTTGCAGGGCATTGCCCCCAAGAAATAAGCTCTTTTACCTGTAAAAAAAATACACACAACCCCCCCAACAGTAAAACCCACCACCCACACAACCAACCCCCCAAATAAAACCCTAACTAAAAAAACCTAAGATTCCCATTGCCCTGAAAAGGGCAAAACCCTAACCTAAAAATAAAACCAACCCAATACACCCGTAAAAAATCCTAACACTAACCCCCGAAGATCCACTTACCGGGAGAAGTCTTCATCCAAGCGGCAAGATGTCCTCAACGAAGCCGGCAGAAGTGGTCCTCCAGCCAGGCAGAAGTGGTCCTCCAGATGGGCAGAAGTCTTTATCCAGACGGCAAATTCTATCTTCATCCTTCCAATGTGGAGTGGGTCCATCTTCAAGACATCCGGCGCGGAGCATCCTCTTCCAGCGACGACTACCCAACGAATGAAGGTACCTTTAAGTGACGTCATCCAAGATGGCATCCCTTAGATTCTGATTGGCTGATAGAATTCTATCAGCCAATCGTAATTAAAGTTGAAAAAATCATATTGGCTGATGCAATCAGCCAATAGGATTGAAGTTCAAATCTATTGGCTGATCCAATCAGCCAATAGGATTGGCTTGCATTCTATTGGCTGTTCCAATCAGCTAATAGAATGCGAGCTCAATCCTATTGGCTGATCACTTCAGCCAATAGGATTTTTTCAACCTTAATTCCGATTGGCTGATAGAATTCTATCAGCCAATCGGAATTTAAGGGACGCCATCTTGGAGGCCAGATGTTTCGAAGATGGACCCGCTCCATGTTAGAAGGATGAAGATAGAAGATGCTGTCTGGATGAAGACTTCTGCCCATCTGGAGGACCACTTCTGCCCGTCTGGAGGACCACTTCTGCCAGCTTCGTTGAGGACATCTTGCCACTTGGATGAAGACTTCTCCCGGTAAGTGGATCTTCAGGGGGTTAGTGTTAGGATTTTTTAAGGGTGTATTGGGTGGGTTTTATTTTTGGTTAAGGCTTTAGGGCCACAATAGAGCTAAATGCCCTTCTAATGGCAATGCCCATCCAAATGCCCTTTTCAGGGCAATGGGGAGCTTAGGCTTTTTTAGTTAGGGTTTTATTTGGGGGGTTGGTTGTGTGGGTGTTGGGTTTTACTGTAGGGGGTGGTGGGTATTTTTTTTTACAGGTAAAATAACTGATTTCTTGGGGGCAATGCCCTGCAAAAGGCCCTTTTAAGGGCTATTGGTAGTTTAGGTTAGGCTAGGTTTTTTTTTTTTTGGGTGGCATTTTTATTTTGATAGGGCTATTAGATTAGATGTAATTAGTTTAAAGATCTTGTAATTTGTTTTTTATTTTTTGTAATTTAGTGTTTTTTTTTAATTATAGCTAATTGAATTTGATTTATTTAATTGTATTTCATTTAGGTAATTTATTTAATTGTAGTGTAGTGTTAGGTGTTAGTTTAACTTAGGTTAGGTATTATTTTACAGGTAAATTGGTATTTATTTTAGCTAGGTAGTTATTAAATAGTTAATAACTATTTAGTAACTATTCTACACAGTTAAAATAAATAAAAACTTGTCTGTTAAATAAAAATAAACCCTAAGACAGATACAATGTAACTATTAGTTATATTGTAGCTATCTTAGGGTTTATTTTATAGATAAGTATTTAGTTTTAAATAGGAATAATTTAGTTAATGATAGTAATTTTATTTAGATTTATTTAAATTATATTTAAGTTAAGGGGGTTAGGGTTAGGGTTAGACATAGGTTTAGGGGTTAATAAATTTAGAATAGTGGTGGCAACATTGGGGGTGGCAGATTAGGGGTTAATAAATGTAGGTAGGTTGCGGAGACATTGGGGGAGGGGGATTAGGGGTTAATAAATATAATGTAGGTGTTGGTCATGTTGGGGGCAGCAGATTAGGGGTTAATAAGTATAATGTAGGTGGCGGCGATGTCCGGAGCAGCAGATTAGGGGTTAATAAATATAATGTAGGTGTTGGTGATGTCGGGGATGGCAGATTAGGGGTTAATAAGTGTAAGATTAGGGGTGTTTAGACTCTGGGCTCATGTTAGGGTATTAGGTGTAAACATAAAATGTGTTTCCCCATAGGAATCAATGGGTCTGCGTTACTGAGTATTACGCTGCTTTTTTGCAGGTGTTAACTTTTTCTCAGCCAGCTCTCCCCATTGATGTCTATGGGGAAACCGTGCACAAGCACGTATAACAAGTTCACTGCTGACTTAAGCAGCACTGGTATTGGAGTGCAATTTTGCTCTACCCTCACATCTGATAAAAACCCATAATACCAGCGCTGTAGGTAAGTGAGCGATGAGAATAACGTGCAAGTTAGCACTGCACCCCTCATAACGCAAAATTTGTAATCTAGCCGTTAATTATTCCGGTGTTGTTATCACTTATTAACAAACTGCAGAAAAGGCATCCATGCAAGCAGATAGTAAGGAATCAAGCAAGTAGTAGGGCATCAAGCAAGTAGCTATGCATGTAAAATTAGCAGCATAGAAGCAAGCGTTAAACTTAGCTATACCTCACTGTTCAGCCATTCATTATGAATATATCATTTAAACTGCAGTAGTTTAAATAGTACCATCCATGCAGGAGTGAGCGGTAAGGGCTAGAGACAGTTCAAAGCATTCCAAACCACCTGCCAAACAGTTAGGCAGGCTCCATATCTAGTGGTTCCATGTTAGCTTAAGCAATACCTCTCCTTGTAGCTGTGTGTCACCATCCACTGCAAAACATGGATCCTATACTTGCAACTTTTAGCAGTCAGCTCTCCATAGATGAAACTTTTGTTGTTGAAAGAAACCTCTACTTGAACGCCATCTGGTCAAAATCTTCTGACATCAGATCGTGAGGCCACGCCCTCTCGCGTTTCACCCCCATTGGCTGTGCAACGGGGCTTCATCAGGGCATAATGACATCACTGGACCATGCATAATTTATTAGTTTGTGAAAGTCCCGCCCATTAACGAATAGTGAAATATCATTGGTCATGTAGTTACATCAATTCATTGCAACTAAAATTACAATTTTCAACCTTGCACAAAACATATATGTGCACTGTTACGACGTGTGTAATATATTAACAATAATCAGTCAATTTAATTACATGAGGAAAAGGAGAGTAATAGCGAGACCAAGCTGATACATCCTAGCTTATGTTTCATGTATATCTAAATACATATATGGGGACCAAGGATGGGTATACCAATTAATACAAGTACATTGCCTCTCAGGCACAATATATATAATTGGTATTAACTGCGAAAAAACAAAGTTACATTTATAATTTATTTATTTTAGCACCAATATTATCTTATATCAACAGCTTAATTATTAAAGCTATTAATACGTTTTTGTGGGATGCAGAATTTGTTAGAAATTACCTAGCACATATGTTTTCTCTCACAATAATCCACTTACGTTACTGCCCTAAAAAACATGAATAGTCTATCTTTTCATTGAGGCCACCAGGAGAAAGAGTTTTTAACCAATATGTCCATCTAGACTCTTTTCTTAATAGACATTTGTCCTGGTCTCCTCCCCTTCCATTTACAATGCCTTTGTCTATCCCTATGAATTTTAATGATTCAGGATTGCTTTGATGACACTCTAAAAAGTTTCTAGCTATACTACTATCCAAGTCTTTATTTTTTATATCATCTCTGAGTTCTCTAATCCTGTCCTTGAACTTTCTCTTCGTTTTTCCTACATAAAATTTTGGACATGAGCAGTGGATGATATAGATTAGGCCTTCAGTTTAGCAATTGAAAAAAAATATCTAATGTTGTAGAATTTAATTCCGTCCGTGGAAAATCTTTTCATTCTTTCAATATACTCACAAGTTACACATTTACCACATGGGAAGTTACCTGTAAGCTTAACATTTAATAACCAATTATTTGGGGAGGCCACATAGTTACTGTGGATACGTTTGTCTATAATATTAGGGTCTCTCCAGGCTGTTATAATGAAATATTTTCTTAAGTCCTCAGCCAAATTTTCATCAGATACCAACAGTTTCCAAGTTTCTTTCAGTATCCTTTTTAGGGTATTCTAATGGCAATTATATTTTGTAACCAACATCGGGCCTTTCTCATTTTTATTAATTTTAGCCCTACTATAGAGAAGAGCATCTCTGTTGCTACTTCTTGCACTTTTATATGCCATTTCAATGCATCTTTTAGAGTAACCTCTTGTGCTGAACCTATCTTTCATTTCCTTAGCATGTTTCTCAAATAATGATCGTGTTGAACAGTTCCTTCTGAACTGAAGGAACTGGCCAACCCTAATACCTCTTGTTAAAGCCTCAGGATGATGACTTGAGGCCTGCAGAAGACTGCTAGTGACTGTTAGTTTCCTGTAATTTTCTGTTATTATCATACCTCTTTCTTTTTTCATTTTAATGTCCAGGAAAGTAATCTCTTTAATATCATATTAACATGTAAGAAGGATATTCCTGTTGTTGTGGTTTAGCTTATCAATGAATTCCAACAATGGCCTCTAGTTATCAAGCGCCGTACGTACCTGCCATCGCCGACCCCAATACGCCCACCTAAGCTCGCCTCACATCGCCGACGTGGACCTGAATACGCTTGCCAAAGTTATTAAAAAAGCTGTCCAAAAGCCGCGCACCAAGTACGAGGCAATGATCAGCGGACTGTGATAGTTATCACACATCGATCTCACTGCTCTTCGGCTTTTCTACAGCTTTATTAATACCCCTGTCACTAAGCACTCACACTATACTATACTGTTCTACCCCCTATACCGGCGCCCCCGGAGCCCCCTGCAACTAAATAAAGCTATTACCCCCTAAATGGCCGCTCCCGGACCCCACCGCAACTATAATAAATGTATTAACCCCTAAACCGCCGCTCCCGGACCCCGCCGCCACCTACATAATACCTATTAACCCCTACCCTGCCCCCCCTATACCGCCGCCACCTATAATAAATTTATTAACCCCTATCCTGCCGATCCTGTACCCCGCCGCAACTAAATAAATTAATTAACCCCTAAACCGCCGCTCCTGGACCCCGCCGCCACCTATATTAAACTTATTAACCCCTAATCTGCCCCCCCTACACCGTCTCCACCTAAAATAAATTTATTAACCCCGATCCTGCCCCCCCTATACCGCCGCAACCTATAATAAAATTATTAACCCCTAAACCTAAGTCTAACACTAACCCTAACACCCCCTAACTTAAATATTAATTAAATAAATCTAAATAAATATTACTCTTATTAAATTAGTTATTCCTATTTAAAACTAAATACTTACCTATAAAATAAACCCTAAGATAGCTACAATATTACTAATAATTATATTGTAGCTATTTTAGGATTTATTTTTATTTAACAGGCAAATTTCAATTTATTTTAACTAGGCACAATAGCTATTAAATAGTTATTAACTATTTAATAGCTACCTAGTTAAAATAAAGACAAATTTACCTGTAAAATAAAAACTAACCTAAGTTACAATTACACCTAACACTACACTATCATTAAATAAATTATTCCTATTTAAAACTAAATACTTACCTGTAAAATAAACCCTAAGATAGCTACAATGTAATTAATAATTACATTGTAGCTATTTTAGGATTTATATTTATTTTACAGGTAACTTTGTATTTATTTTAACTAGGTAGAATAGTTATTAAATAGTTATTAACTATTTAATAACTACCTAGCTAAAAGAAATACAAAATTACCTGTAAAATAAATCCTAACCTAAGTTACAATTAAACTAACACTACACTATCATTAAATAAATTAAATTAATTAACTACAAATACCTACAATTAACCCCTTAATGACAACTGACGTACCAGGTACGTCATGCAAAAACTAACAGTTAATGACAATGGACATACCTGGTACGTCAGTTGTCTAACAGAGTGCTGGAAGCGATCACAAATGCTTCCAGCAGCTCTGAGGGTATTGCAGTGATGCCTCGATATGGAGGCATCCTGCAATACCACTTTACAAGCCCCCGATGCAGAGAGAGCCACTCTGTGGCCCTCTCTGCACCGGTAGCGATAGTGCCGGGTGTGAGGGTGCGTGCACGATGCGAGTGTGTGCACGTGAGCATGCATGTGCCCGTGCGCATGCGTGCACGTGTGCGCGTGCGCGTGCGCCCATTAGCCACACTGACACCAATGAATGAGGGCAGAAAGGGGAAAACAAAGGGATTTTTTTTAAAAAAAAAATATAAAAGGATCTGGGAGGGGGTGGGGGTGGGGGTATTGTGGGGGGCTGCTACACTACAGAAATAGTTTTTTAAGTAAAAATAAAATAAAAATACTTTTTGGGGGGTTTTTGGGGCCAAACTGGGTACTGGCAGACAGCTGCCAGTACCCAAGATGGTGGTAATTAGGTAGGGGAGAGGGTTAGAGAGCTGGAGGGGGGATCAGGGAGGTTGGGGCTAAGGCAGGGGTCCATCACAGCTAAAATACTTTATTATTTTTATTTAAAAAAAAAGAAAAAACCTCTTTTATTTAGTACTGGCAGACTTTCTGCCAGTACTTAAGATGGCGGGAACAATTGTGGGGTGGGGGAGGGAAGAGAGCTGTTTGGGAGGGATCAGGGGGTGGGATGTGTCAGGTGGGAGGCTGATCTCTAAAATTAACCCTGCAAGCTCCCTACAAGCTACCTAATTTAACCGCTTCACTGCTGGGCATAATTAACGTGTGGTGTGCAGCAGCATTTAGAAGCCTTCTAATTACCAAAAAGCAACGCCAAAGCCATATAAGTCTGCTATTTATGAACAAAGGGGATCCCAGAGAAGCTTTTACAACAATTTCTGCCATAATTGCACAAGCTGTTTGTAAATAATTTCAGTGAGAAACCTAAAATTGTGAAAAATGTTAAGTTTTTTTTTTTATTTGCTCGCATTTGGCGGTGAAATGGTGGCATAAAATATACCAAAATGGGCCTAGATCAATACTTGGGGTTGTCTACTACACTACACTAAAGCTAAAATTAACCCTACAAGCTCCCTACAAGCTCCCTAATTAACCCCTTCACTCCTGGGCATAAAACACGTGTTCTGCGCAGCAGCATTTAGCGGCCTTCTAATTACCAAAAAGCAACCCAAAAGCCATATAAGTCTGCTATTTCTGAAAAAAGGGGATCCCAGAGAAGCATTTACAACCATTTGTGCCATAATTGCAGGAGCTGTTTGTAAATAATTTCAGTGGGAAACCTAAAATTGTGAAAAATGTTAAGTTTTTTTTTTTATTTGCTCGCATTTGGCGGCGAAATGGTGGCATAAAATATACCAAAATGGGCCTAGATCAATACTTGGGGTTGTCTACTACACTACACTAAAGCTAAAATTAACCCTACAAGCTCCCTACAAGCTCCCTAATTAACCCCTTCACTCCTGGGCATAAAACACGTGTGGTGCGCAGCAGCATTTAGCGGCCTTCTAATTACCAAAAAGCAACCCAAAAGCCATATAAGTCTGCTATTTCTGAAAAAAGGGGATCCCAGAGAAGCATTTACAACCATTTGTGCCATAATTGCAGGAGCTGTTTGTAAATAATTTCAGTGGGAAACCTAAAGTTTGTGACAAATTTTGTGAAAAAGTGAACTTTTTTTTTTTTTGATCGCATTTGGCGGTGAAATGGTGGCATGAAATATACCAAAATGGGCCTAGATCAATACTTTGGGTTGTCTTCTAAAAAAAAATATATACATGTCAAGGGATATTCAGGTATTCCTGACAGATATCAGGGTTCCAATGTAACTAGCGCTAATTTTGAAAAAAACTGGTTTGGAAATAGCGAAGTGCTACTTGTATTTATTGTCCCATAAATTGCAAAAAAAAGCAAAGAACATGTAAACATTGGGTATTTCTAAACTCAGGACAAAATTTAGAAACTATTTAGCATGGGTGTTTTTTGGTGATTGTAGATGTGTAACATATTTTGGGGGTCAAAGTTAGAAAAAGTGTGTTTTTTTCCATTTTTTCCTCATATTTTATTATTTTTTTTTTAGTAAATTATAAGACATGATGAAAATAATGGTATCTTTAGAAAGTCCATTTAATGGCGAGAAAAACAGTATATAATATGTGTGGGTACAGTAAATGAGTAGGAGGGAAATTACAGCTAAACACAAACACTGCAGAAATGTAAAAATAGCCATTGTCATTAAGGGTAAGAAAATTGAAAAATGGTCCGGTCATTAAGGGGTTAAATAAACTAACTAAAGTACAAAAAAAAAAAATAAGTTACAAAAAATTAAAAAATATTCCAAGATTTTTAAGCTAATTACACCTAATCTAAGCCCCCTAATAAAATAACAAAGCCCCCCAAAATAAAAAAATGCCCTACCCTATTCTAAATTACAAAAGTTAACAGCTCTATTACCTTACCAGCCCTTAAAAGGGCCTTTTGCGGGGCATGCCCCAAAGTAATCAGCTCTTTTGCATGTACAAAAAAATACAACCCCCCCAACATTAAAACCCACCACCCACATACCCCTACTCTAACCCACCCAAACCCCCCTTAAAAAAACCTAACACTAACCCCCTGAAGATTATCCTATCTTTAGCCGTCTTCAGCCAGCCAACCACCGATGGAACAGAAGAGGACATCCGCAGTGGCCGAAGTCATCATCCAAGGGGCCCTGAAGAGGTCTTCCATCCAATAGAAGTCTTCATCCATGCGGCGTCTTCAATCTTCATCCATCTGGAGCGGAGCCTTCTTCAAACGAGCCGACGCGGAGCCATCCTCTTCCAACGACGCCTAACTGACAAATGGATATTTCTTTAAGTGACGTCACTGACATCATCCAAGATGGCGTCCCTCGAATTCCGATTGGCTGATAGGATTCTATCAGCCAATCGGAATTAAGGTAGGAAAAATCTGATTGGCTGATGCCATCAGCCAATCAGATTCAAGTTCAATCCGATTGGCTACCTCAAGATAAGAAGAATAGGCCTAAAGGATGTCAGAGTAATTTTCATTATTTTCGTAACTTCAGAGGAAAGCCTTCCCCTTCTTCTTCCAAGCAGGAAAAATTCAAGTCTTGTTGGAAACCCAATCAGTCTTGGAACAAGGGGAAACAATCAAAGAAACCCGCAGCTGATTCCAAATCAGCATGAAGGGTTTTTCCCCGATCCCCGAATCAGGTGTGGGGCAGACTTTCTCAGTTCTCTTAAGCCTGGACATGAGATGTTCCAGATCCCTGAACTGTGGACATAGTATCCCAGGGTTACAAAAATGGAATTCAAGACTTTTCCTCCCACAAGCAGGTTCCTTCTCTCATGATTATCTGCAGACCAGATAAAGAGAGAGAGGCTTTCTTGAAATGTATACAACATCTTTCCTCTCTGGGAGTGATACTTCTAGTTCCACTGCAGGAACAGGGTCTGAGGTTCTCCTCCAACCTATTTGAGGTTCCCAAAATAGAGGGAACTTTCCTTCCCATTCTAGACTTGAAGTGTCTAAACAAGTTTATCAAAGTTCCATCCTTCAAGATGGAGACTATACGCTCCATTCCTCCATTCCTCCTTTAGTACAAGAGGGTCAGTTCATGACAACCATAGACCTAAAGGATGCATATCTTCATGTTCCTATTCACAGAAGCCATCACAGATTCCTGAGATTTGCCTTTCCGGACAAACATTTCCAGTTTGTGGCCCTTCCATTTGGTCTAACCACGGCTCCCAAAAATTTTCAAGGGTTCTGGGGGCTCTTTTGGCAGTGATCCATTCTCATGGAATTGCTGTGGCACCCTACGTGGATGACATCTTTTCAACTAGCAAAATCTCACACAGAGATATTGTTGTCTTTTCTTTGTTCCTATGGTTGGAATGTGAATCTGGAAAAAAGCTCCCTTTCCCCTGCTACAAGAGTTCTTAGGGACCATAACAAATTTCCTCTTGCCTCTCTCTTCAGGCTTCTGCTCATCCTTCAGTGACTCAATGTATGGAGGTGATCGGTCTGATGGTGGCTTCCATGGACATCATTCCTTTTGCTCAATTCCATTTGAGAGCTTTCCAGTTGTGCATGCTCAGACAATGGAATGGCGACCATGCGGATCTATCTCAGAGAATAGCGTTATATCAGCCATCAAGGGATTCTCTCCAGTGGTGAATTTCTCAGGAACATCTGTCTCAGGGCACATGCTTTCATAGACCAAATATTCTTTATTGTACCATTTAAAAAACTTAATAGACATGTGCGGTTCGATTCGTTCCGAATCGAAATTCAGACGAATTTGTTAAATTCGGAGATTCTGATCGATTCGAATTTCCGAATTACGGTAGTACCGAATCTATCGAATAAATCCGAAATAGTTCGGATTTATTCGGTAGATTCGGATGGCCATGGATTACACTAGTATTGTACAGTATATTAGGTTATATCACTCTGCTATGGGTTACACCTAATATACAGTACATAATACTAGTCTAATACACAGCACATCCCACCTAACACATACCGAAATTCCAAATTTCCGAATCGAACCGAACCGAATCAAACCGAATCCCGCCGAAATTATTAGAATCCGAATGAATCCGAAACAAATCCAAAACAAATTAATTCAAATTTTTCCGAATTTGAATTGATCCGAACCGAAATTCGAAAAAATCTGAATCAATCCGAACCGAACCAAAACAAATTTTTCGATCATGCACAAGTCTAAAACTTAATTTCTTGTAATATTCAGTTTTATGAAGAATTTTTTTTCTTACAATGATATCAACAAATGTTTCTCCTTCTATAAATCTGCAAATGAAACGCATGTAATCCATCAGTATCAAACTGGTTTAAAAATGAATAGATAAAAATACAATTACAATTGATAAATAATTGTAATTGTAATTTCTTACAACATGCTACATAGGATGATGATATATCATGTAAATATTTATTATATCCTTTAAAGGGATACTAAACCAATATTTTTTCTTTTATGATTCAGAT
This sequence comes from Bombina bombina, assembly GCF_027579735.1. NCBI lineage: Eukaryota > Metazoa > Chordata > Amphibia > Anura > Bombinatoridae > Bombina > Bombina bombina. Next base: position 499,346,700 of record NC_069499.1, read on the forward strand.
AGAGCATGCAATTTTAAGCAACTTTCTAATTTATTCCTATTATCAATTTTTATTTGTTCTCTTGCTATCTTTTTTCTAAAAAGCAGGAATGTAAAGTTTATGAGCCAGCCCATTTTAGGTTCAACACCCTGGATAGTGTTTGCTTATTTGCTGACTACATTTAGCCAACCAATTAGTAAGCATAACCCAGATTCTGAAACAGAAATGTGCCGGCTCTTAAGCTTTACATTCCTGCTTTTTAAATAAAGATAGCAAGAAAATGAAGACAAATTATAAAAGAAGTAAATAAGAAAGTTGCTTTAAATGTCATGCTCTATATGAATAATTAAAGAAAATGTTGGATTCAGTATTCCTTTAATTTATGGAACCAAAACAAATCACATATACGTTGTTTTAACATCATGTATATAATGTGTTACCATAACTAATGGTAAATAAAGCTACATACTATAGCAATATTAGGATAACATTCCTTCTCTTATAACAATTTATTGTAGTAAAATGGTTCATATCTAAAACATTTCATTACACTCTAGAGCAATATAATATTAGCATTAATTTCTTGACTACACTCAAAAAAATATACAATTAATTTTTATTTCACCTTTTTTTGTTTTACTATATTTAATTATTTAAAAAAAAAAAAAAAAAATTTCTGGTATGTTGTATATATTATGTAACTTGCATTCAGTAATTTATATAATATAATATGGCAACATGTTTTAATTGAAAATTTGCTAAATACAAATTACATTTTAAAAATATTTCTATTATTTGTTTTGCTCAGTATAGTTCTAAAAGTAAAGTGCATCATGTAGTGTACCAGCACTATGTTTGTGATACATTAGCGAACATTATCCATTTCTTATCTATTTTCCCATAGAATAGAAATGTAAATGAAGACGCCTCAAGCCTGTGGCCTAGGGAATTGCTCCCTCAAAGTGTAGGCCTTCTTCCTCAGCAGGTAACACATCATCTGCAACAACATCAGCTGCTGCCAGAGGAAAAGATCAAGATCAATGCCCTGCCATTTCCAGTACTAGTAGATGGAGAGTTGGTCAACTTAGTTGGACAAACAATAGTGGATATGATCACACCCCAACACTGATAAAGCATATATTTATTTATGCAGCCACACAATGGGTCAAGCTAGTGAGACTATTGGGTCTTAGCTACAATTGTTTGGGTCAATGACTGAGTCTAGTGTTTCACATAAACTGTTTGTAATTGACCTAAAACAGCAATGCCTGCTATAGCAGAAGAGTTGCCAGTGCCATGTTTAATGGGGACACCACATTAAAGTACAAATTTGCAAGGTCATGCATTTGCATTACACATGGAGGAACTAGGCAATAGCCAGAGGAGGTTGAGTAGCATCCTATGTCATCTCCTTCTACACGTAGTCCATCTTGTGCCATACCAATCCCACAGCAATGGGTTGTCAGCACAAGAAAAATACCCTCCCCTGCAAGTGCTAGGGCTAGTCCCCCTAATACCACCATTACCAGTGTCACCACTAATACCCCACTAGCCGCAGTGACACTAAAGTCAGGAGCAAAGCAACAGCATCATCTTTACTTCATGTAAATGTTGGTTTAGAGTGCTGGAGAAAAGTGTGTAATCATATTAATGTTGTGGGATATTGCTGGTTTTAGAGCATGCAGCAAATGCATTAGTTGTAGTAATGTTTTGGGACATTTCAGCAGTTCTGACATGAGCCACTATTTACACATAAATCACAGGGCTTTTCTTTGAAATAAGAGTGGCAAATGTGGAAGAAACAGTCACAACACATATCACTACCACCAGCAGTATCATTACAAGTCAGGATAGAGGACATGTTGAAGCCTCAAGTCCTTTTGCAATCTCATCACCATAGACAATTGTGGGGCAAATACATCAAAAGCAACAGACTACCATTGTACCATTCAATGCTTTCCATTAAGGGAGTATGTCCAAATAATAGTCCAATTAGGTAACATGACTTATTGGATAGCTGATATGGTTGAAATCCTGATCTGCGGACGTTTCCTCTAAATTCAAGCTTCTGGCGATTCCTTACAAGGGCAAAACTTTGTTTGGACCCGGTTTGTCAGAAATGTTCTCTGATATTACTGGTGGAAAAGGGTCTTTTCTACCTCAAGATAAGAAGAATAGGCGTAAAGGATGTCAGAGTAATTTTCATTCTTTTCGTAACTTCAGAGGAAAGCCTTCCCCTTCTTCTTCCAAGCAGGAACAATGCAAGTCTTGTTGGAAACCCAATCAGTCTTGGAACAAGGGGAAACAATCAAAGAAACCCACAGCTGATTCCAAATCAGCATGAAGGGTTTTTGCCTGATCCCGGATCGGATCAGGTGGGGGGCAGACTTTCTCAGTTCTCTCAAGCCTGGACATGAGATATCCCAGATCCCTGAACTGTGGACATAGTATCCCAGGGTTACAAATTGGAATTCAAGATGCAGGTTCTTCTCTCAAGATTATCTGCAGACCAGATAAAGAGAGAGAGGCGTTCTTGAAATGTATACAACATCTTTCCTCTCTGGGAGAGCTAGTTCTAGTTCTAGTGCAGGAATAGTGTCTCGCGTTATGCTCCAACCTATTTGAGGTTCCCAAAATAGAGGGAACTTTCTGTCCATTCTAGACTTGAAGTGTCTAAACAAGTTTATTAAAGTTCCATCCTTCAAGATGGAGACTATACGCTACATTCCTCCATTAGTACAAGAGGTTCAGTTCATGACAATCATAGACCTAAAGGATGCATATCTTCATGTTCCTATTCACAGGGACCATCAAAGATTCCTGAGATTTGCCTTTCTGGACAAACATTTCCAGTTTGTGGCCCTTCCATTTGGTCTAACCACGGCTCCCAAAAAATTTTCAAGGGTTCTGGGGGCTCTTTTGGCAGTGATCCATTCTCATGGAATTGCTGTGGCACCCTACCTAGACAACATATTGGTTCAGGCGCCATCTTTTCAACTAGCAAAATCTCACACAGAGATACTGTTGTCTTTTCTTTGTTCCCATGGTTGGAATATGAATCTGGAAAAAAGCTCCCTTTCCCCTGCTACAAGAGTAGTGTTCTTAGGAACCATAAAAAAAATAATTTCCTCTTGCCTCTCTCTTTAGGCTTCTGCTCATCCTTCAGTGGCTCAATGTATGGAGGTGATCGGTCTGATGGTGGCTTTCATGGACATCATTCCTTTTGCTCAATTCCATTTGAGAGCTTTCCAGTTGTGCATGCTCAGACAATGGAATGGCAACCATGCGGATGTATCTCAGAGAATAGAGTTAGATCAGCCATCAAGGGATTCTCTCCCGTGGTGGATTTCTCAGGAACATCTGTCTCAGGGCACATGCTTTCGGAGACCACATATTCTTTATTGTACCATTTAAAAAAACTGAGGCTTAGATTTGGAGTTCGGCGGTAGCCGTCAAAACCAGCGTTAGAGGCTCCTAACGCTGGTTTTGGCCGCCCGCTGGTATTTGGAGTCAGTGATTAAACGCTCACTTTTCAGCCGCGACTTTTCCATACCGCAGATCCCCCTACGCCATTTGCGTATCCTATCTTTTCAATGGGATCTTTCTAACGCCGGTATTTAGAGTCGTTTCTGAAGTGAGCGTTAGAGCTCTAACGACAAAACTCCAGCCGCCTGAAAATAGCAGGAGTTAAGAGCTTTCTGGCTAACGCCGGTTCATAAAGCTCTTAACTACTGTACCCTAAAGTACACTAACACCCATAAACTACCTATGTACCCCTAAACCGAGCTCCCCCCACATCGCCGACACTCGATTAAAATTTTTTAACCCCTAATCTGCCGACCGCCACCTACGTTATACTTATGTACCCCTAATCTGCTGCCCCTAACCCCGCCGACCCCTGTATTACATTTATTAACCCCTAACCTGCCCCCCACAACGTCGCCGCCAGCTACTTAAAATAATTAACCCCTAATCTTCCGACCGCAAAGCGCCGCCACCTACTTTATCCCTATGTACACCTAATCTGCTGTCCCTAACACCGCCGACCCCTATATTATATTTATTAACCCCTAATCTGCCCCCCTCAACGTCGCCGACACCTGCCTACACTTATTAACCCCTAATCTGCCGAGCGGACCTGAGCGCTACTATAATAAAGTTATTAACCCCTAACCCGCCTCACTAACCCTATCATAAATATTATTAACCCCCTAATCTGCCCTCCCTAACATCGCCGACACCTACCTTCAATTATTAACCCCTAATCTGCCGACCGGAGCTCACCGCTATTCTAATAAATGGATTAACCCCTAAAGCTAAGTCTAACCCTAACACTAACACCCCCCTAAGTTAAATATAATTTACATCTAACGAAATAAATTAACTCTTATTAAATAAATGATTCCTATTTAAAGCTAAATACTTACCTGTAAAATAAATCCTAATATAGCTACAATATAAATTATAATTATATTATAGCTATTTTAGGATTAATATTTATTTTACAGGCAACTTTGTAATTATTTTAACCAGGTACAATAGCTATTAAATAGTTAAGAACTATTTAATAGTTACCTAGTTAAAATAATAACAAATTTACCTGTAAAATAAATCCTAACCTAAGATATAATTAAACCTAACACTACCCTATCAATAAAATAATTAAATAAACTACCTACAATTACCTACAATTAACCTAACACTACACTATCAATAAATTAATTAAACACAATTCCTACAAATAAATACATTTAAATAAACTAGCTAAAGTACAAAAAATAAAAAAGAACTAAGTTACAAAAAATAAAAAAATATTTACAAACATAAGAAAAATATTACAACAATTTTAAACTAATTACACCTACTCTAAGCCCCCTAATAAAATAACAAAGACCCCCAAAATAAAAAAATTCCCTACCCTATTCTAAATTAAAAAAGTTACAAGCTCTTTTACCTTACCAGCCCTGAACAGGGCCCTTTGCGGGGCATGCCCCAAGAATTTCAGCTCTTTTGCCTGTAAAAGAATAAATACAATACCCCCCCCCAACATTACAACCCACCACCCACATACCCCTAATCTAACCCAAACCCCCCTTAAATAAACCTAACACTAAGCCCCTGAAGATCTTCCTACCTTGTCTTCACCATCCAGGTTCACCGATCCGTCCTGAAGAGCTCCTCCGATGTCCTGATCCAAGCCCAAGCGGGGGGCTGAAGAGGTCCATGATCCGGTCAAAGTCTTCATCCAAGCGGGGCAGAAGAGGATCTTCCATCCGATTGAAGTCATCATCCAGGCGGCATCTTCTATGGTCTTCCATCCGGAGCGAATCGGAACAGCCAATAGAATGCGAGCTCAATCTGATTGGCTGATTGGATCAGCCAATCGGATTGAACTTGATTCTGATTGGCTGATTCCATCAGCCAATCAGAAAATTCCTACCTTAATTCCGATTTGCTGATAGAATCCTATCAGCCAATCGGAATTCGAGGGACGCCATCTTGGATGACGTCCCTTAAAGGAACAGTCATTCGTCGTTCAGTCGTCGGTCCGGATGGATGTTCCGCGCTGGAGGTCTTCAGGATCCTGCCGCTTCGCTCCGGATGGAAGACCATAGAAGATGCCGCCTGGATGATGACTTCAATCGGATGGAAGATCCTCTTCTGCCCCGCTTGGATGAAGACTTTGACCGGATCATGGACCTCTTCAGCCCCCCGCTTGGGCTTGGATCAGGACATCGGAGGAGCTCTTCAGGACGGATCGGTGAACCTGGATGGTGAAGACAAGGTAGGAAGATCTTCAGGGGCTTAGTGTTAGGTTTATTTAAGGGGGGTTTGGGTTAGATTAGGGGTATGTGGGTGGTGGGTTGTAATGTTGGGGGGGGGTATTGTATTTATTCTTTTACAGGCAAAAGAGCTGAAATTCTTGGGGCATGCCCCGCAAAGGGCCCTGTTCAGGGCTGGTAAGGTAAAAGAGCTTGTAACTTTTTTAATTTAGAATAGGGTAGGGAATTTTTTATTTTGGGGGTCTTTGTTATTTTATTAGGGGGCTTAGAGTAGGTGTAATTAGTTTAAAATTGTTGTAATATTTTTCTTATGTTTGTAAATATTTTTTTATTTTTTGTAACTTAGTTCTTTTTTATTTTTTGTACTTTAGCTAGTTTATTTAATTGTATTTATTTGTAGGAATTGTGTTTAATTAATTTATTGGTAGTGTAGTGTTAGGTTAATTGTGGGTAGTTTATTTAATTATTTTATTGATAGGGTAGTGTTAGGTTTAATTATATCTTAGGTTAGGATTTATTTTACAGGTAAATTAGTTATTATTTTAACTAGGTAACTATTAAATAGTTCTTAACTATTTAATAGCTATTGTACCTGGTTAAAATAATTACAAAGTTGCCTGTAAAATAAATATTAATCCTAAAATAGCTATAATATAATTATAATTTATATTGTAGCTATATTAGGATTTATTTTACAGGTAAGTATTTAGCTTTAAATAGGAATCATTTATTTAATAAGAGTTAATTTATTTCGTTAGATGTAAATTATATTTAACTTAGGGGGGTGTTAGTGTTAGGGTTAGACTTAGCTTTAGGGGTTAATCCATTTATTAGAATAGCGGTGAGCTCCGGTCAGCAGATTAGGGGTTAATAATTGAAGGTAGGTGTCGGCGATGTTAGGGAGGGCAGATTAGGGGTTAATACTATTTATGATAGGGTTAGTGAGGCGGATTAGGGGTTAATAACTTTATTATAGTAGCGCTCAGGTCCGCTCGGCAGATTAGGGGTTAATAAGTGTAGGCAGGTGTCGGCGACGTTGAGGGGGGCAGATTAGGGGTTAATAAATATAATATAGGGGTCGGCGATGTTAGGGCAGCAGATTAGGGGTACATAGGGATAACGTAGGTTGCGGCGGTTTACGGAGCGGCAGATTAGGGTTTAAAAAAATATGCAGGGGTCAGCGATAGCGGGGGCAGCAGATTAGGGGTTAATAAGTGTAAGGTTAGGGGTGTTTAGACTCGGGGTACATGTTAGAGTGTTAGGTGCAGACGTAGGAAGTGTTTCCCCATAGGAAACAATGGGGCTGCGTTAGGAGCTGAACGCTGCTTTTTTGCAGGTGTTAGGTTTTTTTTCAGCTCAAACAGCCCCATTGTTTCCTATGGGGGAATCGTGCACGAGCACGTTTTTGAGGCCGGCCGCGTCCGTAAGCATCTCTGGTATCGAGAGTTGCATTTGCGGTAAAAATGCTCTACGCTCCTTTTTTGGAGCCTACCGCAGCATTTGTTTGAACTCTCGATACCAGAGTTAAATTTATGGTGCGGCCAGAAAAAAGCCCGCGGAGCATTAACAGCCCTTTTACCGCCAAACTCCAAATCTAGGCCTTAATTTCTTTTAATATTCAGTTTTATGAAGAATTTTTTTTCTTACAATGATATCAACAAATGTTTCTCCTTCTATAAATCTGCAAATGAAACACTTGTAATCCATCAGTATCAAACTGGTTTAAAAATGAATAGATAAAAATACAATTACAATTGATGAATCATTGTTGTAATTATAATTTCTTACAACATGCTACATAGGATGATGATATATCATGTGAATATTTATTATATCCTTTAGGATACTAAACCCATATTTTTTCTTTCATGATTCAGATAGAGCATGCAATTTTAAGCAACTTTCTAATTTATTCCTATTATCAAGTTTTATTTGTTCTCTTGCTATCTTTTTTCTAAAAATCAGGAATGTAAAGTTTATGAGCCAGCCAATTTTAGGTTCAACACCCTGGATAGTGTTTGCTTATTTGCTGACTACATTTAGCCACCAATTAGTAAGCATAACCCAGATTCTGAAACAGAAATGGGCCGGCTCTTAAGCTTTACATTCCTGCTTTTTAAATAAAGATAGCAAGAGAATGAAGAAAAATTTATAAAAGAAGTAAATAAGAAAGTTGCTTAAAATGTCATGCTCTATATGAATAATTAAAGAAAATGTTGGATTCAGTATTCCTTTAATGTATGGAACCAAAACAAATCACATATACAGGGAGTGCAGAATTATTATGCAAATTAGTATTTTGACCACATCATCCTCTTTATGCATGTTGTCTTACTCCAAGCTGTATAGGCTCGAAAGCCTACTACCAGTTAAGCATATTAGGTGATGTGCATCTCTGTAATGAGAAGGGCTGTGGTCTAATGACATCAACACCCTATATCAGGTGTGCATAATTATTAGGCAACTTCCTTTCCTTATGACCCAAAATGGGTCAAAAGAAGGACTTGACAGGCTCAGAAAACTCAAAAATAGTGAGATATCTTGCAGAGGGATGCAGCACTCTTAAAATTGCAAAGCTTCTGAAGCGTGATCATCGAACAATCAAGCGTTTCATTCAAAATAGTCAACAGGGTCGCAAGAAGCGTGTGGAAAAACCAAGGCGCAAAATAACTGCCCATGAACTGAGAAAAGTCAAGCGTGCAGCTGCCAAGATGCCACTTGCCACCAGTTTGGCCATATTTCAGAGCTGCAACATCACTGGAGTGCCCAAAAGCACAAGGTGTGCAATACTCAGAGACATGGCCAAGGTAAGAAAGGCTGAAAGACGACCACCACTGAACAAGACACACAAGCTGAAACGTCAAGACTGGGCCAAGAAATATCTCAAGACTGATTTTTCTAAGGTTTTATGGACTGATGAAATGAGAGTGAGTCTTGATGGGCCAGATGGATGGTGGAGTACTGGTTTGGGCTGGTATCATCAAAGATGAGCTTGTGGGGCCTTTTCGGGTTGAGGATGGAGTCAAGCTCAACTCCCAGTCCTACTGCCAGTTTCTGGAAGACACCTTCTTCAAGCAGTGGTACAGGAAGAAGTCTGCATCCTTCAAGAAAAACATGATTTTCATGCAGGACAATGCTCCATCACACGCGTCCAAGTACTCCATAGCGTGGCTGGCAAGAAAGGGTATAAAAGAAGAAAATCTAATGACATGGCCTCCTTGTTCACCTGATCTGAACCCCATTGAAAACCTGTGGTCCATCATCAAATGTGAGATTTACAAGGAGGGAAAACAGTACACCTCTCTGAACAGTGTCTGGGAGGCTGTGGTTGCTGCTGCACGCAATGTTGATGGTGAACAGATCAAAACACTGATAGAATCCATGGATGGCAGGCTTTTGAGTGTCCTTGCAAAGAAAGGTGGCTATATTGGTCACTGATTTGTTTTTGTTTTGTTTTTGAATGTCAGAAATGTATATTTGTGAATGTTGAGATGTTATATTGGTTTCACTGGTAAAAATAAATAATTGAAATGGGTATATATTTGTTTTTTGTTAAGTTGCCTAATAATTATGCACAGTAATAGTCACCTGCACACACAGATATCCCCCTAAAATAGCTATAACTAAAAACAAACTAAAAACTACTTCCAAAACTATTCAGCTTTGATATTAATGAGTTTTTTGGGTTCATTGAGAACATGGTTGTTGTTCAATAATAAAATTAATCCTCAAAAATACAACTTGCCTAATAATTCTGCACTCTCTGTACATTGTTTTAACATCATGTATAACTAATGGTAAATAAAGCTACATACTATAGCAATATTAGGATAACATTCCTTCTCTTATAACAATTTATTGTAGTAAAATGGTTCATATCTAAAACATTTCATTACACTCTAGAGCAATATAATATTAACATTAATTTCTTGACTACACTCAAAAAAATATATAATTAATTTTTATTTCACCTTTTTTTGTTTTACTATATTTAATTATTTTTTTTAAATGTTTTTTTTTTCTGGTATGTTGTATATATTATGTAACTTGCATTCAGTAATTTATATAATATAATATGGCAACATGTTTTAATTGAAAATTTTCTAAATACAAATTAAATTTTAAAAATATTTCTATTATTTCTTTTGATCAGTATAGTTCTAAAAAAGTAAAGTGCACCATATAGTGTACCAGCACTACGTTTGTGATATATTAGCTAACATTATCAATTTCTTATCTACAGGGAGTGCAGAATTATTAGGCAAATGAGTATTTTGACCACATCATCCTCTTTATGCATGTTGTCTTACTCCAAGCTGTATAGGCTCGAAAGCCTACTACCAATTAAGCATATTAGGTGATGTGCATCTCTGTAATGAGAAGGGGTGTGGTCTAATGACATCAACACCCTATATCAGATGTGCATAATTATTAGGCAACTTCCTTTCCTTTGGCAAAATGGGTCAAAAGAAGGACTTGACAGGCTCAGAAAAGTCAAAAATAGTGAGATATCTTGCAGAGGGATGCAGCACTCTTAAAATTGAAAAGCTTCTGAAGCGTGATCATCGAACAATCAAGCGTTTCATTCAAAATAGTCAACAGGGTCGCAAGAAGCGTGTGGAAAAACCAAGGCGCAAAATAACTGCCCATGAACTGAGAAAAGTCAAGCGTGCAGCTGCCAAGATGCCACTTGCCACCAGTTTGGCCATATTTCAGAGCTGCAACATCACTGGAGTGCCCAAAAGCACAAGGTGTGCAATACTCAGAGACATGGCCAAGGTAAGAAAGGCTGAAAGACGACCACCACTGAACAAGACACACAAGCTGAAATGTCAAGACTGGGCCAAGAAATATCTCAAGACTGATTTTTCTAAGGTTTTATGGACTGATGAAATGAGAGTGAGTCTTGATGGGCCAGATGGATGGGCCCATGGCTGGATTGGTAAAGGGCAGAGAGCTCCATTCCGACTCAGACGACAGCAAGGTGGAGGTGGAGTACTGGTTTGGGCTGGTATCATCAAAGATGAGCTTGTGGGGCCTTTTCGGGTTGAGGATGGAGTCAAGCTCAACTCCCAGTCCTACTGCCAGTTTCTGGAAGACACCTTCTTCAAGCAGTGGTACAGGAAGAAGTCTGCATCCTTCAAGAAAAACATGATTTTCATGCAGGACAATGCTCCATCACACACGTCCAAGTACTCCACAGCGTGGCTGGCAAGAAAGGGTATAAAAGAAGAAAATCTAATGACATGGCCTCCTTGTTCACCTGATCTGAACCCCATTGAGAACCTGTGGTCCATCATCAAATGTGAGATTTACAAGGAGGGAAAACAGTACACCTCTCTGAACAGTGTCTGGGAGGCTGTGGTTGCTGCTGCACGCAATGTTGATGGTGAACAGATCAAAACACTGACAGAATCCATGGATGGCAGGCTTTTGAGTGTCCTTGCAAAGAAAGGTGGCTATATTGGTCACTGATTTGTTTTTGTTTTGTTTTTGAATGTCAGAAATGTATATTTGTGAATGTTGAGATGTTATATTTGTTTCACTGGTAAAAATAAATAATTGAAATGGGTATATATTTGTTTTTTGTTAAGTTGCCTAATAATTATGCACAGTAATAGTCACCTGCACACACAGATATCCCCCTAAAATAGCTATAACTAAAAACAAACTAAAAACTACTTCCAAAACTATTCAGCTTTGATATTAATGAGTTTTTTGGGTTCATAGAGAACATGGTTGTTGTTCAATAATAAAATTAATCCTCAAAAATACAATTTTCCTAATATTTCTGCACTCCCTGTATTTTTCCATAGAATAGAAATGTAAATGAAGACGCCTCAAGCCTGTGGCCTAGGGAATTGCTCGCTCAAAGTGTAGGCCTTCTTCCTCAGCAGGTAACACATCATCTGCAACAACATCAGCTGCTGCCAGAGAAAAAGATCAATGCCCTGCCATTTTCAGTACTAGTAGATGGTACTAGTAGATGGAGAGTTGGTCAACTTAGTTGGACAAACAATAGTGGATATGATCACAAGTGTGTAATCATATTAATGTTGCGGGATATTGCTGGTTTTAGAGCATGCAGCAAAGGCATTCGTTGTAGTAAAGTTTTGGGACATTTCACCAGTTCTGACATAAGCCACTATTTACACATAAATCTTGAAATAAGAGTGGCAAAAGTGTCACAACACATATCACTACCACCAGCAGTATCATTACAAGTCAGGATAGAGGACATGTTGAAGCCTCAAGTCCTTTTGCCCTGCAGTACCACCTGCCTCCTAGAAACACCTTCAGCAGAATCCTAGTAACCACAGCATGCCTTCTTATTTTTGACAGTGCACAGGTGGTAACATCATCTCTAAGGATGGAAGTACCAGTGCTGCTGCAGGCTGTTTTTTAGAGGGCTAGCAATGGAGCAAGACAGTAGCAAGGCTGTTGCTGTTTCCTTCTCAACATTGAAGTTATGGGTTGGCAGCTTCCCTCAGCTCACACTTCAAATAGCATATAAAATGGGTTGGAGAGCAGGCTGTGTGGCACACATTCTTCCATCTGGGTTTTAAGGGACTCTCTTCCAACTGAAGGTGATGGCAGGATACCAAAACCAACAAGCCTTTTGCTGTTGAGCCATTTACATATCCCTGTTCTGGAGCTGTTTTTAGTTGTTTGGCCCTCATTCATTTACACATACATTTTAACTTTTTATTTGATGTACACACACAAATTATACTTTTTTTTTAAAGACCTTGCAATTTTTTAAAATAATTTGCAGAAACATCATTTTATAGGACAACCCCACCATATGTAATTCAAACAAAAATGACATTGTAGTGTTTTTTTTTTTATGGTGTACATAGTAAATAGCAGCATGGGAGTCATTATTTCCTAATTTCCTAAATTACCCAGACTTTATTGTCCCACATTTAGCAACAGTTCACTTTCCTAAAACACCAACATTTTGGAATTATATATTTATTTATTATTTTGGTACTAGACGTTGTCTTGCAATTTATACAGAAAATTTGTATTTATAAAATATCTAACCATACAAATATTAGATAACTTTAAAATACACAAAAAAATCTGATTCCCAAAGATGCTTAACCCATTTGGACAATGTATGCATTCTCCTACTCCTGTCCATAAAAATAATAATAATAATCTATTTTTACATTCACCCAGTTTTCTCATTTATTTTGATTCATACATTTTTTTATTAGTTCAGACAAATATGGATCTTTGAGCCCTAGCATTAACAGCACAATACAATGAGGATTTAAGCTATCATTATTACTAGGGTGATCACTTGATAGCTATAATGACATGAAACCTCTTATTTGATGCATGGAACCTAAATATTTCAAATCAGGAGTCCTGTAAAATATTTTTATGGTTAAAAGATAATAAAAACTGTTAAAAATCATTAGAACCAGTGAAATAGAACCAATGCTATAAGGTATTTGTCATTGTTATCACAATCAGCTGGTAGCATGATGGAAACAGAATGAGTCATTTGAAAAAGCATGATTGCTGCTTTCAAATCTTGGGTCTCAAATGTGTATTTGTAGTGTGACGGGCTCCCCCTTGATATTGTGTCCAATGCCTATAGTTCTGTCATGTGATCACTGAAGCCACAGTCATCACCAGATAACCATCTGCCCATGTGATCACTCCTTTGAAAGAGTGGTCAATCCTTTTTTTAAAGAATGGTGATAAGTATCGCTGTAGTGCTTTTTTGAGATGTTAAGGGCCTAATATAATCTAGAGCACCATTAAAAAACAATTAGAAAACAGGTTATTTTAATTTCTATGGCAATCACCTGCTGTCTAAATGTGAACATGGGTAATACCATGCAGACTTCTTTCCCATCTGCAGAGATCGGGTCCCTATTATCCACATTGGAAGAAGAACCTCCCATATATGATGACACATGGTTTTCATCCATACTGGGGAGTGGATGTGCATAATGTTAAAGCATATATTAAAGGGACAGTCTAAACCAGAATTGTTATTGTTTTAAAAGATAGATATTCCCTTTATTACCAATTCCCTAGATGTGCATAATCAACACAGTAATATTAATACACTTTTTATCTCTGTAATTACCTTGTATCTAAGCCTCTGCAAACTGCTCCCTTATTTTAGTTTTTTTTGACAGACTTGCATTTTTGCCAATCAGTGCTGACGCCTAGGTAACTGGTAAATTGGTGATAAAAGTAAATTGGAAAGTTGTTTAAAATTGCATGCCCTATCTGAATCCTGAAAATGATATCTTTAGTTTTCTGGGCATTTCCATCAAAGTGTAAAGTTTACCACAGGACATAGAATACCTTGTCAAAGGGACATGAGTCATACGCCTTTAAATAGGTCTTAGGAATTCTCAGGACACATTACGCCATAGGTTTAATCTCAGCAGCAGACAGGTACTAAATTTATAATCACAGTAAACATCAGATATTATAACAAAAAAACTGAGCTTTCTCTGCCATCTAATTATGCATTTATCTGCCCCAAATTACCTTTGAGAATCCCAGTATCAACATTATTTAGAGCATTGTTATATTGGTGAACTGTGGAAACAATAAAGGTGTTTACAAGGGAGTTAAGTACGGTTTTAAGCTTACACTTTTATGCACTTTTAAAAGCCCCTGATACTAATATACGCCTAGATTACGAGTTCTGCGTTAGCCTTAAAAAGCAGCGTTAAGGGGTCCTAACGCTGCTTTTTAACGCCCGCTGGTATTACAAGTATGACAGGTACAGGTGTACCGCTCAATTTTTTTGACTTTTGGCTACCGCAAATCCCCTTACGTCAATTGCGTATCCTATCTTTTTAATGCGATTTGCCAAATGCTGGTATTATGAGTCTTTGAAGAAGTGAGCGGCACAGCCTCTACCTCCAAGACCCCTACCGCATAAAAAAGTCAGTAGTTAAGAGTTTTATGGGCTAACGCTGGAACATAAAGCTCTTAACTACAGTGCTATAAAGTACACTAACACCCATAAACTACTTATGAACCCCTAAACCGAGGCCCCCCCCACATCGCAAACACTATAATAAAATTATTTAGCCCCTAATCTGCCGACCGGACGTCGCCACCACCTACATTATACCTATGAACCCCTAATCTGCTGTCCCTAACATCGCCGACACCTATATTATATTTATTAACCCCTAATCTGCCCCCCCCCAATGCCCCTGCAACCTACCTACACTTATTAGCCCCTTATCTGCCGACCGGACATCGCCGCCACTATAATAAATGTATTAACCCCTAAACCACCGCAATCCCGCCTCACAAACACTATAATACATTTTATTAACCCCTAATCTGCCCCCCCAACATCGCTGCCACCTACCTACAATTATTAACCCCTAATCTCCCGCCCCCAATGTTGCCGCTACTATAATAAAGTTATTAACCCCTAAACCTAAGTCTAACCCTAACCCTAACACCCCCCTAAGTTAAATATAATTTAAAGATATCTAAATAAATTTACTATAATTAAATAAATTATTCCTATTTAAAATAAATACTTACCTATAAAATAAACCATAAGATAGCTACAATATAACTAATAATTACATTGTAGCTATTTTAGAATTTATATTTATTTTACAGGCAACTTTGTATTTATTTTAACTAGGTACAATAGCTATTAAATAGTTAATAACTATTTAATAGCTACCTAGATAAAATAATTACAAAATTACCTGTAAAATAAATCCTTACCTAAGTTACAAATACACCTAACACTACACTATCAATAAATTAATTAAATACATTACCTACAATTATATAAACTAAAATACAATTAAATAAACTAAACTATATTAGAAAAACAAACAAACAAACACTAAATTACAAAAAATAAAAAAATATTACAAGAATTTTAATCTAATTACACCTAATCTAAGCCCCCTAATAAATTAAAAAAGACCCCCAAAATAATAAAATTCCCTACCCTATACTAAATTACAAAAGTAATCAGCTCTTTTACCAGCCCTTAAAAGGGCTTTTTGTGGGGCATTGCCCCAAAGTAATCAGCTCTTTTACCTGTAAAAGAAAATACAAGACACCCCCCAACATTACTAGGTAGCTATTAAATAGTTATTAACTATTTAATAGCTATTGTACCTAGTTAAAATAAATACAAAGTTGCCTGTAAAATAAATATAAATCCTAAAATAGCTACAATGTAACTATTAGTTATATTGTAGCTATCTTATGGTTTATTTTATAGGTAAGTATTTATTTTTAAATAGTAATAATTTATTTAATTATAGTAAATTAATTTAGATTTCTTTAAATTATATTTTAGTTAGGGGGTGTTAGGGTTAGACTTAGGTTTAGGGGTTAATAACTTTATTATAGCAGCAGCGACGTTGGGGGCGGGAGATTAAGGGTTAATAATTGTAGGTAGGTGGCGGCGATGTTGGGGGCAGATTAGGGGTTAATAAAATGTATTATAGAGTTTGCGAGGCGGGATTGCGGCAGTTTAGGGGTTAATACATTTATTATAGTGGCGGTGATGTCCGGTCGGCAGATTGGGGGTTAATAAGTGTAGGTAGGTTGCGGCGACGTTGGGGGGGGGGGGGGGCAGATTAGGGGTTAATAAATATAATATAGGTGTCGGCGATGTTGGGGGCAGCAGATTAGGGGTTCATAGGGATAATGTAGGTGGCGGCGGTGTCTGGAGCAGCAGATTATGGGTAGGAAACAAAGGGGCTGCGTTAGTTGCTGAACGCTTCTTTTTTGCAGGTGTTAGGTTTTTTTTCAGCCACCTCAGCCCCATTGTTTCCTATACGTTTTTCCAGCTTATCGTAAGCAACGCTGGTATTGAGGTGAGAAGTGGAGCTAAATTTTGCTCAATGCTCACTTTTCTGAGGCTAACGCAGCCATTCAGAAAACTCATAATACCAGAGATGTTTAAAGGGAGCGCTGGAAAAAAAAGGAGTGTTAGCCCCGCAAGTTTTTACCAACAAAACTCGTAATCTAGGCATTAGATTTTTTTTTTTATGACAATGTCTTTGAGTAAGGCTGATTCTTCAGTATCCAGAGCTTTTGAGTAAATAAATTAGAAATAATGTGGTAATGGCACTATATTCTCTATTATTATTATTCTTTATTTATAAAGCGCCAACAGATTCCGCAGCGCTGTTCATAGGTAACAAAGATAAAAGGACAGTACAATATGAGACACCAGACAAAATTTAACAAACAAATACAGGAGGAATTGGGAGCCCTGTTCCCGTGGGAACTTACAATCTAAATGGGTAGGAGGGTGAGAAACAGGAGGTGGGGACTGCAAAGGTGGGAATGATGTTAGTGTGAAGTTAGATTAGGGCAACTATTAGGCAAGTAGAATTCATTAGTTACTGATTTGGTTATAGGCTTCCCTGAACAAGAAGGTCTTTAGGGAGCGTTTCAAGGAGGAGAGGTTGGGGGAAAGTCTGACAACATGAGGAAGTGCGTTCCAGAGGGTTGGTGCCGCAGGAGAGAAGTCCTGTAGTCTAGCATGAGAGGAGGTGATAGTAGAAGAGGCAAGGAGTAGATCGTTGTTGGATCTTAGGGGACGGGCTGGAGTATATTTGTTGATGAGTGAGGACAGGTATGGGGGGGCTGCATTGGTAAGGGCTTTGTAGGTCAGAGTGAGAATTTTGAATTTAATTCTGCTGTGAATGGGGAGCCAGTGAAGGGACTCACAGAGGGGTGCAGCAGATACACAGCGTCGGGAGAGGTGGATCAGCCTAGCAGAGGCATTTAGGATGGATTGAAGGGGGGAGAGGCGGAAGAGAGGAAGGCCAGTTAGTAGGTTGTTACAGTAGTCAAGCCGGGAAATTACTAGGGAATGGATTAGCTGTTTAGTAGTTTCAGCACTCAGAAAAGGATGAATTTTGGAGATATTGCGTAGGTGGTTGAGACAGGATGAAGAGAGCGATTGGATGTGGGGTATGAAGGATAGATTGGAGTCGAGTGTAAGTAGTAAGAAGTGAATACAGTGCCAACAAGAGGCCAAGGGATAAATATACTCACAGAGAGATAAAAGAAGGTTATTTAATGAACCATGTTAAAAAGCATCAGTAATAAAAGACTATATATAAAAAATGTAAAAAGCACATATAAATAAAATTACAAATACAGGAATATCTTACAGAAGCGGCTCAAAGGGCCAAAGCTGATAATTACAATAAAAACAGAGGTAATAACAGGTGATCAGTGTGAGTGGTACACCAGAATAAGAGTGTATACTAATAAAACAGAATTAGCCTAAGTACAACTGTAGCAAGTGCATCAAGCAAAAAACTAATAAACAATAATACAAACAATAGTGTTCAAAATTAGTGTTACAAAAATAGTGTTCCAAAAAATAGAAAAATGCACTGCAGTGCAAAAAAAGGGGGGTAGCAAAATAATTGTATAGATACAATCAAATAGTGAGTGAGTGCAAATGGATATAAAAATGCTAGCTACTTAATCCAGTGAGGTTAAGATATAATTAAATAAAATACACAATATGCAATAACATAAAAAATAAAATACACAATATGCAATAACATAAAAAATAAAATATAAAATATAATCCAAAAAAGTATTCAAAAAGTTGATCAACAAATGTTAGTAAAGAACAAAAATAAGTCAATCAAAACAAAAAAATGGAAAAAATGGGTGATGAAAAGCAAGGTGAAAGTGAGGAAATTGATTCCTTCCAATGTTAGTTACTTTAACAGATCCAAATTCCTGAGTGTGGTTGCTGAAGTAGCTGATTGGATCCTAGCACCTGTCAGCTGCTCCTATGGTATCCTAAAAAGTGTCCCTGTAAAAAAAGAAATTCACAACATAGTGTATCCAATATGAGAATGAAGTAAAGATTAAAGTAATGCTTACCAATATGTCAATGCGTTTCTGCCCTCAAAAAAGGGCCTTTCTCAAGACTAGGTCTTGAGAAAAGCCCTTTTTTGAGGGCAGAAACGCGTTGACATATTGGTAAGCATTACTTTAATCCAAAAAAGTATTCAAAAAGTTGATCAACAAATGTTAGTGAAGAACAAAAATAAGTCAATCAAAACAAAAAAATGGAAAAAATGGGTGATGAAAAGCAAGGTGAAAGTGAGGAAATTGATTCCTTCCAATGTTAGTTACTTTAACAGATCCAAATTCCTGAGTGTGGTTGCTGAAGTAGCTGATTGGATCCTAGCACCTGTCAGCTGCTCCTATGGTATCCTAAAAAGTGTCCCTGTAAAAAAAGAAATTCACAACATAGTGTATCCAATATGAGAATGAAGTAAAGATTAAAGTAATGCTTACCAATATGTCAACGCGTTTCTGCCCTCAAAAAAGGGCCTTTCTCACTAGTCTTGAGAAAGGCCCTTTTTTGAGGGCAGAAACGCGTTGACATATTGGTAAGCATTACTTTAATCTTTACTTCATTCTCATATTGGATACACTATGTTGTGAATTTCTTTTTTTACAGGGACACTTTTTAGGATACCATAGGAGCAGCTGACAGGTGCTAGGATCCAATCAGCTACTTCAGCAACCACACTCAGGAATTTGGATCTGTTAAAGTAACTAACATTGGAAGGAATCAATTTCCTCACTTTCACCTTGCTTTTCATCACCCATTTTTTCCATTTTTTTGTTTTGATTGACTTATTTTTGTTCTTTACTAACATTTGTTGATCAACTTTTTGAATACTTTTTTGGATTATATTTTATATTTTATTTTTTATGTTATTGCATATTGTGTATTTTATTTTTTATGTTATTGCATATTGTGTATTTTATTTAATTATATCTTAACCTCACTGGATTAAGTAGCTAGCATTTTTATATCCATTTGCACTCACTCACTATTTGATTGTATCTATACAATTATTTTGCTACCCCCCTTTTTTTGCACTGCAGTGCATTTTTCTATTTTTTGGAACACTATTTTTGTAACACTAATTTTGAACACTATTGTTTGTATTATTGTTTATTAGTTTTTTGCTTGATGCACTTGCTACAGTTGTACTTAGGCTAATTCTGTTTTATTAGTATACACTCTTATTCTGGTGTACCACTCACACTGATCACCTGTTATTACCTCTGTTTTTTATTGTAATTATCAGCTTTGGCCCTTTGAGCCACTTCTGTAAGATATTCCTGTATTTGTAATTTTATTTATATGTGCTTTTTACATTTTTTATATATAGTCTTTTATTACTGATGCTTTTTAACATGGTTCATTAAATAATCTTCTTTTATCTCTCTGTGAGTATATTTATCCCTTGGCCTCTTGTTGGCGCTGTATTCACTTCTTACTACTTGTGCATATTTTTTGGAGGTTGGTTAGGATCTCTGTTTGGATACAGCTTGGGGATTACCTTAGCGCTTGTACACACACCCTTTTTTACTATGGAGTCGAGTGTAACTCCAAGGCAGCGGACTTGGGGTGATGGGGAGATAGTGGTGTCACCGACAGTGATAGTAAAGTTAGAAACTGGAGTAGAATTAGTTGGGGGGAGTAGAAGAAGCTCAGTCTTGGACATGTTGATTTTTAGGTGGTGAGAGGCCATCCAGGAAGAAATGCCAAATAAGCAGCCGCTGATGTGGGAAAGGACAGAAGGAGAGAGTGCAGGAGTGGATAGGTAGATCTGAGTATCATCAGCATAGAGGTAATAGTTGAAGCCATTGGAAAAAATCAGTAAAAAACTGATATTAGTGTACACTTAAATAGCACTCACATTCCTGCTCAAAAATTATTGAGATAGATAAGTTACAGACACTGGGATGGAGTTTAAAGCACACTCATTAAAATATAACTTTTAATCAAAACATTTTTTAAAATAATGTATTTACAAAAAGACACACATTTAAAATCAACGTTAGAATCATATTGGATTATATTCTCTGTAAATGGCCTCACAAGGGGTTGCCTTCAGGTTAGATAATAAGGAACTACAAATACTCGAATTCTATTGGCTTAGGGGAAAGTCACTAATAAATATTAGTTTAGTCAATAAAACAGAGGTCCAAAATAATATGGCTGGCAATGTCACAGCAGTTTAAATTAAATGGAGAGTAAGATGACGTACTGATGTAGTTTTAATCCACAATATATATGTGTCTCAGGACACAGGTGGCATGTGTACAGCTGGTTGCCAACTCTCCTATTAATCCTGTTAATGCAATATAACTATAGTAATTTATATAACATTACTTTTGTATATGTAGTATTACCGGCCTATAACCACTTGGATAAACCGAGTAATGTGGAGATATTAGTGAAGTTAGATAATCACAAAGTACCTAATAATATTATTCCAAACTGAAAAATTACCAGCCTATACCTATTAAGAAGTGTACAAGGTACTATTGTGATTACTTGTTATTTAACAGTTATTATCCGCTAAGGTTGGTGATAATGTCTATTCCATTCCGTTAGCTAAGGTACTTGCGTCTTGCATCTAATATCGTTATCATCCACTAAGTGATATTGAATTTACACGTTGTTTAAAAGATATATGAGCAAGATTACTGAGAATAGTTATTGAGTGTGCGTGAATTTACCAGCCTGTATCATTAATGTCTTGCAAGTTGCTGAAAGTTAAATAGCCGAGCAATGTGCCTATAAGATCGCAGATATTTGTTGATAATCTATGTACAAATAGTAAAGAGTTAATTTACCAGCCTATACCTTCTGGGTAGTAAAGATATACTCTATTCAATTAAATGCCTGGTATAACATTATATAGGTTAGTCCAACTATTGATTATTGCTGAATAGACTATTATGGACCGGCCTATAACTTTACTTATGCCCAGATATATATATATTAAGGTGCCGTATTAACAGATTTTAATGCACATAGATTATTTTCCAAAACAACAACTTATTTCAGCACCGTATGACACAAAATGCTGATGCTAAAATAATATTGGACTAAAGCGTTGTGGGCATACTTATACCGGCCTAAACATACTTATACCGGCCTAAACCATAGTAATGAAATAGCTTTGCAAGGTGTCTGCTTTCACCTCCGTGTAGGTTTCTAATAGACAATAGTTTACTTATACATATTGTACTGGCCTATACCATACTATCGATAGGGCTCAGACCGCTCTACTGAGTGTTAAGGTTATCGCTGCCAGATATCTAAAATAGTATTTCTGGAATTACAATAATAGGTATAGGCTGGTAAATTAACTCTTTACTATTTGTACATAGATTATCAACAAATATCTGCGAGCTTATAGGCACATTGCTCGGCTATTTAACTTTGCAGCAACTTGAAAGACATTAATGATTACAGGCTGGTAAATTCACGCACACTCAATAACTATTCTCAGTAATCTTGCTCATATATCCTTTAAACAAGGGATGTTATGAGACTTAGAATCAGCAACATGTAAATTCAATATCACTTAGTGGATAATAACGATATTAGATGCAAGACGCAAGTACCTTAGCTAACGGAATGGAATAGACATTATCACCAACCTTAGCGGATAATAACTGTTAAATAACAAGTAATCACAATAGTACCTTGTACACTTCTTAAGAGGTATAGGCTGGTAATTTTTCAGTTTGGAATAATATTATTAGGTACTTGGTGATTATCTAACTTCACTAATATCTCCACATTACTCGGTTTATCCAAGTGGTTATAGGCCGGTAATACTACATATACAAAAGTAATGTTATATAAATTAGTATAGTTATATTGCATTAACAGGATTAATAGGAGAGTTGGCAACCAGCTGTACACATGCCACCTGTGTCCTGAGACACATATATATTGTGGATTAAAACTACATCAGTACATCATCTTACTCTCCATTTAATTTAAACTGCTGTTACATTGCCAGCCATATTATTTTGGACCTCTGTTTTATTGGCTAAACTAATATTTATTAGTGACTTTCCCCTAAGCCAATAGAATTCGAGTGTTTGTAGTTCCCTATTATCTAACCTGAAGGCAACCACTTGTGAGGCCATTTTACAGAGAATATAAACCAATATGATTCTAACGTTGATTTTAAATGTGTGTCCTTTTGTAAATACATTATTTTAAAAAATTTGATTAAAAGTTATATTTTAATGAGTGTGCTTTAAACTCCATCCCAGTGTCTGTAACTTATCTATCTCAATAATTTTTGAGCAGGAATGTGAGTGCTATTTAAGTGTACACTAATATCAGTTTTTTACTGATTTTTTCCAGTTGTTTCTCCAGTACAAAGCACCCCAAATTATTTACCTATTGATTACAGCACACAAGTAGGCTGATTAATCTTATAAGAATCGATATTCCTGCAATACAAGTTAGTAGTGCCTTAGTAACCCCAAGTTTGTTTCGATAGTTGAAGCCATAGCTACTAATAAGTTTACCCAGTGAGGAAGTATAAATAGAGAAGAGTAGAGGGCCTAGAACAGAGCCTTGAGGTACTCCAACAGACAGAGGCAGTGGAGAGGCTGAGTCGCCAGCAAATGAGACAGAAAATGACCTATTGGAGAGATAAGAGTGGATCCAGGAGAGGGCAATGTCACAGAGCCCAAGGGAGCTGAGAGTCCGTAGGAGGAGGGGATGGTCAACAGTGTCAAAGGCAGCAGACAGGTCAAGTAAGATAAGTATAGAATAGTGGCCATTGTTTTTAGCAGAAAGAAGATCGTTAGTAACCTTGGTGAGTGCAGTCTCAGTTGAATGTTGGGGACGGAAGCCAGATTGCAGGGGGTCAAGCAATGAGTTGGAGGATAGGAAGTGTGTTAGGCGATCGAAAACTAGTTTTTCCAGGACATTAGAAGCTAGCGGAAGTAGTGATTTGGGGTGGTAGTTTGCAGGAGAATTGGGGTTGAGGGAGGGTTTTTTGAGGATGGGGGTGACCTTTGCAGAAACGAACCAGTAGTAAGGGATCGGTTGAATATGTGAGTAAGAGCTGGGGTGAGGGTAGAGGACAGAGAGGGTATTAGATGTGAAGGTATAGGGTCAAGGGGACATGTAGTGAGTTGTGAGGAAGATATTAGGGAACTCACTTCATTCTCAGTGGTTGGGGGGAAGGTACTGAGAGTGTTGGGGGGGGTGACCGGGGGCGGAGATGAAAGGTTGCAGTCTTGTGGTGGGATGTTGCTTCTGATGGTAAGTGTTTTGTTTAAAAAGTAATCTGCCAAGTCTTGAGCACTAAAGTCAGATGAGGGGGGTGGTGCAGGTGGATAGAGTAGAGTGTTGAAAGTGGAGAAGAGACGTTTAGGGTTTGAGGAGTGAGAAGATATGAGAGAAGAGAAGTAGTTTTGCTTGGCTAAGTGAAGGGCAGAGGAGTAAGAATAAAGAATGAACTTATAGTGTAGGAAATCATGTTCAGAGCGGGATTTCCTCCAGGCACGCTCCGCAGCATGGGAGCATTTTTGCAGATAGCGTGTTTGCTGAGAGTGCCAGGGCTGGAGCTGACAACGTGGGGTTTTGCATATTTGTGGAGGAGCAAGGAGAGAGTATTGTTATAGTGGTTTGTAGCAAGGTCAGGTCAGGATACCGTGGAAGTGTGGGGAAAGCGTTTTTGAATAAGGTTAGAAGGTTGGAGAGGATCCACAGTGTGCAGATTTCTACAGGTGCGAAGGCGGGGGGTAGAAATAGGTTTAGCCTGTACATTGAGATTATAGGTGAGCAGATGGTGGTCTGAGATGGGAAATGGGCGACAGGTGACATCAGAAGGGGAGCAGAGGTAGGAGAATACCAGATCAAGAGAGTGTCCATCACGGTGAGTAGGGAATAGGGTGGATTGTGAAAGACTAAAGGAGTTTGTGAGTGAGAGAAGTTTAGAGGCAGCAGGGGTAGATGGTTTATCAATGGGGATTTTGAAGTCCCCTAAGATTAGAGCAGGTGTATTTGTAGAGAGAAAGTGAGAAAGCCAGGCAGCAAAGTTGTCAAGGAATTGGGAGGTTGGTCCAGGGGGGCGATAGATAACTGCCACCTTGAGGGAGAGGGGGGGAGAAAATGCGGATGCAATGGACTTCAAAGGAGGAGAAGGAGAGAGATGGATGAGGATGGAGGTGCTGATAGGAGCAAGAAGGGGACAGTAATATTCCAACACCGCCACCATGTCTCTCACCTGGCCTAGGTGTGTGGCTAAAGTGGAGACCGCCGTGTGTTAGAGCAGCAATGGAAGCAGTGTCAGAGGAAGAAAGCCAGGTTTCAGTAATTGCTAGAAAATTGAAAGCATTAGAAACAAACAGGTCATGAACAGTTGTATGTTTGTTACAGACAGAGCGTGCATTCCAGAGGGCACAAGAAAAGAGAGGGGATAAGCGCTGTGGGTTAATGGAGATGATATTGTTGGGATTGTGTGACCTTGAGTTTGTATTATGGGGGACTGAGCGAGAGTCTATAAGTGTGGTGATTGCTGCAGGGCCAGGGTTAGGAGAGATGTCACCAGAAGCAAGCAGTAGTAGCAGTGAGAGTGACAGAAGGTGAGAGTGATACTTGTAGGAGCGGGTATGACTAGACACAGGAGAGTTAGATGGGGAAATATTGCTAAGGAAACAGAGTAGTTCATGAGAAGACAGCATAGGGGATGAGAGGAGGGAGGGAGAGATAAGGATAGTGTGGGGATTATTGATGTTATAAGGGCATACAGTGAGTTTTAGGAAGATGGCAGACAGAAAGATCAGAAAGGACATAGAGAGCATTGTGCAGGTGTACAGTTAGTAAGGATTACCTGTTAGTGGGGTCTGCAGTTTCCCCTCCAGTTTCTAAACTCCATTTCTTAACTCAGCCAATTATAATTCAGAGCCACTTTGAATTTCAGAGCCAAGGCCTTAGAGCAAGCTCTCAGCTGTATATAGTAGTAAAATTAGGATTGGAATGATTTGATTCAAGGCAGCTGTGTTACAAGTAGACTAGTTAAGAAGACTGGAGTTACACACTTGTAAATTAGATGGGGGGGTGAGCAAATGGCTGGGGGATGCACACAGAAATTATACAATGGAGCTGATAACAATTATACAGAAAAAGTCATAAATTCAGACATCAGAGGAAATGCATAACAACCAGGACATGAAATGCAGAGAAGAAAATGCATACCAGTATATTGAAAAAACATTAAAGGGACATGGGATAACAACCAGGGCATGAAATGCAGAGAAGAAAATGCATACCAGTATATTGAAAAAACATTAAAGGGACGTGGGATAACAACCAGGGCATGAAATGCAGAGAAGAAAATGCATACCAGTATATTGAAAAAACATTAAAGGGACGTGGGATAACAACCAGGGCATGAAATGCAGAGAAGAAAATGCATACCTGTGGAGAGATGAGATGATGAATAGTTAGAACAATGCTTCATGATGTTAGTAGAGCATTCTAGATGATAGCATTATGGATTTAACTCCATTTCTTAACTCGGCCACTTATAATTCAGAGCCACTTTGAATTTCAGAGCCAAGGCCTCGGAGCCAGCTCTCAGCTGTATATAGTAGTAAAATTAGGGTTGGAATGATTTGATTCAAGGCAGCTGTGTTACAAGTAGACTCTATAGATACAATAGTATTTTTGTCACATGAAGGGGTTTGATATATTTGAAGGGGAGCTAAAATGCATCTTTTATTGGGCAGCATAACGCAAATCAACTTACGCAAATTGCGTAAAGTCTTTTTTTCAATGGGATTTTCATAGCGCCGATATTATAGGCTTTTCCTGGGAGGCCAAAAAGTGAGTGGTACACCCTATACCGTAAAGATTAGTAATGCATTTTAAAGTCAGTAGTTATGAGTTTTACGCTGCAAAGCTGTAACATAAAACTCATAACTAAAGTGCTAAAAAGTACACTAACACCCATAAACTAACAATTAAACCCTAAACCGAGGCCCTCCCACATCGCAAATACTAAAATAAAATAATTAACCACTAATCTGCCGCTACGGACATCGCTGCCACTATAATAAACATATTAACCCCTAAACTGCCGCACTCCCGCATCGCAAACACTAGTTAAATATTATTACCCCCTAATCTGCTGTCCATAACATCGCCGCCACCTACCTACATTTATTAACCCCTGATCTGTCACCCCCAACGTCGCCACCACTATACTAAAGTTATTAACACCTAAACCTAAGTCTAACCCTAACCCTAACACCCACTAACTTAAATATCATTAAAATAAATCTAAAGAAAACCTACTATTAATAACTAAATAATTCATATTTAAGAGTAAATACCTGTAAAATAAACCCCAAACTAGCTACAATATATCTAATAGTTACATTGTATCTAGCTTAGGGTTTATTTTTATTTTACAGGCAAGTTTGTATTTATTTTAACTAGGTAGAATAGTTACTAAAAAGTTATTAACTATTTACTAACTACCTAGCTAAAATAAATACAAATTTACCTGTAAAATAAAACCTAACCTGTCTGACACTAACACCTAACTTTACACTACAATTAAATAAATTACTTAAATTAAATACAATTAACCAAATTAAATGCAAATACCTAAATTACAAAAAAAAAACTAAATTACACAAAATAAAAAAACAAATTACAAGATATTTAAACTAATTACACCTAATCTAAAAGCCCTATCAAAATAAAAAAGCCCCCACAAAATAAAAAAAAAAACCTTAGCCTAAACTAAACTACCAATAGCTCTTAAAAGGGCATTGCCCCAAAGAAATCAGCTCTTTTACCTGTAAAAAAAATAAAAACAACCCCCCAACAGTAAAATTCACCACCCACATAACTAAACCCCCCAAAAAAACCCTAACTAAAAAAACCTAAGCTCCCCATTGCCCTGAAAAGGGCATTTGGATGGGCATTGCCCTAAAAAGGGCATTTAGCTCTATTGCTGCCCAAACCCTAATCTAAAACTAAAACCCATCCAATCGTCTTCAATTGTCAATGAAGCCGGGAGAAGTCCTCAATGAAGCAGCAAGAAGTCCTCAACGAAGCCGGGAGAAGTCTTCATCCAAGCCGGGAGAAGTGGTTCTCTAGATGGTCAGAAGTCTTCATCCAGACGGCATCTTCTATCTTCATCCATCCGGCGTGGAGCAGGTCCATCTTCAAGACATCCGGTGGAGCCAATAGGATTATTTCAACCTCAATTCCGATTGGCTGATAGAATTCTATCAGCCAATTGGAATCTAAGGGACGCCATCTTGGATGACGTCACTTAAAGGAACCTTTATTCGTCAGGAGTCATCGTAAGAAGAGGATTCTCCATGCCGGATGTCTTGAAGATGGACCCGCTCCACGTCGGATGGATGAAGATAGAAGATGCTGTCTGGATGAAGACTTCTGCCCATCTGGAGGACCACTTCTCCTGGCTTAGATGAAGACTTCTCCCAACTTCGTTGAGGACTTCTTGCCGCTTCATTGAGGACTTCTCCCGGCTTTGTTGACAATGGATGTCCGGTCTTCAAAACTGTAAGTTAGTGTTAGGTTTTTTTTAAGGGTTTATTGGGGGGGTTTTAGTTTTAGATTAGGGTTTGGGCAGCAATAGAGCTAAATGTCCTTTTAAGGGCAATTCCCATCCAAATGCCCTTTTCAGGGCAATGGGGAGCTTAGGTTTTTTTAGTTAGGGTTTTATTTGGGCGGTTGGTTGTGTGGGTGGTGGGTTTTACTGTTGGGGGGTTGTTTGTATTTTTACAGGTAAAAGAGATGATTTCTTTGGGGCAATGCCTTGCAAAAGGCCCTTTTAAGGGCTATTGGTAGTTTAGTTTAGTTTAGGCTAGGGTTTTTTTTTATTTTGGGGGGATTTTTATTTTGATAGGGCTATTAGATTAGGTGTAATTAGTTTAAACATCTTCTAACTTGTTTTTTATTTTGTGTAATTTAGTGGGGGTTTTTTTTGTTGTAATTTAGGTATTTGTATTTAATTTAGTTAATTGTATTTAATTTAGGAAATTTATTTAATTGTAGTGTAAGGTTAGGTGTTAGTGTAAGACAGGTTAGGTTTTATTTTACGGGTAAATTTGTATTTAATTTAGCTAGGTAGTTAGTAAATAGTTAATAACTATTTAGTATCTATTCTACCTAGTTAAAATAAATACAAACTTGCTGTAAAATAAAACCCTAAGCTAGATACAATGTAACTATTAGTTATATTGTAGCTAGCTTAGGGTTTATTTTACAGGTATTTAGTTTTAAATAGGAATTATTTCGTTATTAATAGTAGGTTTTCTTTAGATTTATTTTAATTATATTTAAGTTAGTGGTCATTAGGGTTAGGGTTAGACTTAGGTTTAGGGCAGGGGTGTCCAAACTTTGCTCTCCAGAGGTTTTGCAACTACATTTCCGATGATGCTCAGCCAGCATTTTATCTAGCTGAGCATCATGGGAAATGTAGTTCCAAAACCTCTGGAGAGCAAAGTTTGGACACCCCTGGTTTAGGGTTTAATAACTTTAGTATAGTGGCAGCGACGTTGGGGGCTGCAGATTATGGGTTTATAAATGTAGGTAGGTGGCGGCGATATTAGGGGTGGCAGATTAGGGGTTAATAATATTTAACTAATGTTTGTGATGCAGGAGTATGGCGGTTTAGGGGTTAAAATGTTTATTATAGTGGCGGCGACGTTGGGGGTGGCAGATTAGGGGTTAATAAGTATAATGCAGGTGTCGGCGGTGTTGGGGCGGCAGATTAGGGGTTAATAAGTGTAAGTTTAGACTCAGGCTTCATGTTAGGGTGTTAGGTGTAAACATAAATTTTGTTTCCCCATAGGAATCTATTGGGCTGCGTTAAGGAGCTTTACGCTGCTTTATTGCAGGTGTTAGGCTTTTTTCAGTCGGCTCTCCCCATTGATGTCTATGGGAAAATCGTGCACGAGCACGTACAACCAGCTCACCACTGACTTAAGCAGAGCTGGTATTGGAGTGCGGTTTATAAAAACCTGTAATACCAGCGCTGCAGGTAAATGAGCATTGACAATAACGTCCAAGCTAGCACCGCACCCCTCATAACGCAAAACTCATAATCTAGCCATTAGTTTCTTTCTGAGAACAAACAAAACAAGACTATGTGGAATATAAGATTATTTTTTGCAGAATACATAGATAAATAAAAAGCATTTTATGAGTACTTCATAAAAACTAAACATTTACCCATATATATTTAAACACATAATTGTAAAAAAAATCTCATCTAGATATTCTAAGGCTTTTTTTTGCTTTGGTTACACTAATATGTCTAGCATTTACTGTATTTACTGTTTAATAGGTCTTTAACGAGACATCAAAACCATGTCTTTCCTTTTGTGAGTCAGATAGAGCATACAGTTTTAAACATATTTGCATTATACTTCTATGATCAAATTTTCTTTCTTCTCTTAGTATCCTTTGTGAAAGAAGCACCAATGCATTTCTGGAAACTAGTTGAACACATCAGGTGACCCAATGACAAGAGGCATATATGTGCAATCACCAATCAGCATCTAGCTCCCAGTAGTACATTTCTACACCTGATCTTACCTAGGTATGCTTTTCAATAAACGATACAAAAAGAAAAAAGAATAATTAGATAATAGAAGTAAATTGGGAAATTGGCCAAAATTGTATGCTCTATATGAATCGTGAAATAAATATTTTGGGCTTCATGTTCCTTTAAGAAAAATTTTAATAACTGTACTCAAAAGAGGTCATGATATGTTTTAAACAGGTACACTGTTAAATTTGAAAAGTCTAAATCATGTGTAAATGAACTGTTAAAGTACAAGGGAGTGTTTTATTAATGATTGCATATTAGAAGCAAGATTGACAGGTTATCATCTGTTTTTCAAACAAATTGAAATGGCTTGATATCCCTAAACCCTGGAGAAAAACAAACAAAATGTGATTCAGTTTGCATGGTAATTGGGGATGATTATTATTAAAGGTGTCAGTGTTTGTTGGAATACAAACTGCAGACAATACTAAATAAGAAAGTCTTGTTTCTTTCACTATTCCTGGTTGATAGCTGTAGATGGCATATTATTATCCTTGTAATAACTACGCATTGTTCAAAATGTCTTGTAATTTTTATATAATTAATACATTTTCCCATTTAAAAAGTTGTCAATTATAGTATTTCCTTCTTTTAACTTAGTCATTACATAAAATGTCATGAGATCTCTTATCGAAAGGGGAAATTCTCCAGTTATTAGGTAATTGCATTTTTTTGGGAGGGTCACAAATATAAATAAGCTTATATCAATCCCACCAAAGACATATACAGATATTACCCAAAATATTGGTATTTTGTATCCACCATTCATTATTTTAAATGTAACAGAACAAAAACTTCACTTTTGATTTAGACTTCACATTTTACTTCAAACAGTAAAACAAATAAGAATGGCATGGGCAAACATATTGTTACTCTTAATGTAAAAGTTCTTAGGATAGCCTTTGGAGATTTTAAGTGCAATCAAGTACTTTCTGTAGTTCTTAATAAGATGTCTACATCTTTCGAATGGGGTATTGGCCCACTCTTCTTAAGCAAACTGCTTCAGTTCTCCAGTTTTGATGGGTGCCTTTTCCCAAATATGAGTTCCACTCTTTCCATACATGCTTGATGGGTTCTTTTTTAAATATGTTTCGGGCTATTATCCTGCTCAAGACCTTTGACTGAGACACAGCTATTTGACACTGGGCAGTAAGTTTTTCTCCAGAATGCCTTGATAGTCTTCTGATTTAATCATGCCCTGCACAGATTATAGATACCCAGTGCTAGAGTCAGCAACACAATTCCAAAACATCACTGAGCCTCCTTCATGTTACATGGTAGGTATGATGTTCTTTTCTTTGGAAGCTCTTTTTTCTTCTTCTGTAAACACGAAGCTGTTGTGATTTGCCAAAAAAGCTCTACTTTTGATTTTTATGTCCAAAGGACATGCATTTTGGTTAACTCCGGTCAGGCTTTTATTTATTATTATTTATTAAAGTGTACCAATACTTTCAATCACATCTGTAGCATAACCCCCCTCATGTAAAAATATCTGTTCAAATACCAGGTTTCATTTCTTTATATTGGTCAAGTGATTGTTATAATAAAAATATCACCTGACACAATTTATCTTGTTCTGTCTGTTTTTCACGGCTCATAAAACTTTGTTTCCCTGAACAAATATTACATTTTAGGTACCTAAGAAAGGGGTTGATCACAAACTTGCATTTGCATTTGGCAGATAATAATTTCTGAATATTGGCTAGTGTGATTTTCCAGTTACCCTAAAATGCTTTTGCAGTGAATTCCCCTGAAGCTCAATAGTAACTTCCTGAAAACAATCTAGGTGTTAGAAATTATATAACAGATTGGGGCCTGTATCTTAATTGATCTGTTTAATAGTGTGTAGTGATACTAATATATGTTCTGTATGCAATCAACCTGTTATGCTCCAAAACCACACAGATATGTGTTTTTTTAAGGGATTTGAACAGGGTCATTATCAGTATAGTAGGTATATGTATTTGTTTGGCAATTGATTTTTCTATTTTTTTCTTAGTGTAAAAGTGGTAATTACTAAGGCCTAGATTTGGAGTTTTGTCGGTAACGACCCGCGTAGCTAACGCTGGCTTTTTTCTGGCCGCACCATAAAAATAACTCTGGTATTGAGAGTCTACAAAAAGGCTGCGTTAGGCTTCAAAAAAGGAGCATAGAGCATTTTTAACGCAGCTTCAACTCTCGATACCAGAGCTGCTTACGCAAGCGGCCAGCCTCAAAAACGTGCTCGGGCACGATTCCCCCATAGGAAACAATGGGGCTGTTTGAGCTGAAAAAAAACCTAACACCTGCAAAAAAGCCGCGTTCAGCTCTTAACGCAGCCCCATTGTTTGCTATGGGGAAACACTTCCTACGTCTGCACCTAACACCCTAACATGTACCCCGAGTCTAAACACCCATAACCTTACACTTATTAACCCCTAATCTGCCGCCCCCGCTATCGCTGACCCCTGCATATTATTTTTAACCCCTAATCTGCCGCTCCGTAAACCGCCGCTACTTACATTATCCTTATGTACCCCTAATCTGCTGCCCCTAACACCGCCAACCCCTATATTATATTTATTAACCCCTAATCTGCCCCCCACAACGTCGCCTCCACCTGCCTACACTTATTAACCCCTAATCTGCCGAGCGGACCGCACCGCTACTATTATAAAGTTATTAACCCCTAATCCGCATCACTAACCCTATAATAAATAGTATTAACCCCTAATCTGCCCTCCCTAACATCGCCGACACCTAACTTCAAACATTAACCCCTAATCTGCCGACTGGAGCTCACCGCTACTATAATAAATGTATTAACCCCTAAAGCTAAGTCTAACCCTAACACTAACACCCCCCTAAGTTAAATATAATTTTTATCTAACGAAATTAATTAACTCTTATTAAATAAATTATTCCTATTTAAAGCTAAATACTTACCTGTAAAATAAATCCTAATATAGCTACAATATAAATTATAATTACATTGTAGCTATTTTAGGATTAATATTTATTTTACAGGCAACTTTGTAATTATTTTAACCAGGTACAATAGCTATTAAATAGTTAAGAACTATTTAATAGTTACCTAGTTAAAATAATAACAAAATTACCTGTAAAATAAATCCTAACCTAAGTTACAATTAAACCTAACACTATACTATCATTAAATTAATTAAATAAAATACCTACAATTACCTACAATTAAACCTAACACTACACTATCAATAAATAAATTAAATACAATTCCTACAAATAACTACAATGAAATAAACTAACTAAAGTACAAAAAATAAAAAAGAACTGTTACAAAAAATAAAAAAATATTTACAAACATAAGAAAAATATTACAACAATTTTAAACTAATTACACCTACTCTAAGCCCCCTAATAAAATAACAAAGACCCCCAAAATAACAAAATGCCCTACCCTATTCTAAATTACTACATTTCAAAGCTCTTTTACCTTACCAGCCTTGAACAGGGCCCTTTGCGGGGCATGCCCCAAGAAATTCAGCTCTTTTGCCTGTAAAAAAAAACATACAATACCCCCCCCCAACATTACAACCCACCACCCACATACCCCTAATCTAACCCAAACCCCCCTTAAATAAACCTAACACTAAGCCCCTGAAGATCTTCCTACCTTGTCTTCACCCTACCAGGATTCTATCAGCCAATCGGAATTAAGGTAGGAATATTCTGATTGGCTGATGGAATCAGCCAATCAGAATCAAGTTCAATCCGATTGGCTGATTCGATCGGCCAATCAGATTGAGCATGCATTCTATTGGCTGTTCCGATCAGCCAATAGAATGCAAGCTCAATCTGATTGGCTGATTGGATCAGCCAATCGGATTGATTTTGATTCTGATTGGCTGATTCCATCAGCCAATCAGAATATTCCTACCTTAATTCCGATTGGCTGATAGAATCCTATCAGCCAATCTGAATTCGAGGGACGCCATCTTGGATGACGTCCCTTAAAGGAACCGTCATTCGGCTAGTAGGCGTCGGGAGAAGAGGATGTTCCGCGTCGGAGGTCTGCAAGATGGATCCGGAAGAAAGAAGATTGAAGATGCCATTGATAGAAGACTTCATCCGGATCATGGACCTCTTCAGCTCCCGCTTGGATGAAGACTTCAGCCGGATCATGGACCTCTTCAGCCCCCCGCTTGGGCTTGGATCAGGACATCAGAGGAGCTCTTCAGGACGAATCGGTGAACCTGGTAGGGTGAAGACAAGGTAGGAAGATCTTCAGGGGCTTAGTGTTAGGTTTATTTAAGGGGGGTTTGGGTTAGATTAGGGGTATGTGGGTGGTGGGTTGTAATGTTGGGGGGGGGTATTGTATGTTTTTTTTACAGGCAAAAGAGCTGAATTTCTTGGGGCATGCCCCGCAAAGGGCCCTGTTCAGGGCTGGTAAGGTAAAAGAGCTTTGAAATGTAGTAATTTAGAATAGGGTAGGGCATTTTGTTATTTTGGGGGTCTTTGTTATTTTATTCGGGGGCTTAGAGTAGGTGTAATTAGTTTAAAATTGTTGTAATATTTTTCTTAAGTTTGTAAAAAAAAATTTATTTTTTGTAACTTAGTTCTTTTTTATTTTTTGTACTTTAGTTAGTTTATTTCATTGTAGTTATTTGTAGGAATTGTATTTAATTTATTTATTTATAGTGTAGTGTTAGGTTTAATTGTAGGTAATTGTAGGTATTTTATTTAATTAATTTAATCATAGTATAGTGTTAGGTTTAATTGTAACTTAGGTTAGGATTTATTTTACAGGTAATTTTGTTATTATTTTAACTAGGTAACTATTAAATAGTTCTTAACTATTTAATAGCTATTGTACCTGGTTAAAATAATTACAAAGTTGCCTGTAAAATAAATATTAATCCTAAAATAGCTACAATGTAATTATAATTTATATTGTAGCTATATTAGGATTTATTTTACAGGTAAGTATTTAGCTTTAAATAGGAATAATTTATTTAATAAGAGTTAATTAATTTCGTTAGATAAAAATTATATTTAACTTAGGGGGGGTGTTAGGGTTAGACTTAGCTTTATGGGTTAATACATTTATTATAGTAGCAGTGAGCTCCGGTCGGCAGATTAGGGGTTAATGTTTGAAGTTAGGTGTCGGCGATGTTAGGGAGGGCAGATTAGGGGTTAATACTATTTATTATAGGGTTAGTGATGTGGATTAGGGGTTAATAACTTTATAATAGTAGCGGTGCGGTCCGCTCGGCAGATTAGGGGTTAATAAGTGTAGGCAGGTGGAGGCGACGTTGTGGGGGGCAGATTAGGGGTTAATAAATATAATATAGGGGTCGGCGGTGTTAGGGGCAGCAGATTAGGGGTACATAGCTATAATGTAGGTGGCGACGCTTTGCGGTCGGCAGATTAGGGGTTAATTATTGTAGGTAGCTGGCGGCGATGTTGTGGGGGGCAGGTTAGGGGTTAATAAATGTAATACAGGGGTCGGCGGTGTTAGGGGCAGCAGATTAGGGGTACATAAGTATAACGTAGGTGGCGGTCGGCAGATTAGGGGTTAAAAAAATTTAATTGAGTGGCGGCGATGTGGGGGGGCCTCAGTTTAGGGGTACATAGGTAGTTTATGGGTGTTAGTGTACTTTAGAGTACAGTAGTTAAGAGCTCTATGAACCGGCGTTAGCCCAGAAAGCTCTTAACTACTGACTTTTTTCCTGCGGCTGGAGTTTTGTCGTTAGATGTCTAACACTCACTTCAGCCACGACTCTAAATACCGGAGTTAGAAAGATCCCATTGAAAAGATAGGATACGCAATTTACGTAAGGGGATCTGCGGTATGGAAAAGTCGCGGCTGAAAAGTGAGCGTTAGACCCTATTTTGAGTGACTCCAAATACCGGAGTTAGCCTAAAACCAGCGTTAGGAGCCTCTAACGCTGGTTTTCACGGCTAACGCCAAACTCCAAATCTAGGCCTAAGGTTTTAACTTTAATTGATTGAGCATTTATTATTTGTATTTGTTTGATAACATTGTTTCCCTGTGTCATTAAATATGCCAGGGGTAATTTCAGTCTGTTTTGCCATGCTCAAAAACAATGCCCTTTTAGCTGTGTATGTAAAAATAGCCCCATAGCTGTGTTGTTAAGGATAGAAAGATTAGATTTTTGATTAGTAGTATAAAATAGAATATATTAAGCACAGGGTCATTTTTCACTTAAATGATAAGGGAAGAAAAGTCCTATAGATAAACAATTAATATAGCTGCTTCTGATTGCATTAAAAAGAATTTATATGCAGCCATTAATATACCAATAATTATAAAAAGATAGATTGGGATCATAACCTAAATTGAAGAATCTAAGTGTAAATAAGTATCATTTGTTGAAAGTCTATATAAGTATGATATTTAGTTCATGTATTCCTTGATCAGTTTTTTTTTAATACATACAATTGAATGGAACAGGTGTAGCCTGCATGTATTTTTCAAATTTACCAAATATTTTTACAGTTTATTTTTTCCTTCTCATGTTTTACATAAACTGCTAGATGATGCAAAATAAAATAAATCTAATTTTCAGTTACCAATTAGTTTTAAATTGTAAAATAAAACAAACAAACAAAAAACAAACTTGTGGTCTCCTGAAATAATGATATATGATATGTGTGTTTCTCACAGAAAAATAGGACTTAAATTGATGTTTAAAAACTACAGGGGTGAAAAATTCTCAGCAGTGAATGTGTTAGACATAATATGTACACATTTATCTGAAAACTGTATCCAATTAGGGAATATCAGAAACAAAATCTATTAGTTTATATGTACAACAAAATATTATAGGTTAATATAGTCAACATAAAAATATTTTCCACATTCCATCCTAGAATCTTTTCATAATACACAAATAAGAGGAGCACCAGGCAGATCCAACAATAAAAAGTAGCTTTTAGTTTGCTTCTGCAGCTTCCATTAAAATGTTCATTTACATCAACATCATCAACACAGATAGAACAGCATTTCCAGCTTACGCGTTTCGGCGATAGCCGTAGTCATAGCATAACGAAACTATACACATTGAACCTCTTTAAAATGCCTACCGTGCTCTGATAGGTTAAATAACAACATGGTGCTGACTATCTGATTGGGTGAGATGTTTGATCTGTGAGAACTCCCCTTATAGGTAACTGAGCTAGTGTGTAATTGGAAACCCTTAAGATTTAACTCATTAGCTGCTGTATAAGTAAAAAATTCTATTACTAATGCTACTTCAGCAATATCTACCGGGTTTCAAACGGTCAGGATATGTATTGTTGCCACATTTGCTTATACTGACTACTATACTCTCAAGTCTCAAATATAGACACATTTTAACCCCTTAATGACCAATGGTGTGCAGGGTATGTCCTCCAAAAAATACCCTTAATGACCGAGGACGTACCCTGTACGTTGTCGGTCTCTGAAAGCGGTGGAAGCAATACTGATCACTTCCAGCAGCTTTCCAATTATTGCAGTGATTCCTCGATATCGAGGCATCCTGCAATAACCTTTTTTAGCAGTCTGATGCAGAGAGAGCCACTCTGTGGACCTCTCTGCATTGGCCATCGATGGCCGCAATTGTTGGTGGGTGGGAGCCGGCGTGGGAGGCGGGTTGGCAGCCATCGTTGTCTTCTTTGATGCAGAGGGGTGGAATAGGGGGTGGGGTAGCTGGGGGCATACACGGACGAGCACACGTGCACCAGGGGGCGGGCTCATGCACGGGATGTTGAAGAAAAATTGGGAGAAAGAGGGATATAAAAATAAAATAAAAATGATCTAAGGGATCTGGGAGGGGGCGGGGAGTTGGTTTTTTGTGGTGGAAGATACACTATAGAATAAAATGTAAAAAAAAATAAAAAATAATCTTTTATTGTAAACTGGGTATTGGCAAGATGGCTCCCAATAAGTTAGAGGGGGAGAGTTAGAGAGCTGTTTGGGGGGGGGATCAGGAAGGTTGATGGCCAAGGGGGGATCCTACACAGCAGCATATGTAAATATGCTTTAAAAACTTAAGAAAAAATTAAAATATTGCTTTTATTTTATTACTGGCAGACTTTCTGCCAGTACTTAACATGACGGGGACAATTGTGGGGTGCGGGAAGGAAAAGAGCTGTTTGGGAGGGATTAAGGGGTGTGATGTGTCAGGTGGGAGGCTGATCTCTACACTAAATCTACAATTAACCCTGCAAATTCTCTACAAGCTACCTAATTAACCCCTTCACTGCAAGCCATAATACACGTGTGATGCGCAGCAGCATTTAGCGGCCTTCTAATTACCAAAAAGCAATGCCAAAGCCATATATGTCTGCTATTTCTGAACAAAGTGGATCCCAGAGATGCATTTTCAACCATTTGTGCCATAATTGCACAAGCTGTTTGTTAATAATTTCAGTGAGAAACCTAAAATTGTGAAAAATTTAACGTTTTTTTTAATTTGATCGCATTTGGTGGTGAAATGGTGGCATGAAATATACCAAAATGGGCCTAGATCAATACTTTTGGTTGTCTACTACACTACACTAAAGATAAAATTAACCCTGCAAGCTCCCTACATGCTCCCTAATTAACCCCTTCACTGCTGGGCATTATACACGTGTGGTGCACAGTGACATTTAGCGGCCTTCTAATTACCAAAAAGCAATGCCAAAGCCATATATGTCCAGGGGTGGACTGAGACCAACCAGGGCCCCTGGGCAAAAGTGTGGCAGGGCCTCCCACCCCCTCTTTGCTCCACCTATTTACCTACCTTCTCTGCCCTTCCTGCACCCTATTGCCCCCCATATCCTGTGCCCCTCCCACCTCCCTTGTCCCTCCCACCTCATATGCCCCTCCCACCTCATATGCCCCTCCCCCACCATGTTTTTAATTGCCATATAGAGACAATTTATTTCTTAAATATTTTTAATAAGGACTAAATATTGTAAATTAGCAAGTGCTTATGCCAAGAAAAAATAATAATCCCTATGCCTATATGCACTACAGTATGGAGCAGAAAGTAATGAGGGGCAGACAAGGGGGTAAAATTACTTGTTACTGGCAGCTAAAGAGGTAAAAATCATTCATTTGTATTTTGTATATTTCCTTTAAATAAGAGATACATGATCCTATAAGTATGCGTCTATACTAAATAAAGATAAAACTATCTCCATTTTAACTGAAACCAGGGCAGATTTAGAGAAATCAATTTTAAAGGGAGAGTAAAGTCAAAATTAAACTTTAAAGGAACATGAAACCCAATTTTTTTTTTCATGATTTAGGTAGAACATTCAATTTTAAAAAACTTTCCAGTTTACTTCTTTTATCAAATTTGTTTCATTCTCTTGGTATAATTTGCTGAAGGAGCAGCAATGCACTACTGGTTTCTAACTGAACACAGGGTGAGCCAATGACAATCGGTATATATATGCAGCCACCAATCAGCAGCTAGAA
Organism: Bombina bombina; assembly: GCF_027579735.1. Lineage (NCBI taxonomy): Eukaryota > Metazoa > Chordata > Amphibia > Anura > Bombinatoridae > Bombina > Bombina bombina. Next base: position 499,386,356 of record NC_069499.1, read on the forward strand.
CCTAGGTTCTTTGCTGCTCCTGAGATTTCCTAGAAAAACCTTTCAGCAATGGATAAGAGAAGGAAGTAAATTGGAACGTTGTTTAAAATGTTATGCTCTGTCTAAATCATGAATGTCTAATTATCACTTTACTGTTTTACATACAATTTTAAACACCACTCATTACAATTGACTTCTATTATCTAAGTTGCTTATGCTTAATTAACTTCCTATCATTTGTTGAAAAGCATACCTGGGTAGGTTAAGGAGCAGCAATGGACTACTGGGATTTAGCTGAAGATTGGTGGATGCACATATATGCCTCTTGTTATTGGCTCACCCAACATGCTCAGCTAGCTCCCAGTAGGACATTGCTGTTCCCCTCCTATAGCATCTCATGTAGAGATATACAGTAGTACTATAGAGATGTCTAACACCCGCCAAAACCTAGTAAATATTTTTTTATTTTATTTTTTTAATTCAACACTCCTTAACAGAAAACCTGTTCCTTAGTATGTGGAAAACCAATTTTTATACAGCACCTTTTTTTTTTTTTTTTTAAATAAATTTTTATTGAAGTTGTGAGATTGACAAACAAAAGAGAAACAAAAATAATTCGTCCAAAGGCAGGTAATTACATTCGAGTTAGGTACAAATTACAATAGCATATCATATTCCAATGGAGCATGAGAGAAGGCATGGACGAATCAAAATTTAACTTCACTTTTATAGTTTAATGTATAGCATATGTATTATGTTCCCCAAAACGACAGAAGGAAACCTCTGTATAATCTAAGTTAACCATAGCGTAATAAGGGGATATGGCTTATGTTTCGGTCACTCCTGGACCATAGCATGTGAGGGAGGGAGGGAGTTCAGCGGGCGAGAGCCGCTCGTATTAAAGAGGGGGAAGGGGAAGGGAGGGGCGGAGCCTATTAAGGTATATCAGTAAATGAATAGAAGAATAAAGGGAAGCAATATGGGGACAAATTATATGCATGGCATGGGTGAATAAGATACAACAAAATATCCAGCATCATTAACATATAAAAACTGAGAGACCACTGTTAAACCAAGCATATTAGTATACACTACTATTAAACCAAGGGCATCAGTACACAACAGATGATATATAGCCAAGGGAGGCATCATAATAATCAGTCACTGCGTATAATGAATTCTAGTAACTATAGGGGTCCTATCTATAGAGGGGCACATACTCGCAGAGATTGTTACAAAGGAGTAGGGAGCTATTGTATACACATTGTTATCAAGGGGCTAGGATGATAGGAGCTTGTCATGGCTAAATGGAAATAAAGCTTAGAACATCTCCTAGAGATAAGTATGTACTGCTGGTAAAACTACCCAATGTAACTGTTTGAATATAAGTATTAGATCAATGTGTGAAATCTTTAAAATGGTTACAGTTAGCTCCATAGTACGAATATATAACAGATATATTAGTCTCTCCTTGGCCTATATGTATTAATCCTGTGAAGAGATTGGCTTGTCCTATCCCACAGACTCAGCCTCTGTCCATAGAACAAGGACTGTTGTTTTAGGTTTAAATAAGGGCAAGAGTAGGCTTTAAAGTCTCAGTTGGGGATATCATAGATCAGGGTAGTGAGAGACCATCAATTAAGTAAAAGGAGTATATGGTCCTAGGTATTGGTCTCATAGCATTATCCCCTGTATTAGATAATAGTGCAATTAACCCCTACAACGGTTAATGTTGCTAGCTGTTTAAGATACTATGTTGATCAGTAAGTAGTGTATCTACCTCCCCTATGCGTTGCACCCTCTGTTTGGAGATGTTTGAAGGCCATTATTAATTATCAATATTCTACAAAGCTCCACCAAAAACAAACAGTGAGATCTGGAATGTACAGTGTAACAAAGAAAGCCTTTGACAAACTATAAGAGCGCTATGTAAATAAAAATTAGTTAGGTAAGTAAACATGCTGTTTACACAATTAAAGGCAGTATCTAATAACAGTGCAAGATGGTATACATTATATATTACTAGTCTATAATATTTAGTATAGACATGACATAGGTTATGGACTGATACCAACTAGCCTGAGCTGTCCTTGTGAGGCACTATGTCCTGCAGGTAAATCTCTGGATTCTAATTAAACATTGTATATACAACAATCCTTCAAACACACTTAATTAATGGATAAACAGTAGAACAAAGTGGAGTTGAACATTACAGATAACTAGGTCTCCAATCAACTTCAGTGAATAAGTTGAGGGGGTATGGGGTAGTAGGAGGTGTGGGAGTTGCGAGCGTTAGTAATGTGGAATGTACGTGGGGTTGCACTGAGCGTTGTAGTTATATAGCTGTATTGTATGGTGGACCAAGTGTTGTGGGGGTCAGAGTTGAGTTAGGTTCGGTCAGTGGAAGAGAGAGGGGGAACCGGGGGATGAGAGCATTCAGAGAGGGAAAATGTTTTGTGAGTTAAATAGATTTAGCAATAAGATCAGATGAAGCCATGAAGGAGGGGGTGCCAGGAAGGAGAGGGGGGCGGGAATAGAGGGGGTCTTCATCTGGGGAGAGATTAAACATTCATCCTATAGAGGAAGTTATAGGGAGTTGGTTAAATAGAAAACCTTAAGTTGATAATAGTGAGCTCTAGAATTCAAACACATGTCTAGCTGAAGAGAGGGTCTTACTTGTAAAACAGATCATAAAACAAATGCAAACATGATAACTTTACAAACAAGAACTAAAAACCATCTGTAATATAGGGTCATGGGATATATCAGGTAGGGAATAGTATGGCGTAGAGATGTCTGGTATCGTCCTTTGTGCGCTTAAGAGTGTAATAATGTGAGATGAAATATAGACCCTATAGTCAGGTAATTATGTCAGGGGGCATGGCGGTCGGAGTGGATATTGGTTTCTCTATTTGGGCACATGTGCTTACTGAGTCCTGTGGGGGTAATTCCTAGTAGAGAGATAAAGTATGAGGTGTGTTCTAAGTTTGGCTAGGGATTGATAAGAGTCAAATTATGGAATCAATATCTGTAATAACAAAGGACAAAGGGATTTGGACCGCTACAGTCATCTGTCATATTTGTAGAAGGGAGGTAGCTGTCTACATGAGGGTCCTAGAAGAGATCCGGAGTAGTATACCCGGGTTGAGTTAGCTAGAGCTTGTGTGTAGGTAAGAGCACATTGAACATGAGCTTAAACATTTCTCAATTTTATTTATACCATTAGAAACATCACAGTAAAACATAACAGTAACAACAGAACTGAAGAACTTTTAACAACAATCAATGAAATGACAGAGGAAACATAACCAGACTTCGGTGGTATCATCAGTATAGAACCCAGATCGTGGAGTCAACATTATCTCTGGACTCCATGAGTGGGATCAAGGTGTCTCAAAGAGTGGGAATGAGAGGGGAGGGAAGGGGAAAAAAAAAAGATGAATAAGATAGGTGGGAAAGAGACATCTGTATAATGTCCGGGAAAACTGACCCAGAATGTTGTTCTATCTTTTTTCCAGTTCAGGTGTCATCGTTGGGGGTTGAAATGTCCTTTCTCTTGGTTTGGTAGCTGAATCTTTGTGGTAAGGGGTGCCACACTGGGGCTGTGGCATTGAGTTTCTCTGTTCTTTTGGTAGTATCTTGAGGTTGGTTTGAGGGGTGGAGAAGCTTCAAGAACTGCAGGAGTTTGATTCCCTGTTCTGGTGTAGAGATGGAATAAGAGCAGTCGTCAATTTGAAGAAAAAGCTTGACTGGGAACCCCCACCTATACTTGATATTATTTTGACGAAGACATTGGGTCACTTGTTGAAAAGAGCGCCTCTTAGACAAGGTGTGTGAGGATAAGTCTGGGAATATCTGAATGGTTTGAAATGGGTCTTTTAGGTTTTTGTTCTGGAACGAGGCTCTGAGGATCCTTTCTTTGAATGATGTAATCTTGCTATAACGTCTCTGGGTGACCCTGAGGGTGAGTTTCTAGGGCGAAGGGCTCGATGCGCTCTATCTATAAGTGCCTCCTGATCTCGTATGGGGCCTAGTAGCTCACTGAAAAGGTCCATCAGGTATTTGGTGAGATCTGAGGTTCCAATATCCTCTGGTATGCCCCATATCCTTATGTTGTTACGACGTGAGCTGTCTTCCAGATCCGCCTTTTTGGATTCTAGGTCTGTTATCATTTCTGTGAGGGACTGGGTATAGGCAAGGAGATTGGAATGATCCAGATGAAGATCCTCCTGTTTCTTCTCCGGAGTTTCTGTCCTGTCCCCCAGAGAAGATATGTCTATTTTAAGTTCTGAGACCAAGGCCTTAAGCTCCTGTTTTAGTAATGAATGGTGATAGTCCATCTTATCCGATAGCTCCTTGATGGAGTCTACAATGGAGGTGTAGGAATCAGGAGACCTTCCGCTAGGGTGGGCAGTGGCTCTATGGTTTCCTCTGGTGGTGATTAATGATTCTCTAGAGTCCTCATCTGACACGTCCTGTTCATACATGGCTTTATTAGAGAAGTGATCCCAAAGTGTCCATTTAGGGACGTCAGAGTGTTTGGGTTTCTTTTTCTGTGAGTGAGCCATGTTGAGATATAAAGGTGTAGTAGAGTGTCAGACTAGCCTTCAGAGTATAGTAGGAATGACCTCTATGAGTAGTGGCAGGTGAAGATAATAGTCCTGGCACCCCCAAAGGCTTGTATACTTAGAACTCCATCATGTAGAGCCGGTGGGCTTCTTGAAATCGGCAATAGGTGTCAATTATCACAGGGAATGGTTTGTTATAAAATCATGAGGGCTACCTCCAGACTGTCTCTCCCCTGGGGAAGGTGCTCTACTCTGAGCGAGGAAGGAAAAAGGGATTTGGGATATGACCCGTAGGCTAGAAGGGCCGACGGGAAGGGGAGGAGAGAGAACAGAAGGCAGCAGCAAGGAAGAACCTGACTTCACCTTTTGGCATGGTAGTTAAGTACAGGCAAGGTTCTTGGGCCAGTCACTGGAATATATGAAAAAAGTAGAGGGAATTATAGGACTGTGTAGGATATGTCCTCTGCACCACTGGTGTAGTTGGCAAGAGTCAGGTGTAGGTAGTGAGCCCTGAGCTATGGGGTGTCACTGCTGACCAAGTGGGGAACAAGATATTGAAGATCCGTTATGTACACAATGATTCACTCAGTAGAAGGGTTATATGAGTGTCATACTTGATTGTAATCCCTTTAACTAATGCTTCCTCTGCGTAGTCTCCTGATGTGTTATGTGAGGCTGTCCTATTTCTTTACTTGAGTCTGGAGAAATAAAAAAAAAAACATTATAGTAGTGTGTCCAAATTGTGCCACTCCCTGTACCTATAGGGCAGTGGGTTATTGCCCAATCTAACAATTGTGGGGCCTCCGTATGTGCTTAGGCCTTGTAAACTATGGGCCTCCAACATCTGGCTATAATACAATGCTTGTAAAGGGTTGTGCTAAGAAGTCTAGCTGGGCCAGTGGAGTGGTTGGCGTCAGTTTTACAGTCTATATAGATAGAACTGGCCTCGTAAAATGAATCTCGGAGGGAGCATGTGTGAGGTAAACTCACCGGTTGGGGTCACTTCTTGTTGGTGCCGTTCCAGATTCTGCAGATGCAGTGTACAGGGGTCCTAGCCCTGAGTGGACTGTATGAAGGAGCGTGGTTCCCCAGATGTAGTCTGCGTGGGAGAGATGTTGGCACTGCGAAGAGCACCAGACGTGTGACGGGAGGTGAGCAATGCCGCTGCCAATCTCCGGTGTGCGAGGACTGCACACGTGCTCCGTCGATCCGTCACAGTGGTTCCTTTGTGCAGCTAGTCTCCCTGCTTCAATCTAGTGAGTATTGACTGCTGGCTAGAGGGACACGGGGGTACTGCTATTAGGAGCGTAGCGGGGAACAGGCCATGGTGTTGAATTGCTGAATAAGTTAATCCCTCTGAATGGAGCCAAATATGGTTAAAAGTCGGTAACGGTCCTCTAGTATTCTTTTTCTCTCTTCAGCTACTGGAGGAGCACTAAGTTTAGGTAGGGTGGGTATAAATTAGGTGGGAAATGGAAAACAAACTCCAGAAAAATAGGTTGCACTTGGTCCACGGAGCCTTTTGAAAGTGCAGCCACCCGGTGTCATGGCAAGCTCCGCCCCCCGTAAATAAACATTTAACACAATGTAGAGGTTCCCTTACACAGCCCCCTCCCCAGTTCCATATTTTCAGATATATATTATCATAGAGAGGTTCCCTCTGTCTCTCTCGCACACAGCTCCTTCCTTCCCAGTTACTTATATACAGATATATAATATTATAGATATAGATATTGTCTCTCACACACACACACTGACCCCTTCCAAGTACCTTATATACAGATATATAATAACATTATAGAGAGGTTCCCTCTGTCTCACACACACACTGACCCCTCCCAGTTCCTTATATACAGATATATAATATTATAGAGAGGTTCCCTCTGTCTCACACACACACTGACCCCTCCCCAGTACCTTATATACAGATATATAATATTATAGAGAGGTTCCCTCTGTCACACACACAGCTCCCTCCCCAGTTCCTTATATACAGAAATATATTATAGAGGTTCCCTTTGTCACACACACACAGCCCCCTCCCCAGATCCTTAAATACAGATATATATTGTAGAGATCCCCTCTGTCACACACACAGCCATTTTCACAAATCCTTATATACAGATATATTTTATATAGGTCCCCTCTGTCACATACACAGCCATCTTCACAAATCCTTATATACATATATACTGTATATATTAGAGCTTTCCTCTGTCACACACACAGTCCCCTCCCCAGTTCCTTATATACAGATATTTATATATATTGTAGAGGTTCCCTCTGTCACACACACAGACCCTTCCCCAGATCCTTATATACAGATTTATATTATAGAGGTTCCCTTTGTCTCACACACAGACCCCTCCCCAGTTCCTTATATACAGATTTATATTATAGAGGTTCCCTCTGTCATAAACACAGACCCCTCCCCATTTCCTTATATATCGATTTATATTATAGAGGTTTCCTCTGTCACACACACACAGACCCCTCCCCAGATCCTTATCTACAGATATTATAGAGGTTCCCTCTGTCACACATACAGACCCCTCCCCAGTTCCTGATATATCCGTCTATGATCTATCACCTCCTGCCATTAATAGTACACATAGTTGGTTCATTACCACTTTAGTTAACTATATTATGTTAATTAAAAACCTAACTTATCCTACTTAGATTTGTTTTGAAATGCTGAAAAAGTTAAGCGATGAAGTAACAATTTTAGTTAGAAAAAAACCCAAAAAAAACAATAGATTTTAGCATTTACACTGGTATTATTTACAACATCCTATAGTAAAGGGTATTATCAAACATTTGGAACCATTTTTAAATATTTATCAGTCTTATGAGTTGTTGTTTGTTAGTTGTTTTCAGAGCTCTGGGGACACCACAGCTATGATGTTTTACATTCCTCTTGGGAAGTGTGGGACAAAGAAAGCACAATTTTGCAAAAAAGGAAGAAGTGTTTATTTGTCTTTTTAAACATAAGGCTGCTTTGACAGGCAGAAGTTCAGAACGATTCTACTAAATTTTCAAGTTTTATGTATCTTTGTTTTTGCTATTATTATCTCAGTTTTATAATATTTCCTTATTTGGAATTGTTCATTTCTAGCAAAGCAAGGAATATTTCCACTTATAGGAGCGTTTTTTTCACCAAGACTAAAAGAATATAATTAAAAGGTTGCCATGCAGCATGCTACATATTTTCACAAGGAAAGTATGAATTTACACATCAAATACACTGTTTGCCATCTGGCCCTGGCCCCCCCTCCAGCAGCAGCCGGCTCCTTCACCACCCACATTATCTATTACCGGTCCACCTTCCAACATCAAATACAACACTGCTTGCTTGCAAGTTGCAATGCCATCTGGCCTGCCCCTGGCCCCCCTCCGGCAGCTGCCAGCTCCTTCACCACCACAGCCACTATTATCTATTACTGGTCCAGCAACAAATACACAGTCACTGGCTGCTTGCTTGCAAGTTGCAATGCCATCTGGCCCGCCCCTGGCCCCCCTCCGGCAGCAGCCAACCCGGCTCCTTCACAATCATTTACCGGTCCGTAATCTGCTTGGTCCTCTTTGTCACCTCAGTCCACCTCAGTCCTCCTCAGCAGCTCAGCTCCTTCACTGTCTGAAAATCACGTGGGGCCACCGTCTGTCTCCTGCAGCTGCCGCCTAAACCTCTGATACGTTGCACTTAAAATTGTGTGGGCAGGTCATTAATAATATGTGGACTGGATTCCGGATACACACCGGCTGGTCCACATATTGCAGGCTTACTTGTTACACCGGTCCGACTCCTCCACGCTGCTCCCCTCCAGTCTTTCTTTCCTACCTACTTGTGTCACGTAACGTTAATTAAGGCTAACCGGCTCCTGCTTGAGCTAAATAAGCTCCTTCATATCATTCACATGACACGACACAAGTCACGTCTCCTCCACGGTCCACCATCGCACCCGGGCCCCCCCTACCCCCCGTAAAAAAAAAATTCATGTCATCGAGGCGGAGCGAGCGGTCTGTCAAGATGGCCGCCAAACACTAAGGCTCTAAAGACAAGCCAGGAGCTACCAAAATTAACTTAAGCTATTCAGCTCCTTTCTTAATTATTGAGATACATCCAGCTGTGTGAACTAAGCAGGATCATGTAGATACCTTTCAAAAGACTTTCTGTACCATATCGGCAAAGATCCGAGACACGCCGAGATACGGAGGCCTCATAACAGTGACACAGTGAGCCGACGACGGCCGCGTATGCAGAGGTTCAAGCTCCTAACCGATCACCACCGGGTTGCTGTGGCTCACCACTTACCACACATGATGCATTGCCGCGGGCTGTGGCGGCATTGGGAGAGGGCTCCTTGAATGCGAAAGAGGCAGCTGTGACTCCGGTGCGACGGACCCCCCCCGCTCTGGTGTATAGGAAGAATCTGAGTTACGCCCGCTCCTGTCACCGGTAAGCGCACAGTTTAATGGGCAGCGGACACCCGATGGGGGCAAATCAAGTACCCTAAAGAACAGTAAGAAAGCAGTACTATAACATGTTAACCGGGGACTGTGAATTAAGGCGGGCCTAGGTGACACATATCTGAAATTAATTTGGAGAGCAGCAGGGGCCCTCTGCATAAAAGAACAGCATTTAGCTATATGGAAAGATTGCACCACACCTGCAGGACACAAAAAGCAGTCGCTGATCAACACAGCCTTAGTGATAACAACCCTGCACTGACACTGTCAACAAGCTCATAACGATATTTTGCAAAATAAGGACTGCTTTATTAATCCTTATAATAGAAGCTCATGGGATCTGCAAATGGTGCAGGGCTTTGCACACGATATCATCAGTTGCTTGAAATTCGGCAAGAAGTGTTCCATATTATTGCTTAAGAACTCTATTACTGAAATAACGATCTTTAAAAAGGTATCACTCCCTTACTGCAAATGTGTTACTGAATATGCATGAAAGGAATGCCTGCGGATCAGACAAGGCCCAAACTGCTTTCTAAACTGCTCTCTAAGCTCTGAGCTTAACATTAACCACGCGGCTCATACACAACTACTACAAATCTGTTTCCTGAACCCTTGGAGACTCTCTTGGACATTTTTATTAAACACCTAGATCAGAAAAGTGAGAGTTTTGCACAATCTGAACCTAAAACAAAACTATAACAAATAAAGACTTGTTGAAAGTGCATAGCTTTACCGAACTTATAGGCCTTGCCTCAGTCCCCTCCCATTTCCCGCTGTCTTTGATGTCAGTGGGTCATATCCACTTTCCTTTTCCCGATATCGCTCTACAAGAGTAAAACCCCTGGGGAGTGAGGCCTCTTTATCCACTGCAAGTTTGTCCTTTCTTTTTTATATAACCACCAAGCCAATACCTATATCTGGAAAAATGTCGCAAAGGAGGCAAAAGCGACACGGCTCCCCTGCACTCAACTGCCCCTGATGATAGAGAAGGCTGCTCTGACAGATCCAGAAGCTCGTCACCTCAAACACCTGAAACAGCAATTGATCCACCCATTACCTACAAGACCATCAAAGCTTTGATAGATCAGGTTAAAGTTTGCATAAAAGAAGAATGTGCAGACTTGAAAAAAGACATTTTGGACTTGGGCCGCAGAGTTGACTCACTTGAGGAGCATGAATATGTCTTTTCTCAGAAGATAGCTGAATTGACGTCCAAAGTCTCACATCACCACCAAAGTTTCGCAGACATGGAAGACAAGCTAGACGACCTCGAAAACTAGGCACAATAATTTGCGCTTTCGAGGCATTCCTGAAACAGTACAAAACAATGAGATTCGCAAATTTCTACAAGGTCTTTTTTCTGAAATGGCCGAGAAAGGAAATATGGAGCTGACGAATGTTACTCTAGAAAGAGCGCACAGAGCTCTGCGCCCTAAACCTGATGAGGACTCTCCACCCAGAGACATTATTGTTAAATTCCAAAATTATCAACATCGTGAAGATATTTACAATATGTCCCGAAAACAGCAAACAGTGTCATACCAAGGACACCGTATACAGATCTACCAAGATTTATCCATAAGGACACTGCAAAAAAGAAGAGACTTTTCAGTTTTGACACTCCATCTTAGGCAACTAAGGATCCCTTACAGATGGGGATTTCCTACCTCAGTGATCTCCATGAAAAATGGGAAGAAGTTTGAATGCTGATGCCTATCTGACGTTGAAAAATTCTGCCACATGCTGGCAATCCCAGTCCCAACTGGAGACTTGGAACTGCCTCCGCAAAATCCAGTGCTAGGAAGATCGGCCCCTAAGTCGCAGAGAACACCTGGAGTGACAAATCCATCAAGCCAACTTAAAAGGAAGCAGATCAGCCCCGTGGAATCTGACTTAATACAACCGGGCTAACCTTACAAGGATCTCATACTTAATACCCTACTATGGGCCTTGCCCATTACATCTGGCCAAATTTGATCTAACCTGCCAGAGACTGGCCTCCACTTGATATTAACATTGGGTGGTTGGAACTCAATATACTGCAGCAACTGCAGAGCAATGTGGCAAGTATATCTCCTGTTAGTGCCCTGCTGAACTGTTTCCAAGATAGCTGTATGTATGTATTAACTGTTTAAGGTTGATGTTCTTTCTTATTTTCTCTGTTTTACGCTCATGCCAGTTGCAGATTCTTTTGTCTAACACACTTTAACAAAATATATAGAAAAGAAAAGCTCCCCATTTGGCCACTTGCCTGATCTCGGTGGTCAATGAGCTAATTACCTAAAGTTCTTGTTTATTTTACATTATTTCTTTTAGGCCGATAGGGGCTAGTAAGCTAGTATTATAGCTAGTTGTAGGTGTTATATGTCTATTATCTCGCGCCCCTGGGCACCCTACGGTGAACCGGCTCTACTCTATCCGATCTCACTATCACACAGCCCAGTTGTGGCTGAAGGCAGAAGGGGACACCGTTGGTGCGCAGGGGTTTGCATGATCTCATACACCTTTAAGATCTAGACAAGGAACCTGATAGATTGAATTACCAGTGTTACACATTAAAAACCAGTATGAGAATATACACTCCCGAAACGTTCAATCATGACATAGGAAACTACCTCCTAATTAGAAAGGTCTTCAATAATTGTATGCTCTGTACCTAAGTTATAACTAACCTTTAATTTTAATTGTTATTGTTATTTTTATGTTGAGCTGAACACAAGATATGCATCGTAAGTAGCCACCAGGCTTGTTAACCTGCCTCACCTGTTGAAAGTTTTTCAAGTTTATACTTTCTTTTATTAAATACAATCATTTCTATACTATTGTTTATGAAACTAATAGACACTGTAAAGCACTGAGCTCTGTCCGCAATTTACAGTCAACTTATACATTCCTCCCCCCTCCAAGTTCCCTCCTTCTTCCTTCCTTTCCCCTATCCTTCTCTCACATTTTACACGTAAAAGCTCAAGAGAAAAAAACCCTATATCCATCCACCTAGCCTATAGATCCCTTACAGTAAAAATGAACACTGTGACAATAGCAAGCCAAAACGTAAAAGGATTCCTATCCGCTGAAAAACGCTCTATAGCATACTTCGACTTTTATAAGAAGGGCATTGACGTAGCCATGTTACAAGAAACACACTCCAAGAGACGAAACGAACCCCACCTAGCTACGCGCTACTTTGACAAGCACTTTTTCAGCTCAGGGTTAAGTAGGAAAAATGGAGTATGCATATCAATTAAGCGTAACGTCCCCTTCGAATTAATACAAAAACACTCAGACAAAGACGGGAGACTGTTAATTTTAGTGGGACTGTGCTACGGCGCCTTAATCACTTTGGCCAATGTTTATGCCCCAAATAGACCCACATCCAGGTTCTACAAATCGGTCATAAATACCATTCTAGATGTTTCAAAAGGCCCAATCATCTTAGGAGGTGACCTCAATTTCACTATGCATCCTTCTATAGATAACTCCACAGGGAAGTCGTACCTCGGCAACAAAATTCTAAAAGCCAATTGTGCGGCCTTATGCTCTATTTCCCTGTTCGACACCTGGAGAATAGCGCACCCCACACAAAGAGATTACACATTCTTTTCCCACCCACAACACTCCTACTCTAGACTGGACTACATACTATGCAGCCAGACACTTCTAACTAACCTGGTTCAATCTAAAATATCACATACCCCATGGTCAGACCATAGCATGGTCTTATCCACTTTCCAGTGGTCTACTAAACCGATAAACACTTTAAACTGGAGACTGGATGAAACCATCCTGACGAACCAGGAAACGTTGGAAAAACTGACAGAGGCGACTGACGAATTTTTTCTCAATAACAAACCTGAAGACACATCTGCAGGAAACAATTGGGAAACATACAAATGCTATATTAGGGGTTTCCTAATAAAGCATACGGCTAAAATACGAAAGATGATGAAGGCCCAAGTAACATCCTTAACTGACACTTTAACCACAGCAGACAGGTTACATAAAACTGACCCGACCTCAACCCAAAAACTAGCAGACCTTATCTCGGCCAGAGAATGCCTAAATAAATTTCTAACCCAACAAGCCCACCTAAGGGCCTTAACTACTAAGGCCAAATTCTTTGCAGAAAGCAACAAAGCTGGGCGGCTGCTGGCGAGATCACTTAAAAAACAGAAATATAACTAATTCATTAGATCCATTTCACACCCCTCTGGCAAAATGGTTAGCAAACATGAAGAAATTGCGGAAACATTCGTATCCTACTACACTAAACTATATAACATTAACCCCAACATGACCCACGATATTAGCGATAGTATAACACGCTATCTTGCCACTTTAGAGACCCCTAGCATATCAGAGGATGATAGTCATGTCCTAGACGCTCCTATCACAAACCAAGAAATTCTCAACACCATCAATGCACTTCCTAATGGAAAATCCCCTGGACCGGATGGGCTAACGGCCAAATTTTACCAACTGTTCCAATCACAAATGTGCCCACCCCTGCATGCATTATTTACCTCTATAGACAAAGGAGAGGCTTTCTCTAACTCTCTACTAGAAGCTACAATCACTGTAATCCCAAAGGCGGACAAGGTGGGCACCCTGGCGGGTAACTATAGACCCATATCACTTTTAAATATAGATATAAAGATTTATGCTAAAATTCTGGCTAATCGCCTTAATATAATACTACCAAAAATTATACACCCAGATCAAGTAGGCTTTGTCAAAGGTAGAGAAGCCAAGGATAATACAATTAGAGTCTTGCACTCTTTACAGGCTGCGCATGATAACAAAACCCCCTTGGCGCTCCTATCGACTGACGCTGAGAAAGCCTTCGACAGGGTCAGCTGGCAATTCATGTGGGGGGCCCTGTCGAAATTCGGCTTCTCTGAAACCTTTGTTGATAGGATTCAAGCGTTATATTCCACCCCACAAGCTAGAGTCCGAGTAAATGGAACTATATCCCACCCCTTTCCAATTACCAATGGAACCCGCCAGGGGTGCCCACTGTCCCCACTATTGTTTGCCATAACCATAGAGATTTTGGCTATCAAGATCAGAGACAATAAAAATATATTAGGCCTACAATTTAATCAAATTCATCAGAAATGTTTGCTATTTGCAGATGATGTGATCTTTACCCTCCGAACCCCTTCTACCACCTTACCTGCCTTGTTACAAACCCTAAAAGAGTATGGACGGGTGTCTAACTTCTCCGTCAATATGGAGAAGTTGGGAATCATGCTATTAAACTCCCCTCACAGTGACATAGACTTTGTAAGCCAGCAAACATCGTTCCGAATTGTTGATAAACTTAAATATCTAGGGCTATTGATCCCACACAATCACCAAGATTTATTCCAAATTAATTATCTGGGCCTCCAAAAATCAGTAAATACCCTACTAGAAGGGTGGCACAGACAGGGTCATCTGTCGTGGATGGGTAGAATTAACACTGTAAAAATGATGATCATACCAAAATACCTATTCTTATTCCAGACACTGCCGATGGCCCTGCCGGTCTCATACCTAAAAACCCAACAGAATATGATCAACTCATTCATTTGGTCCTACAAAAAACCCAGAGTTGCCCAACAGACACTATACATGCATAAAGAAGACGGCGGACTCAACGTTGCAAATCTTCTAAACTACTATAGGGCTGTACACTTATCCCGAGTGATCTCTTGGACCCATTCCGCAGACTCTGCCCTATGGGTGCAAATCGAAAGCTCTCTTTTGGAGACTAGATTCATGAGAGATGTGGCATGGTTGCCCAAATCTCAAAGACCTCAGCTGGCATATCGGAATAACTATGTTAAAGCCACTTTAGATGTGTGGGACCATGTGATAACACATTTTGTAGACATATCCACCTCTATTTCCCCCCTCTCCCCACTACTGAATAATCAGATTTTCCTACAGAACCCTTCTTTTTCCCATGTGAACAAAGAGGAACACTTACATAACCTACCAATTTACCTTCTTGTGGAGTCGGGGAAGATTAAGGATAGATTAAAATTACAAGAGGAACTAGGACCACCCTTCCACAGCTGGTACTCATACCTGCAGATAAGACATGCGCTCTCAGAGAACACATTTAAAGCTAATACACTTAGACCACTGACCACTTTCGAGAAGCTTTGTACAAACCCTGAGAGCAAAAAAGCTAATTTGTCGCTAACTTATAAATTGTTAAGACGCTCCTCCCCGGATCAGCGCCCCTCTTTCATTATGAAATGGGAATCAGAAATAATAGATAATTTCACAGAAGAAGACTGGAGAAATAGCTTCACAATGACACACTCTGCCTCAACTTCTCTGTTCATATCTGAACTGAATTACAAAATACTTACCCGGTGGTATTTAACGCCCCAGCGCCTCAGATATATTTACCCTACTGCTTCATCAACCTGTTGGAGGCGTTGCGGAGAACTGGGGACAATGACCCACATTTGGTGGGGTTGCCCCCTCTTATCGGAATTCTGGCAAAACATAGAGAGTTGTACTAATAAAACTTTAGGCCTGGAAATCACCTTTAACCCTAGACTTGTACTGCTCAATATGATCCCACCAATACACTGCATGTATCGCACGAAACTTCTCAAATTGATGTTAACATGTGCAAAGAGACTGATACCTAGAATGTGGAAGACGCAAAACATTCCAACACACACACAGTGGGTAGCAGAAGTAGGACACATACTGAAACTAGAAAAACAACATTTCTACTATGTGGGAAAACGAGACTTTTTTAATGACATGTTCTTTATCTGGGAACAAGGCCTCCATAACCTAAACGAGGACAGAGAAACCTAAAGCATAAAATAGGGATAGACTAGAATTGTCCCTAAACTCCTGAACTCTTTATAAACCCCTCTGGCACCCTACCTTTCCCGCCCCCCCTATCCCTCTCCTTCCTTCCCCCCCTCCTTCCCCCACTGCCCATTATATAAGGGACATTATTATCGGACAGCTTATCAACAACCAAAGATTGATTGTATTCTCTTTGAATTGTATGTTTTTCTATACTATTCTCTTTTCATGCTGTATAAGAGTCTTTCACAAATGAGCCATTGATTAATAATTATTGAATTTGCAATTATACAGTGTTTCAAATGTTGAATGTAAAAAAATTTTTTTCGGATGTATTGTTTTGAAACAAAAAAAAACCAATAAAAACTATTGAATCAAAAAAAAAAAAAAAATTCATGTCAAAAAATATTTATATTAATAAAAAAAAATAGGAAAAAAATTGCAGCATCAGTATTATGCATGGGGCCCCTTTAAGAAGCTGATCCGCCCCTGTATATGTCTGCTATTTCTGAACAAAGGGGATCTCAGAGAAGCATTTACAACCATTTATGCCATAATTGCACAAGTTGTTTGTAAATAATTTCAGTGAGAAACCGAATGTTTGTGAAAAAAATTGTGAAAAAGTGAACATTTTTTTTTTATTTGATTGCATTTGGCGGTGAAATGGTGGCATGAAATATACCAAAATGGGCCTAGATCAATACTTTGGGATGTCTTTTTAAAAATATATATATACATGTCAAGGGATATTCAGGGATTCCTGAAAGATATCAGTGTCCCAATGTAACTAGCGCTAATTTAAAGCAAAGAACATGTAAACATTGGGTATTTCTAAACTCAGGACAAAATTTAGAAACTATTTAGCATGTTTTTTTTTGATGGTTGTAAATGTGTAACAGATTTTGGGGATCAAAGTTAGAAAAAGTGTGTTTTTTTCATGTTTTTCCCTCATATTTTATAATTTATATGATGAAAATAATGGTATCTTTAGAAAGTCCATTTAATGGCGAGAAAAACGGTATATGATATGTGTGGGTACAGTAAATGAAAAAGAAGAAAATTACAGCTAAACACAAACACCGCAAAAATGTATAAATAGCCTTGGTCCCAAAAGGACAGAAAATGGAAAAGTGCTGTGGTCATTAAGGGGTTAATACAGAAATAATGTTTTTCACTTTGACCTAAATACTTGTGTAAGAAAAATCTTGAAAATAAAGACGGGATCTGCATTTGGGCTTGTTTGCCAGTTTTCAGATGTCCGGGACTATCCCAAACCCCAGGTTATCCAATTAATATACAGCCTACTTGAGATTTACTACATTACAAAATACATTGCAAATATATCTTTTCCGAATTTGTTACATGCAAACAAACACACCAGCCCTAAACATTGTATCGATTTAAATTATTTTACCATATTCAGTAACATCTCAATTCAACTGTTGTGTCAATTGACTTAACATCAAATTAAACTAACGAATACCTTTACTATGTGACATAATGGACAAGAATGGCGCAAATGGAAACAAACAAAGAGCTAGAGTTTCACAAATAATTTTAAATATTAAAGGGACACTGAACCCAAATTTTTCTTTCGCGATTCAGATAGAGCATGCAATTTTAAGCAACTTTCTAATTTACTCCTATTATCAAATTTTCTTCATTCTCTTGATATCTTTATTTGAAATGCAAGAATGTAAGTTTAGGTGCCGGACCATTTTTGGTGAACACACTGTGTTGTTCTTGCTGATTGGTGGATAAGTTCACCCACCAATAAACAAGTACTTTCCATGGTCATGAACCAAAAAAATAGCTTAGATGCCTTCTTTTTCAAATAAAGACAGCAAGAGAACGAAGAAAAAATGATAATAGGAGTAAATTAGAATGTTGCTTAAATGTGCATGCTCTATCGGAATCATGAAAGAAAAAAATTGGGTTCAGTGTCCCTTTAAATACATTTGAAATTGAAATCCTATTTCAATAATGAAAACTAAAATGTTTCTAAATAATATTGAAATAATTACTTTATTGATATATTGCTTTAATTTGTTTATTTTTGCCAAAAATTTATTACATCATACTCTGAGTTTAAACCATGAGGTATTCTGTTTTTTAACTTGTGAATCCAAAATACCTCTCTTAATGCCAATTTTTTTTTGTCCCTTTGTGCTTTTTCTATTATTGTCCATTTTAAAGAGACAGGTTTTTTGGAGTGAACAGTTTTGAAATGTTGGAATAGTAGGGTTGTTAGGGTACCATTCTTTATATTTGTAGGTAATATGTTCCCTAATTCTTTCTCAGACTTCCCTTTTCGTAAGCTCAACATACTAAAGGTCACATGATGTGCAGGTCAATAGATAAACTGCACTTGTTTCTCTGCAATTTAGACACAATTTGTGACTAAATTCTTCTCCTGTCACTGAACATCGGAAATAATCTCCTTCCTGTAAAAACTCACAAGCTTTACATGTAAAATTATTGCAGTGAAATTTTTCTTTAAATGTAAGCCATGAGCTTTTTGTGGACACTGTCTTTCTCAATCTCGTGGGTGCAATCTGATTCCCTATAGACATGCCTTTCTTGAAAGAGAACCTACAGCCCTGTCATGCGACCTTAATTAGCTTCTCATCCGCTTATAAAAGGGGAAAATGTTTTTGTATTATACTGCATATTTGGTGATATTGATTACTATACTGGGTGACAAATGTTACTCTGTCATCCCTTTTTCCAAATCCTTTTTTTGTCTATTTTATCTCTTAGCAGATCTTTCCTGTTTGTTTTTGATACTGTTGTCTTTGCTGTTTCAATTAACTTTTTAGAATAACCCCTGTCTCTCATGTAAAGCTTGTAAGTTTTTACAGAAAGGAGCTTCTTTCCAATGTTCAGTGACAGGAGAAGTATTTTTGTCACAAGATGCTAAATTGCAGAGAAACAAGTGCAGTTTATCTATTGACCTGCACATCATGTGACCTTTAGTATGTTGAGCTTACGAAAAGGGACGTCTGAGAAAGAATAAGGGAACATGTTAACAATATAAAGAATGGTACCCTAACAACCCCACTAGACCAACATTTCAAAACTGTTCACTCCAAGAATCCTGTCTCTTTAAAATGGACAATAATAGAAAAAGCACAAAGAGACAAAAAAGGGGCAAAATCGAGAATCAAATTTGGCATTAAGAGAGGTATTTTGGATTCATAAGTAAAAAAAAACAGAATACCTCATGGTTTAAACTCAGAGTATGATGTAATTAATTTTTGGCAAAAATAAAGAAATTAAAGCAATATATCAATAAAGTAATTATTTCAATATTATTTAGAAACATTTTAGTTTTCATTAATGAAATAGGCTTTCAAATGCATTTAATAGTTAATATTATTTGTGAAACTCTAGCTCTTTGTTTCCATTTTTGCTATTATTGTCCATTATGTCACATAGTAAAGGTATTTGTTAGTTTAATTTAATTTTTAGCCAATTGACACAACAGTTGAATTGAGATGTTACTGAATACGGTAAAAAAAATTAAATCGATACAATGTTTAGGGCTGGTGTGTTTGTTTGCATGTAACAAATTAGGAAAAGATATATTTGCAATGTATTTTGTAATGTAGTAAATCTCAAGTATGATGTATATTATAAGGGCCAATATGACACTATCTGTACTATTAGCTATCACAAATGATATGGTTGATTATAACCAAGGTCGCTGAAAGCGGAAGTATTTAGGTCAAAGTGAAAAACATTATTTCTGTATTAAAAGGTGTCTATATTTGAGACTTGAGAGCATAGTAGTCAGTATAAGCAAATGTGGCAACAATACATATCCTGACCATTTGAAACCCGGTAGATATTGCTGAAGTAGCATTAGTAATATAAATTTTTACTTATACAGCAGCTAATGAGTTACATCTTGAGGGTTTCCAAAAACACACTAGCTCAGTTACCTATAAGGGGAGTTCTCAAAGATCGCACACCTCACCAAATCAGATAGTCAGCACCATGTTTTTATTTAACCTATCAGAGCACGGTAGGCATTTTATAGAGGTTCAATGTGTATAGTTTCTTTATGCTATGACTACGGCTATCGCCAAAAGCTAGAAATGCTGTTCTATCTGTGTTTGATGATGTTTATGTAAATGAACATTTTAATGGAAGCTGCAGAAGCAAAATAAAAGCTACTTTTTTATCGTTGGATCTGCCTAGTGCTCCTCTTATTTGTGTGTTTCGTATACCTACAATTGGAGTTGGGGGAGAAAGAGTGAGCAAAGGTTTCAAGAAAAGTTCTGCATCAGACCCTGGGAAATCATAAGGATATCTTGCAGTTTGACAGCACAAGTGGCACAAAAAAATGGTAGTAATGGTGACGTCATTACCGTGGTTGAGGAGGGAGCAAAGTCGGAAGTAACAGTTACCGCAAACGACTCACATGAGGACAGGTAAACTACAAGAGACAAGGCTCCTGTGGACTGGCAAAAACCTTTGAGGGTAATCCAGTATTTCCTCTGCAATTGGTGGGTAAGACTCACAGCGCACACACAGTGTGCATATACTGTATAGTGATAGTGAATGTATTTACAATGTAGTGCCTGCTTGTGTAAGAAAAATCTTGAAAATAAAGACGGGATCTGCATTTGGGCTTGTTTGCCAGTTTTCAGATGTCCAGGACTATCCCAAACCCCAGGTTATCCAATTAACTTTTTGGTTTATGTTCATCAACCTTTTTGCTGCTGAGACTTTTGTTTGTGTGTGTTGTGTATATAATCTTTATATTTTAAATTTTAACTGAGTAGCTTACAGTTAATGCCAATGCAATAAAACAGAAATGTTGTTTACAGCAAAAATTTTTCAAGAATACATTCAGATAATAATTTTAAGAGAGATTTTTTTAACCAGCATAAAGGACCTCTTTTTTTTTTCTTTTCTTTTTTTTAAAGCCAGAAGTTCAAAAATAATCAAAGATAATCTTTCTTACTTTACAAGCTATAATTGTAACAGATATTTACATTGTTACAGGCACTTACTTTTGGAAATGGTGCTTTTATTTTATGTTGATGTAGAATATAATTTTACACTGCTTAAGAAAGTTTAGATCCCTGTGCTAAAAAAAAGAATAATTTTTGGTGCATTTTTTATTTCCTTTTCTAAACATAATAATTTTGTTGTGTATTTACAAAGCTTTAATGTGTGTTTTTTTTTTGTTTGTTTTTTTGCACTCCCATTATTCCCATTATCCACTTAATAGTGTGTGCTTATTTTACAACAAGCTGGGCAAACAAATTCAACCAGCCATGGGGTAATTCAGAATTTGTTTGATAGCAAAATTCCATTTTGGTGCTTTTTCCTATGGGGGATGTCTAAAGTAGCTAGAACTACTACTACAAGCCAGCAACAGCACAAAGAGAAAATAGTTTTGAATCAATATATATTTATTTTATTTTCAATAAGGTCAGAATTTTCCAGAGCAAATGGTTATATATCATACTAAAAATCCAAGATGTGGCCATGGGCATAATAAAAGTTCACTTTATTTAATAGGAATTGCATGACAACAACAACTGTATATAAAAGCAAAGTAGATGAGAAATTACATGTTTTGTCAGGATGTCCCCTTAATCATAGACCCTCAGCTCTTATCTCATAGCCCCAAATTTATACCAATTAGTAATAGTAATCAACCTAAAGAGATAAAGGACCTCCTACATTAATACATCAAGGAATAACATTTAAAGGAGACACATAATAAAGTTTCAAACTGACAAAATAAATAAACAATATACACTAAAGTAACTAAACTTTCCTAATAAATCAAGAACCAGTTAATTAAAATCATTTATATATTCAGATATGTTTATGTGCAAAAACTTTATATTTTAAGATGTTTTTAGGTTTTCTCAACCAAAAATGTATAATGTCTGCCTCAATATTGAAGCCTCAAAAAGCAATTTCCACAGCACCTTATTCTTATGAAGAAAATGTGTCTTTATTGAAGCATCTTACAGCAAGACACACAAAAAGAAAAAAAGAAAAATGTTGGGTTATTCACCCTTAATCATGCTAATCCAGAGTACCTGTGCACTGCTACCTCTTCCATTAACTCTTTATCTCCTGGTGTATTTTAAATACATACAATGCTGCCATACCTACAAAGTATACTAAATGTGAACAGATATATATATATATATATATATATATATATATATATATATATATATATATATATATATATATATATATATATATATATATATATATATATATATATATATATATATATATATATACAGATAACCTCTCAAAGGGATCTCTAATCCCAAAATGCACAAAAATCAAAAGATGAGGGCATGGATGCAATAAAAGTTTGCTTTATTTCATAGGAACTGCATGACAACACCAACTGTATATAAAAGTAGAGGGGATGAGAAAGTAGGTATTACAGGTTTTGGCAGGATGCCACCTTAATCATAGACCCTAGACTCTCATCTCATAACCCCATATGTATACCAATTAGTGAGCAACCTAAAGGAGGAACAAAGGTCCTGCCACTTTGATACAGCAAGAAATTAAATTTAAAGGAGACACACAATAAAATTTCAAACTGGCAAAATACCTAAATAATAAACACTAGAGTAACTATCCCAATACATCAAGAATCAATAAAAAAAAAAAAATATATATATAATTCATATATTCAGGTATAATGGTAATGTACAATCATTTTGTATTGTAATGTTTTTTGTTTTGTTTCCTTTATCAAAAAATTATAATGTCTGCCTCAATATTAAAGCCGAATGGTACTCATAATTAGGGATGGGCGAAAAACGGCACGAATTTTAACACATTCGTTCGTTCAAATCGAATTTCGAATGTTTACATAACATTCTAACATTCGATTTTTGATTGTTCGGTTTCGAATTTTATGATTACATTCGAAAATATTCTTTTCGAAAAATTCGAATTTAGATTGTAATAGTATTTCTAATGCTTTTTCTTTCAATGTAATATTCGAATTATGCAATATTTGAATTCGAAAAATTCGAATTTAGATTGTAATAGTATTTCTAATGCTTTTTCTTTAAATGTAATATTCGAATTATGCAATATTCGAATTCGAAAAATTTGAATTTAGATTGTAGATTGTAATAGTATTTCTAATGCTTTTTCTTTAAATGTAATATTCGAATTATGCAATATTCGAATTTGAAAAATTTGAATTTAGATTGTAGATTGTAATAGTATTTCTAATGCTTTTTCTTTAAATGTAATATTCGAATTATGCAATACGTGTATGCGAATTCGAAAAATTCGAATTTAGATTGTAATAGTATTTGTAATGCTTTTTCTTTAAATGTAATCTTCGAATTATGCAATATTCGAATTCGAAAAATTCAAATTTATATTCGAATTCAAAATATTCGAATTTATATTTGAATTCGAAAAATTCGAATTTATATGTTTGTAATAGTATTTCTAATGCTTTCTTTAAATGTAATATTCGAATTATGCAATATTCTATTTGGAAACATTCAAAATGATATATTTGTATCTATTATGTATTAATTTACTAGATTCCCGCCCTACCACATGAACTATTGAACTTCTGAATAGTATTTGTTAAATAGAATGTTAAATTCAAAATTTCGAATGTGGACATTCGATATAATTATAAACATTCGAATTCGAAAGTGACATTCAAAACTGTAAATAACATCGATTTTCGAATTTTTAAGAATATTCGTTCTTATCGACATTTGGATTTAGAATTCGAATTTCAGTAATAACATTCGATCTACATTCGAAATTCGAAAATTTACACATTCGCCCATCCCTACTCATAATGCAAAAATCCAAAAGGCTTCTAGTGTAGCCAAAACAACTTCAATGTCTTCACCTTTTGGTGGCTGTCTTATTTGTTCAATGATACACCATTTTAAGGTGTGTGTACATACTTGGTGTTTATCAATTAAATGTGTTACCAATGTTGAACAATGAATGGTCTTGTCAACATTATTAAACTGTTTCTGTATTGTTCCACAGGCTTCATGGATGGTGCGACCCATATATTGTAAATGACATTGCTGATAATAAGCAAGATAAATCACAATCCTTGTTCTGCAATTTGTACATGATTCCATATAATAAGCTTTTTGGGTAACAGAAAACTAGAAAATACCACTAATTACTGTATGATCATAAGCATTACTTATTCTTCCATCATATTTGGAATGACCTTTGCATTGAAGCCAACTCTATAATGTAGATGGACTCTATTTTGTCTTCCATGTCTTACTATGAGTTAAAATCTTATCTAGAATCTTGTTACGTTTACAAACAAATCTACATCCCTTACAAATGACATCTTGCCAATGTATATTAACCAGAAGTATAGGTAAATGTTTCCTGACAATGTCACACAATTGTTCATATTGTGTAGAAAATTCAGTCACAAAAATGGGCATATCTACTAATTATCGGCTAGATTATGAGTTTTGCGTTAAGCTGAAAAAGCAGCGTTAACAGGTCCTAACACTGCTTTTTCACTACCGCTGCTATTACGAGTCTTGCAGGAATAGGTGTACCGCACACTTGTTTGGCCTTACGACAAACCGACATACATAAACTTGATAAACCCTTTTTTCTATGGGACTTCCATAATGCCGGTATTACGAGTTTGTCCTGGGAGGCCAAAAAGTGAGCGGTACAGCATCTACCTCCAAGATTCCTAACGCATTCTAAAGTCAGTAGTTATGACTTTTACACTACATCGCTGTAGCATAAAACTCATAACTAAAGTGCTAAAAAGTACACTAACACTCATAAACTACCTATTAACCCCTAAACCGAGGCCCTCCCACATCGCAAACACTATAATAAAATATTTAACCCCTAATCTGTCGCTCCGGACATCGCCACCACTAGAATAAACATATTATCCCCTAAACCGCCGCACTCCCGCCTCGCAAACACTAGTTAAATATTATTAACCCCTAATCTGCCGCCCCTAACATCGCTGCAACCTACATTATATTTATTAACCCCTAATCTGCTGCCCCCAATGTCGCTGCAACCTACCTACACTTATTAAGCCCTAATCTGTTCCCCCAACGTCGCCGCCACTATGTTAAATGTATTAACCCCTAGACCTAAGTCTAACCCTAACCCTAACCCTAACACCTCCTAATTGAAATCTAATTTAAATAAATCTAAATAAAATTTCTATCATTAACTACATTATTCCTATTTAAAACTAAATACTTACCTATAAAATAAACCCTAAGATAGCTACAATATAACTAATAGTTACATTGTAGCTAGCTAAGGGTTTATTTTTATTTTACAGGGAAGTTTGTATTTATTTTAACTAGATAGAATAGTTACTAAATAGTTATTAACTATTTAATAACTACCTAGCTAAAATAAAGACAAATTTACCTGTAAACTAAAACCTAACCTGTTACACTAACACTTAACACTACACTACAATTAAATAAATTACCTACATTAAATACAATTAAATAAATTAAATTAGCTAAATCACAAAAAAACACTAAATTACAGAAAATAAAAAACAAATTACAGATCTTTAAACTAATTACACATAATCTAATAGCCCTATCAAAATAACAAAGCCCCCCCCCAAATAAAAAAAACCTATCCTAAACTAAACTACCAATAGCCCTTAAAAGGACCTTTTGTGGGGCATACAGCTCTTTTACCTGTAAAAAAAAAAATACAAACACCCCCCCAACAGTAAAACCCACCACCCACACAACCAACCCCCCAAATAAAATACTAACTAAAAAAACCTAAGCTTTCCACTGCCCTGAAATGGCACTTGAATGGGCATTGCCCTTAAAAGGGCATTTAGCTCTATTGCAGGCCCAAAGCCCTAACCTAAAAATAAACCCACCCAATACACCCTTAAAAAATCCTAACACTAACCCCCGAAGATTCACTTACCGGGAGAAGTCTTCATCCAAGTGGCAAGATGTCCTCAATGAAGCCAGCAGAAGTGGTCCTCCAGATGGGCAGAAGTCTTCATCCAGATGGTATCTTCTATCTTCATCCTTCCAGTGCGGAGTGGGTCCATCTTCAAGACATCCGACACAGAGAATCCTCTTCCAACAAAGTCTTCTTGCTGAATGAATATCTCTTTAAGTGACATCATCCAAGATGGCGTCCCTTAGATTCCGATAGGCTTTCAAATGCATTTAATATTTAATATTATTTGTGAAACTCTAGCTTTGTTTCCATTTGTGCCATTATTGTCCATTATGTCACATAGTAAAGGTATTTGTTAGTTTAATTTAATTTTTAGCCAATGGAAACAAGGTAAATAATTTAAATCGATACAATGTTTAGGGCTGGTGTGTTTGTTTGCATGTAACAAATTTGGAAAAGATATATTTGCAATGTATTTTGTAATGTAGTAAATCTCAAGTAGGATGTATATTATAAGGGCCAATATGACACTATCTGTACTATTAGCTATCACAAATGATATGGTTGATTATAACCAAGGTCGTTGAAAGCGGAAGTATTTAGGTCAAAGTGAAAAACATTATTTCTGTATTAAAAGGTGTCTATATTTGAGACTTGAGAGCATAGTAGTCAGTATAAGCAAATGTGGCAACAATACATATCCTGACCATTTGAAACCCGGTAGATATTGCTGAAGTAGCATTAGTAATAGAAGTTTTTACTTATACAGCAGCTAATGAGTTAAATCTTGAGGGTTTCCAAAAACACACTAGCTCAGTTACCTATAAGGGGAGTTCTCAAAGATCGCACACCTCACCAAATCAGATAGTCAGCACCATGTTTTTATTTAACCTATCAGAGCACGGTAGGCATTTTATAGAGGTTCAATGCGTATAGTTTCTTTATGCTATGACTACGGCTATCGCCAAAAGCTAGAAATGCTGTTCTATCTGTGTTTGATGATGTTTATGTAAATGAACATTTTAATGGAAGCTGCAGAAGCAAAATAAAAGCTACTTTTTTATCATTGGATCTGCCTAGTGCTCCTCTTATTTGTGTGTTTCGTATACCTACAATTGGAGTTGGGGGAGAAAGAGTGAGCAAAGGTTTCAAGAAAAGTTCTGCATCCGACCCTGGGAAATCATAAGGATATCTTGCAGTTTGACAGCACAAGTGGCACAAAAAAATTGTAGTAATGGTGACGTCAGTACCGTGGTTGAGGAGAGAGCAAAGTCGGAAGTAACAGTTACCGCAAACGACTCACACGAGGACAGGTAAACTACAAGAGACAAGGCTCCTGTGGACCGGCAAAAACCCGTAAGGGTAATCCAGTATTTCCTCCGCAATTGGTGGGTAAGACTCACAATGCACACACAGTGTGCATATACTGTATAGTGATAGTGAATGTATTTACAATGTAGTGCCTGCTTGTGTAAGAAAAATCTTGAAAATAAAGACGGGATCTGCATTTGGGCTTGTTTGCCAGTTTTCAGATGTCCGGGACTATCCCAAACCCCAGGTTATCCAATTAACTTTTTGGTGTATGCTCATCAACCTTTTTGCTGCTGAGACTTTTGTTTGTGTGTGTTGTGTATAGAATCTTTATATTTTACCGTTTAACTGAGTAGCTTACAGTTAATGCCAATGCAATAAACAGAAATGTTGTTTACAGCAAACATTTTTCAAGAATACATTCAGATGATAATTTTAAGAGAGATTTTTTTTAACCAGCATAAAGGACCTCTTTTTTTTTATCTTTTTCTTTTCTTTTTTTTTAAAGCCAGAAGTTCAAAATTAATCAAAGATAATCTTTCTTACTTTACAAGCTATAATTGTAACAGATATTGACATTGTTATAGGCACTTCAAAAAATATTTGTATTTTTATTACTTTTGGAAATGGTGCTTTTATTTTATGTTGATGTAGAACGTAATTTTACTCTGCTTAAGAAAGTTTAGATCCCTGTGCTAAAAAAAAGAATAGTTTTTGGTGCATTTTTATTTTCCTTTTCTAAACATAATAATTTTGTTGTGTATTTACAAAGCTTTAATATGTGTTTTTTTTTTTGTTTGTTTGTTTTTTTGTACTCCCATTACTCCCATTATCCACTTAATAGTGTGTGCTTATTTTACGACAAGCTGGGCAAACAAAGTCAACCAGCCATGGGGTAATTCAGAATTTGTTTGATAGCAAAAATCCATTTTGGCGCTTTTTCCTATCGGGGATGTCTAAAAGTAGCTAGAACTACTACTACAAGCCAGCAACAGCCCAAAGAGAAAATAGTTTTGAATCAATATATATTTATTTTATTTTCAATAAGGTCAGAATTTTCCAGAGCAAATGGCTATATATCATACTAAAAATCCAAGATGTAGCCATGGGCATAATAAAAGTTAACTTTATTTAATAGGAACTGCATGACAACAGCAACTGTATATAAAAGCAAAGGAGATGAGAAATTACATGTTTTGTCAGGATGTCCCCTTAATCATAGACCCTCAGCTCTTATCTCATAGCCCCAAATTTAAACCAATTAGTAATCAACCAAAAGAGATCAAGGACCTCCTACATTGATACATCAAGGAATAACATTTAAAGGAGACACATAATAAAGTTTCAAACTGACAAAATAAATAAACAATATACACTAAAGTAACTTTCCTAATACATCAAGAACCAGTTAATTAAAAATCATTTAAATATTCAGATATAATGTTTATGTGCAAAAACTTTATATTTTAAGATTTTTTTTAGGTTTTCTCAACCAAAAATGTATAATGTCTGCCTCAATATTGAATCCTCAAAAAGCAATTTCCACAGCACCTTATTCTTATGAAGAAAATTTGTCTTTATTGAAGCATCTTACAGCAAGGCACACAAAAAGGAAAAAAGAAAAATGTTGGATGATTCACCCTTTATCATGCTAATCCAGAGTACCTGTGCACTGCTACCTCTTCCATTAACTCTTTATCTCCTGGTATATTTTAAATACATACAATGCTGCCATACCTACAAAGTATACTAAAAGTGAACAGAAATATATATATATATATATATATATATATATATATATATATATATATATATATATATATATATATATATATGCAGATAACCTCTCAAAGGGATCTCTAATCCCAAAATGCTAAAAAATCAAAAGATGAGGGCATGGATGCAATAAAAGTTTGCTTTATTTCATAGGAACTGCATGGCAACAACAACTGTATATAAAAGAAGAGGGGATTAGAAATTAGGTATTACAGGTTTCGGCAGGATTCCACCTTAATCATAGACCCTAGACTCTCATCTCATAACCCCATATTTATACCAATTAACGAGCAACCTAAAGGAGGAACAAAGGTCCTCCCACTTTGATACAGCAAGAAATTAAATTTAAAGGAGACACACAATAAAATTTCAAACTGACAAAATACCTAAATAATAAACACTAAAGTAACTATCCCAATACATCAAGAATCAATAATAAAAAAATATATATATATATAATTCATATATTCAGGTATATTGGTAATGTACAATAACTTTATATTTTAATGTTTTTTGTTTTGTTTCCTTTATCAAAAAATTATAATGTCTGCCTCAATATTAAAGCCGAATGGTACTCATAATGCAAAAATCCAAAAGGCTTCTAGTGTAGCCAAAACAACTTCAATGTCTTCACCTTTTGGTGGCTGTCTTATTTGTTCAATGACACACAATTTTAAGGTGTGTGTACATACTTGGTGTTTATCAATTAAATGTGTTGCCAATGTAGAACAATGAATGGTCTTGTCAACATCATTAAACTGTTTCTGTATTGTTCCACAGGCTTCATGGATGGTGCAACCCATATATTGTAAATTACATTGTTGATAATAAGCCCGAGATAAATCATAATCCTTGTTCTGCAATTTGTACATGATTCCATATAATAAGCTTTTTGAGTAACAGAAAACTGGAAAATACCACTAATTTCTGTATGATCATAAGCCTTACATATTCTGCCATCATATTTGGAATGGCCTTTGCATTGAAGCCAACTCTATAATGTAGATGGACTCTATTTTGTCTTCCATGTCTTACTATGAGTCAAAATGTTACCTAGAATCTTGTTACATTTACAAACAAAGCTTCATCCCTTACAAATTGTATCTTGCCAATGTATATTACCCAGAAGTATAGGTAAATGTTTCCTGACAATGTCACACAATTGTTCATATTGTGTAGAAAATTCAGTCACAAAAATGGGCTTATCTACTAATTATTGGCTAGATTACGAGTTTTGCGTTAAGCTGAAAAAGCAGCGTTAACAGGTCCTAACACTGCTTTTTCACTACTGCTGCTATTACGAGTCTTGCAGGAATAGGTGTACCGCACACTTGTTTGGCCTTACCACAAACCAACTTATGTAAACTTCGTAAACCCTTTTTCCTATGGGACTTCCATAGCGCCGGTATTACGAGTTTGTCCTGGGAGGCCAAAAAGTGTGCGGTACAGCCTCTACCTCCAAGATTCCTAACGCATTCTAAAGTCAGTAGTTTTACTACACTGTAGCATAAAACTCATAACTAAAGTGCTAAAAAGTACACTAACACCCATAAACTACCTATTAACCCCTAAACCGAGGCCCTCCCACATCGCAAACACTATAATAAAATATTTAACCCCTAATCGGTCGCTCCGGACATCGCCACCACTAGAATAAACATATTATCCCCTAAACCGCCGCACTCCCGCCTCGCAAACACTAGTTAAATATTATTAACCACTAATCTGCCGTCCCTAACATCGCCACAACCTACATTATATTTATTAACCCCTAATCTGCAGCCCCCAATGTCGCTGCAACCTACCTACACTTATTAAGCCCTAATCTGACGCCCTCAACGCCGCCGCCACTATATTAAATGTATTAACCCCTAGACCTAAGTCTAACCCTAACCCTAACACCCCCTAATTGAAATATAATTTAAATAAATCTAAATAAAATTTCTATCCCATTGCCCTGAAAATGGCATTTGGATGGGCATGTCCCTTAAAAGGGCATTTAGCTCTATTGCAGGCCCAAAGCCCTAACCTAAAAATAAACCCACCCAATACACCCTTAAAAAATCCTAACACTAACCCCCTACCGGGAGAAGTCTTCATCCAAGTGGCAAGATGTCCCCAATGAAGCCGGCAGAAGTGGTCCTCCAGACGGACAGAAGTCTTCATCCAGATGGTATCTTCTATCTTCATCCTTCCAGTGAGGAGCGGGTCCATCTTCAAGACATCCGACGCAGAGAATCCTCTTCCAACGAAGTCTTCTTGCTGAATGAATATCTCTTTAAGTGACATCATCCAAGATGGCGTCCCTTAGATTCCGATTGGCTGATAGAATTCTATCAGCCAATCGGAATTAAGGTGGAAAAAATCCTATTGGCTGTTTTTAAATAATTAAAACAGAAATCCTAATAGTTTTTTTCAAGTTAATCAATCAGAATTGGGGATAGGAAACTGATGCCCCCACTCGTCTAATTAGTTACTTGGATTTTTGCAGTGGGGGAGGTACATTTCAGGTTAGTTACCTACTTAAAAACAGTTGAGATTCAACTCTGACATTGTCTGACAAGGCTCTGCCTCTCTGACACTCCTGCTGCTTCCCCTTCATTGTTCCTTAAGCTTTCCCCAGCTGCTTCCCATTCATTGTTCCCACAGCACTCCCCGCTGCTCACACCCCTCCCATGGGCCTTTACATGCTTCCTAGCTGCCCAGCCCTCTCACTTTCCTCCTCTACTTAAAGGGACATTAAAACCACATTTTTTCTTTCATGATTTAGATAGAGAATGCAATTTTAAACAATTTTCTAATTTACTTTACAATTTACTTCTATCATCTAATTTGCTTCATTCTCTTGATATTCTTTGCTGAATTGCATATCTAGATAGCTGCTGATTGGTGCCTGCACATAGATGCTTAATGTGATTGGCTCACCCATGTGCATTGCTATTTCTTTAACAAAGGATATCTAAGAAATAAAGCATATTAGCTAATAGAAGTAAATTGGAAAGTTGTTCAAAATTAAATTCTCTATCTGAATCACGAAATACATTTTTTGGGTTTAGTGTCCCTTTA
This sequence comes from Bombina bombina, assembly GCF_027579735.1. Taxonomy (NCBI): domain Eukaryota; kingdom Metazoa; phylum Chordata; class Amphibia; order Anura; family Bombinatoridae; genus Bombina; species Bombina bombina. The sequence continues at coordinate 499,418,287 of NC_069499.1, forward strand.
ATGGCTGCTGCTGTGCGCTACAACGCCTGCACCAGCTGCGCTCTCAACACCGGCATATCGTCCGTCTGTCACCACGCATCCCCGACAAACACCAGAGGACCCTTCACCTGCCACAACTGCTCCTTCTCCTCCATTGGCATATTTAGGTTTAATGCAGCCCTAGGCATTCCAAATTCTGCTGCCCCCAACCCCTGAAGATTTTGGCCTTTTTTCATTTTTTTTCATGGGATTTCCAAAGTAAATGTTCTCCATACACACAAACACAGGCATATACACACACATAGTCACAGATATACACACACACACATACATACAGTATATATATATATATATATATATATATATATATATATATATATATATATATATATATATATTTACACACACATTAGACGTGCGTTTCGTCTCGGACAAATTCGGAATTTGGACATATTTTGGCCAATTCATAAAATTCGGATGCATCCAAATATCTGAATCGGCACATCCTAAAAAATTCCGAAAAATTCTGAAAAAGAATAAATTAGTTTGAGAATTTCTGCATCCATTATTCATATTTGGAATTTTTCATTGTTCCTAAACCGCAGTTCCCGACACTAACTCTAAGGGGCCTATTTATTATATGTCTGTCGTACTTGATCTGACACTGCAGATCAGCTCCAACAGACATCACTGAATGTGGAGAGCAATACGCTCTCCATATTCAGCATTGCACCAGCAGCTCTTGTGAGCAGCTGGTGCAACGTTGCCCCCTGCAGACTTGCGGCCAGCAGGGAGCTGTCAATCAACCCGATCGTACTCGATCGGGTTGATTTCCTGTCTGCCTCATCAGAGCATGCGGACAGGGTTATGGAGCAGTGATCTTTAGACCGCTGCTCCATAACTTGTGTTTCTGGCGAACGCCAACACTAAATAAAGCTATTAACCCCTAAACCGTTGTCTGGAAACATCGCCAACACGAACTAAATATATTAACCCCTAAACCGCCGTTCCCAAACATCGACAACACTAAATAAAGCTATTAACCCTTAAACTGCACCCAGTCACACTTTGCCAACACTACCTAAACTTATTAACCACAAAAACGGCCCCCCACATTGCCAACACAAACTGAACCTATTAACTCTTAAACCGCACCCCCAATATCGCCAACACTAACTAAACCTATTAACCCCTAAACCACTAACCCCCACATTGCAACAACCTAAATTAAACTATATTAACCCCTAAACCTAACACCCCCTAACTTTAAACCCAACCCTAACCATAACCCTAAACCTAATACCCCCTAACGTTAACATTATTCAAAATAGACCTAAATTAAAGTAACAATTATTAGCCAAATAAATAGTTATTTATTTTAACTAGGTATGCTATTTAGTACATAATTATTAACTATGGACTAACTACCTAGTTAAAATAAATACAAACTTACCTGTGAAATAAAAGTAAAACCTAAGCTGCCTTACACTAAAACCTAACATTACAAAATAAAAAAAAACTAACATTACAAAAAAACCACTAAAATTACAATAAAAAAACTACCATTACAAAAAATAACAAACAAAATTATCCAAAACAATAAAAAATATTTTTCCACGTTAAAAAAAACCACCCCAAAATAAAAAACCCTAATCTATAATAAAAGGGCATTTTGTAGGGAATTGCCCTAAAGAAATCAGCTATTTTCCTACAAAAGAAAACAAACACCCCCTAACAGTATACACACCCCACCTCCCAAACCCACAAAATAAAAATAAAGTAAAACCTAATCTACCCTTTGCCCTGAAAAGGGCATTTGTATGGGTATTGCTCTTAAAAGGGCATTCAGCTCTTTTGCTGCCCATTAAAATAAAAAATGGCTATTCTAAAAAAAAAAAAACACCCCAAAACAAAAAAAAAATACATTACACAAAATAACAAACAAATTATCTAAAATAATAACAATTATTCCTATTCTAATACCCATTTAAAAAAAAAACACACCACAAAATAAAATAAACCTAATCTATAATAAACTACCATTAGCCCTTAAAAAAGAAATCAGCTCTTTCTCTAAACAAAAATACGAAGACCCACTAATATTACAAACCCCCACCCCCCAAACCCACAAAATAAAAAAAAAATATCTAAAAAAAATGAATCTACCCATTGCCCTGTAAAGGGCATTTGTATGGGCATTGCCCTTAAAAGTGCATTCAGCTCTTTTACTGCCCTTAAAAGGACATTCAGCTCTTTTAAGAATGCCCATTACCCTAATCTAAAAAAAAAACACCCCAAAAAAACTTAAAAAAAACTAACACTAACCCCTCTTCAGGTACTCACTGTTGTTGAAGTCCCGTTTGAATGGTCTTCATCCTGGCGGTTCCATCTTCATCCAGGTGGCTCCATCTTCATCCATCATGGGACCGGCATCTTCTTCATCCCTGCATAGGCGGAGCAGTCAATGCGCGGAGGCGGAGGTCCATCTTTATATAGACGGCTCTATCTTCATCCATCAAGGGACCGGCATCTTCTTCATCCCTGCGGATGCAGAGGTCCAGGCGTAGGTCAATCGACCGATCTGCCTCTGCAGGGATGAAGAAGATGCCGGTCCCGCGATGGATTAAGATGGAGCCGCCAGAATGAAGATCGTTCAAGCAGGAGTTCAGCAACTGTGAGTACCTAATTAGTGTTATATGTGGGGGTCGGAAATTTAGGGGTTAATAGCTTTATTTAGTGGCAGCGTGGGTGGCAGCGGCTGTTTAACATAATTTTTTTTCGGCAATCGCCAGAAAAACATTAGTTAGAAATAATAATTTGGTCCATAATAACGATTCGGTCCGACATTAACAATAATTCGTTTACGGTTTTTCGAATGAATCCGATTTTCAAATTTCTGAATGACAGAAATAAATTCTGAAATGGAATTACTGACACATACCAAATTATTAGGAATGTCTCAAACCGAATATTTTTTTTTTACGACCCGAATGGAATCGAAATGAAGCAAACTAAATTTTTCGATCCCGCACAAGTCTAATATACATACAAACACACAAAGACACACAAACACACCTATATATCTATTGCTGCAGTATATATAAAAAACAAACACAGATTTCTTGAAACAATTTTTCCCCAAACACAATACTGAGTGCTGAAAGTAAACAGAACTAAAGGCAATAAGTAGCTGAATAAATGAAAGTTTTAAAGTTACCTCTCTTATTATACTCCCCTAGAATGTAAGCTCCTTGGGCAAAATCTCCTGTTATATACATGTATAATACTTCTAAAATAACTGCAAGCTGCTGCCCTAAGCAAGTGCCTTGTTTGCCTAGGCCAAAATACGCCCGTGTTCTCCTCCCTTCGGACCACAACCCAACCAGTCGACCCACACAAAAACAGCCGCAACCAACTCAACTGCATCCTCCTCAGCATCCTCTCTGTCCACAAGCACACCATCAAAATCTGGAACCTGCTTGACTCCACCTCACTAGACATTGCCTTCCTCACCGAGACCTGGCTGAACCCCGCCTCAACACCTAACATGACCATCACCATCCCCGACAGCTACAAGATCACCCAGAAGGACCACAGCAACCGACCTAAAGGAGGCATCACCATCATCCACAAACACTCCCTCCACATCACAACCAGCTCCGACGACAAATCACCATGCTTAGAACACCTACACTTCAAAATCCAGGTCAATCCCAACATCACCCTCCGCGGCACCCTCAGCTACAGACCTCCTGGACCATGCCCCGCCTTCTGCAAATCCATCACCCACCACATTGCACCCCACGCCCTCGCCTCAATGAACTATATCCTCCTCGGGGACCTCAAGTTCCACATAGACAACCCCAATGACCACAACACAACCAACCTTCTGGAAAACCTTAGAACTATCGGACTGAAGCAACTCGTCAACTCCCCAACCCATGTAGCCGGGGACACACCCTCGACCCGATTTTCTCCGCTTGCAACCTCATCTCAGTCAACTACATTACCGAACTCCATTGGACCAACCACCACTGCATACACTTCTCCTTCAACAAACCCACCAGACACCTTCGGCAGCATCACCTGCCCTGCAGAAACTGGAACAACATCAACAAAGACCAGCTGTACGGCACCCTGAACAAGTCCCCCCAGCAACCTCCACAAACGCCAACTCCTCCGCTGGATAACCAACTGCGCCAACACCCTTGCCCCCTTCAAAAACCGTCCAGCCACCAACCCACCAACAAGGCCATCTGGTTTACCCCGGCCCTCCAGGACTCCAAACGTCACTGCAGATGACTAGAAAGAACCTGGAGATCCATCAAGACCCCTAGGGTCAAAGAGGCCTACAAAGAAGCCATCACCATCTCATCAAAACCACCAAGAAAACAGCAATCTAAGACAGAATGAATGCCAACGCCCACAACAGCAAGGAGCTGTTCACAGTCATCAAATAATTCTCCAAACCCAACAGCAACACCAACAACATCCCGCCTTACCAGGACCTCTGCAACAACCTCGCCACATACTTCCATCGCAAGATCATCAACATCTATGACAGCCTCGTACCCCAGACCTCACCCACCATCACCGACCCACCAACCCCCACCGACACCACACCCATTAACACTTCCACCTACCCCCATGGACCATCTGGAGCCCCTTCACGACAGAGGAAACCCTAAGGATCATGAGATCGATCCACTCCGGAGCACCCTCAGACCCATGCCCGCATCACATCTTCAACAAAGTGGGTGACACCTTCTCCCCCGAACTCCGCTGCGCCATCAACTGCTCCATCGAGACCAGCACCTTCCCAGAAGACTGGAAGCACGCAGAGGTAAATCCCCTGCAGAAAAAACCCATGGCAGACCCCAATGACCCTAATAACTTCCGTCCAATCTTACTACTCTCCTTTCCATCCAAAGTCATCGAGAAGGCAATCAACGCTCAACTCATAGATCACATTGAAGCCAACCACACCTTGGACCCCTTCCAGTCCAGTTTCAGGAGCAATCACAGCACCAAGACCACCCTCCTTGCTGCCACAGATGACATCCACACTCTACTCAACCAAGGAGAGACCGCCACCCTCATCCTCCTGGACCTCTCAGCAGCATTCAACACCATCTCCCACCACACCCTCCACACCCACCTACGCAACGCTGACATCCACGACAAAGCCCTGGAATGGATCATCTCCAAGCACACAGAGATCAGCTGCTGTGTACCCCAAGGCTCTTCGCTGAGCCCTACCCGCTTCAACATTTACATGGCACCCACCCTCGCCACCATCGTCAGACACATGACCTCAACATCGTCTCCTAGACTGACAACACCCAGCTGATCCTCTCAGTCACCAGAGACCCCACCACCACCAAGAAAAACATTCACTAAGGGATGACAGCAGTCGCCTCCTGGATGAGAGACAGCTGCCTAAAGCTGAATGCAGACAAGACCGAAGTCCTCCTCCTTGGACCCACCACATCTGCCTGGGATAACTCCTGGTGGCCCACAGCTCTTGGACACCCGCCTACCTCCACCAACCACGCACGAAACCTAGGCATTATCCTGGACTCATCACTCTCCATGAACCGACAAATCAACGCTGTCTCCTCTTCATGCTTCCACATACTCCCCCTGCTGCAAAGGATCTTCAATCCCAACCGACACCAGGAAGACAGTCACCCATGCCCTCGTCAGCAGCTGACTGGACTACGGCCATGCACTCTACTGAGACATTCTCAAACATTGTCAACACTAAACAAATCACTAAATAAAGAATTAACCCCTAAACCGCCATTCCCAAACATTGCCAACACTAATTAAACCTAGTAACCCCTAAACCGCAGTTCCCTGGCATCACCAACACATCTAAACCTATTAACCCCTAAACCGCACCCCCCACATCGCCAACATTAACTAAACCTTCTAATGAACCCCTATTAAGGCCCCCACATTGCAACAACCTAAATTAAACTATATCAACCCCTAAACCTAACCCTAATACCCCCTAACTTTAACATAATTTAAATAGACCTAAATTAAAGTTTAAATTATTAACTAAATAAATACCTATTTAAAACTAAATACATGCTTACCTGTGAAATAAAACCTAAGCTAGCTACAATGTAACTAATAGTTAAATTGCAGCTAGCTTAGGTTTTATTTTTATTTGACAGGTAAAGTTTGTATTTATTTTAACTAGGTAGACTAGTAGTAAATAAGTATTAACTATTTACTAACTACCTAGTTAAAATAAATACAAAATTATCTGTGAAATAAAAGTAAAACCTAAGCTGCCTTACACTAAAACCTAACCGCTAGATTTAGAGTTCTGCGGCCAAAGGGGTGCGTTAGCTACGCGTGCTTTTTTTCTCCCACACCTTTTAAATACCGCTGGTATTTAGAGTTCACAGAAGGGCTGCGTTAGGCTCCAAAAAAATTTACAGCCACTGCAACTCTTAATACCAGCGGTGCTAATGGAAGCGGTCAGCTTCAAAAACGTGCTCGTGCATGATTCCCCCATAGGAAACAATGGGGCAGTTTGAGCTGAAAAAAACCTAACACCTGCAAAAAAGCAGCGTTCAGCTCCTAACGCAGCCCCATTGTTTCCTATGGGGAAACACTTCCTAAGTCTGCACCTAACACCCTAACATGCACCCCGAGTCTAAACACCCCTAACCTTACACTTATTAACCCCTAATCTGCCGCCCCCGATATCGCTGACCCCTGCATATTTTTTTTAACCCCTAATCTGACGCTCCGTACACCGCCGCCACCTACGTTATCCCTATGTACCCCTAATCTGCTGCCCCTAACACCACCGACCCCTATATTATATTTATTAACCCCTAATCTGCCGCCCCCAACGTCGCCGCCACCTACCTACTATTATTAACCCCTAATCTGCCGACCGGACCTCACCGCTAATATAATAAAGTTATTAACCCCTAATCTGCCTCACTCCTGCCTCAATAACCCTATAATAAATAGTATTAACCCCTAATCTGCCCTCCCTAGCATCACCGACACCTAACTTCAAGTATTAACCCCTAATCTGCCGACCGGACCTCACTGCTACTCTAATAAATTTATTAACCCCTAAAGCTAAGTCTAACCCTAACACTAACACCCCCCCTAAGTTAAATATAATTTTTATCTAACGAAATAAATTAACTCTTATTAAATAAATTATTCCTATTTAAAGCTAAATACTTACCTGTAAAATAAAACCTAATATAGCTACAATATAAATAATAATTATATTGTAGCTATTTTAGGATTAATATTTATTTTACAGGTAACTTTGTATTTATTTTAACCAGGTACAATAGCTATTAAATAGTTATTTACTATTTAATAGCTACCTAGTTCAATTAATTACAAATTACCTGTAAAATAAATCCTAACCTAAGTTACAATTAAACCTAACACTACACTATCAATAAATTAATTAAATAAAATACCTACAATTATCTACAATTAAACCTAACACTACACTATCAATAAGTTAATTACATAAAATACCTACAAATAAATACAATTAAATAAACTAACTAAAGTACAAAAAATAAAAAAGAACTGTTACAAAAAATAAAAAAATAATTTACAAACATTAGAAAAATATTACAACAATTTTAAGATAATTACACCTACTCTAAGCCCCCTAATAAAATAACAAAGCCCCCCAAAATAAAAAAAATGCCCTACCCTATTCAAAAATAAAAATAGAAAAGCTCTTTTACCTTACCAGCCCTTAAAAGGGCCTTTTGCTGGGGCATGCCCCAAAGAATTCTGCTCTTTTGCCTGAAAAAAAACATACAATACCCCCCCCAACATTACAACCCACCACCCACATACCCCTAATCTAACCCACACCCCCCTTAAATAAACCTAACACTAAACCCCTGAAGATCTCCCTACCTTAAGCCGTGTTCACCCAGCCCGGCACCGATGGACCAAAAGAAGACATCCAGAGTGGCAGAAGTCTTCATTCTATCCTGGCAGAAGAGGACATCCGGAGCGGTAGACATCTTTATCCAAGCTGCATCTTCTATCTTCATCCATCCGTTGAGGAGCGGAGCCATATTCTTCCAGCCGACGCGGATCCATCCTCTTCTACCGACACCTACTCGCCGAATGACGATTCCTTTAAATGACGTCATCCAAGATGGCGTCCCTCGAATTCCGATTGGCTGATAGGATTCTATCAGCCAATCGGAATTAAGGTAGGAAAATTCTGATTGGCTGATGGAATCAGCCAATCAGATTGAGCTCACATTCTATTGGCTGTTCCGATCAGCCAATAGAATGCAAGCTCAATCTGATTGGCTGATTGGATCAGCCAATCGGATTGAACTTGAATCTGATTGGCTGATTCCATCAGCCAATCAGAATTTTCCTGCCTTAATTCCGATTGGCTTATAGAATCCTATCAGCCAATCGGAATTCGAGGGACGCCTTCTTGGATGATATCATTTAAAGGAACCATCATTCAGCGAGTAGGCGTCGGTAGAAGAGGATGGATCCGCGTCGGCTGGAAGAAGATGGCTCCGCTCTGCTCCGGATGGATGTAGATAGAAGATGCCGCTTGGATGAAGATGTCTACCGGTCCGGATGTCCTCTTCTGCCCGGATAGGATGAAGACTTCTGCCACTCCGGATGTCTTCTTTTGGTCCATCGGTGCCGGGCTGGGTGAACACGACTTAAGGTAGGGAGATGTTCAGGGGTTTAGTGTTAGGTTTATTTAAGGGGGGGGTGTGGGTTAGATTAGGGGTATGTGGGTGGTGGGTTGTAATGTTGGGGGGGTATTGTATGTTTTTTTTTACAGGCAAAGGAGTACAGGCAAAAGAGCAGAATTCTTCGGGGCATGCCACAGCAAAAGGCCCTTTTAAGGGCTGGTAAGGTAAAAGAGCTTTTCTATTTTTATTTTAGAATAGGGTAGGGCATTTTTTTATTTTGGGGGGCTTTGTTATTTTATTAGGGGGCTTAGAGTAGGTGTAATTAGCTTAAAATTGTTGTAATATTTTTCTAATGTTTGTAAATTATTTTTTTATTTTTTGTAACTTAGTTCTTTTTTATTTTTTGTACTTTAGTTAGTTTATTTAATTGTATTTATTTGTAGGTATTTTATGTAATTAATTTATTGATAGTGTAGTGTTAGATTTAATTGTAGATAATTGTTGGTATTTTATTTAATTAATTTATTGATAGTGTATTGTTAGGTTTAATTGTAACTTAGGTTAGGATTTATTTTACAGGTAATTTTGTAATTATTTTAACTAGGTAGCTATTAAATAGTTATTAACTATTTAATAGCTATTGTACCTGGTTAAAATAGAGAAAGCTCTTAACTCCTGGCTTTTCTCTGCGGCTGGAGTCTTGTCGTTAGACTCTAAATACCAGCGTTACAAAGATCCCATTGAAAAGATAGGATACGCAATGGTGTAGGGGGATCTGCGGTATGGAAAAGTTGCGGCTTCAAAGTGAGCGTTAGACCCTTTCCTGACTGACTCTAAATACCAGCGGGCGGCCAAAACCAACATTAGGAGCCCCTAACGCTGGTTTTGACGGCTAACGCCAAACTCTAAATCTAGGCGTAAGATTGCAAAGTAAAAAAACCTACCATTACATATGGCCTTTTGTAAGGCATTGCCCTAAAGAGATCAGCTATTTTCCTACAAAAACAAACAAACATCCCCTAGCAGTATACAAACCCCCACCCCCCAAACCCACAAAATAAAAAAGGTTCAGTTAGTGTCCCCGACGTCAGGGAACGGTGGTTTAGGGGTTAATTTTCGGAAATGTTCGTAATTTTTGGGATATGCCAATTCGGAAATTTGGATGCATCTGAATCGGCCAAAATTCGTCCGAATTCCGAATTTGTCCGAAATGAAACGCACATGTCTTATGTATATATATTTATATATATATGTGTGTGTGCATGTATCTGTGTCTATGTGTGTGTATTTGCCTGTGTGTGTGTGTATGGGGAAAATCTACTTTGGAAATGCCATGAAAAAAAAATGACTTTACTCTCTGAGCAAAAATATCACCAAAAAAGGCCAAAATCTTGAGGGCAGCAGAATTTTGAATGCCTAGGGCAGCATAAAACCTAAATACGCCAATTTATTTTCAATTCCCTTCATTGCGTTTTGTCCACATAATATCAGATGCATGAAAACAAACCGATGCATGCAATAGCAACATTCATTGGATAGTACCGATATGTTTTATAGGTGCTCCCTTTTAATTTAAAATGGCCTGAGTGCTTGAATGACCTACATTTTTAGATCATAAAATGTGATAGCTGCAGCATAGTGAAAACCTTGTTGTTCTCATTAGAAATAAGTTAGCTAAATCCCAGTCAATAATTGTTTACATACAACTAGATTACAAGTTTGTGCGTTTGTCTTTTAACGCTGAAAATATGGTATTTTCAGCGTTAAAACAGTACCGCAGCCATTACAAGTCTTGTCAGTATAGGTGTACCACAAGCCTTTTAGCCTGTACCGCAACGTCAGTACCGCAAACACTATTTAAATATTATTTACCCCTAATCTGCCTTCCGCCCACATCGCGCCCACTATGCTAAAGCTATTAAGCCCTACACAGCCACCACTATAATAAACCTATTAACCCCTAAACCGAAAGCCCCCACAACAAAATATATTAATTAAACTATTAACCTCTAAACCGAAAGCCCCCCACATCACAATAAACTAATTTAAACTAGTAACCTATAAACCTTATGCCCCCCTAACTTTATATTAAAATTACAATTTCCCTATCTTAAGTTAAATTAAAACTTACCTGTCAAATTAAAAAAATTAAGTTTAAACTAACAATTAAACTAATATAATTATTCAATTAAAATTAAACTAACTACCAATTAAATTAAACTAAACTACACATAAAAAAATCCTAACACTACTCTAAAAAATTACAAATTATCTAATTACAAAAAAATACTAAATTACAAAAAATAAAAAACAAAATTATCCAAAAAAAAAAGAATTACACCTAATCTAATAGCCCTATCAAAATAAAAAAGCCCACCCAAAATAAGAAAAAACCTAGCCTACAATAAACTACCAATGGCCCTTAAAAAGGCCTTTTGTGGGGCATTGCCTCAAAGATATCAGCTCTTTTACCTGTAAAAGAAAACACAAAGACCCCCCCCAACAGTAAAACCCACCACCCAACCAACCCCCCAAAATAAAAAACCTAATTCTAAAAAAGCTAAGCTACCCATTGCCCTGAAAAGGGCATTTGTATGGGCATTGCCCTCTAAAGGGTATTTAGCTCTTTTACTGCCCAGACCCTAAACTAAAAAATAAAACCCACCCAATAAACCCATAAAAAAGTGGGTATTAGAATAGGATTTTTTTTTTGATAATTTGTTTGTTATTTTGTGTAATGCATATTTTTAGAGGGTGTTTTTATTTAGCAAAATATCTGTTTAACTTAGGGCAATGCCCAACAAAAGGTCCTTATAAAGGCCCTTGGCAGTTTGGGGGGTGGGGGTTTGTATAGTGTTAGTGGATGTTTGTATTTTTTGTTGGAGCAAAATAGCTGTTTAACTCAGGGCAATGCCCTATAAAAGCCCCTTTTAAGGGCCCCCCAAAAGCCCCTTTTAAGGGCCCTGGGTAGTTTATTCTAGATTAGTCTTTTTTATTTTGGGTGAGTTTTTATTTTAAAAGGGTATTAGAATAGGAATAATCTTTATTTTTTTGGATAATTTCGTTTTTTATTTTTTGTAATGGTAGGTTTTTTATTTTTTGTAATGGTAGGTTTTAGTGTAAGGCAGGTTAGGTTTTATTTCACAGGTACGTTTATTTTTTTTAACTAGGTAGTTAGTAAATAGTTAATAACTATTTACTAACTAGTCTACCTAGTTAAAATAAATACAAACTTACCTGTGAAAAATAAAATAAAACCTAAGCTAGCTACAATGTAACTATTAGTTATATTGTAGCTAGCTTATGTTTTATTTTACAGGTAAGTATGTATTTAGTTTAAAATAGGTATTATTTAGTTAATAATTGTAAATGTAATTTAGATCTTATTTTATTATGTTAAGTTAGGGAGTGTTAGGGTTAGGTTTTGGGTTAAGGTTACGTTAGGGTTAGGGCTAGGGTTAATATAGTTTAATTTAGGTTGTTGTGATGTGGGGGGCTGGCAGTTTAGGGATTAATAGGTTTATTTAGTGGCAGTGATGTGGGAGGTCAGAGGTTTAGGGGTTAATAACTTTAGTATAGTGGCTGCGATATCGGGAGCGGCAGATAAGGGGTTGATAATTTTATTTAGGTGGCGGCGATATCGGGAGTGGCAGATTAGGGGTTAATAACTGTAGGCAGACGTTGGCGATGTTAGGGGCAGCAGATTAGGGGTGTTTAGACTCTGGGTTTATGTTAGGGTTTTAGGTTTAAATTGTATTTTCTTTTTCCTCATAGACATCAATGGGGCTGCGTTACAGAGCTTTTGTTTCCACAATCACAGGTGTTAGACACTTTTTTTTGCCAACTGTCCCCATTGATGTCTATGGGGAAAGTGTGCACGAGCACAGTGCAGTATGGAGCTTAAAATCTCCATATCGCACTTGCAAGCCAAGTTTTTCAAAACTTGTAATGGCAGAGCTATAGGGAATCAAATAACGACACTTTTGTTGCATTCTTTACTTTCCCTATAGTGCTCAAAACTCACAATCTAGGTTATAGCCCCTAGACCAGAATGCTTACAGATAATACAGCTCCAAAATGAGCAAAACAGGTTGGAAGTGCTTTGTCCAAAGTATTTTTCAGGGCTAGATTATGCTAACTGCTAACTGTTGCAGACAAGCGATAATGGTTAGCTCTTTGCACGCATCAGAAGTAGCTTGCATCAGAAGTAGCTTGCGTATTATGAGTTGAAAGTAAACACGGTTGATTGAGCACAATTTAGTTTAAGGAGTATTGGGTTAGCACGACTTCAGAGCTCTGGTTAACTGTTACGCAAGACAAAAAAAGTGGCACAAAAAACATCAAAAATATATTGTACAGTACAGTAACCCTCATAACTACAGTGTCTAATAAAAAGGATTTTAAAAAAAATATTGCAAAAAAATGTTATAAGGCCTCAAAAATATAAGGTCACTGGCATTAAAAAAAAGGCTGCAAAGGGCTTTAACATAGAGATACATACATACACTTGTCTAAATATGTATTTATGTATTTATATGTGTATATATGTATTTACAGACATATATATACATATAAATGCATATGTATACATATGTAGACATATATATGTGAATTGGAGCCCTTTGAAAGCATGAACAATCATATCTATGCAATATTCGTATTTAATAAAGTGTTAAAGTGTCTTTTTATGTACTGTAAATAATTCACATTACAATGTTCTTCAAATTGGGTAATATATTCTAATTATTTTTTTATTTTTTTTAAAAAAAAGCTTTATTAAAGGTAAAGCAAACAATATAAACAAATCAGTTTGACTGAGACCAACTGAAAGAAGGGAATGAGTATGGGTGCATACAAATTTGATATGAGGTTGATAGGAGACCAATTTTCATATGCAGGACCTAGATAGGGGGTAATCTCAATTTGAGTTTTGGGCTTAGTGTTATCTATGAGGATATGGCAAGGGATGGACTTGGTTATGTGAGGTTTCAACACTGCTTGCTTTGGTTGTTGAAAGGGGAAATCTATGTTTACTTAAATGGGAGTAAGGGGAGAGGGTATTGTGGATATGTAACTGTGTTTTTCAATTGATGTATCCCATACGTGAAAAGTTTCAGCAATTATTGACGGAAGAGGAACCAGTAAATTCCTCAATTTCAGGGAGAGCCAACATTTGCTCCCAAGATGATTAGTGTTGGATAGGTGATGTTCTAAAAGAACCCACTCTTTGTGTGGTGAATGCTTGCACGAAGGTGGCCAATCTGTACTGTTGCAGGTTTGGGATCCCAAAGCCTCCTAAGTCCTTTGGGCGGTAGAGTGTTGCCATTGCAATTCGGGGAGGCTTATGTTGCCAGATATATTTCATGATTAGTTTTTGCAGATTATGTATTAGTGGTAACGTTAAGGGAATGGGTAGGGTCTGGAAAATATACAATAGTTTTGGAAGAAGTATCATTTTAACAGCATTGATCCTGCTCACCCATGATAGAGATTTGTTACTCCAGGAGCATAGGAGAGCTTGTGTCGTTATGGTTATGGCTTTGAAATTTGCATCTAGTAATGTGGGATTGTAAGGGGAGATGTATATTCCTAAGTATTTAATAGATTGTTGCTGTGTGCAAAAATGAGCAAGTGATTGTATTGTTTTCAGGACATCTGCCTGAAGCCAAATGGGAAGGAGTTCTGATTTAGAAATATTAATTCTGAAATTGGAGAAAGAACTGTAGGTATTTAAAGTTTGGAGGAAGGGAGGAATCGAGGAGGCTGGCTGTATGAGTGTTAAAAAGATATCATTCAAATATAAAGAAGTTTTATATTCATATTAATCAAATTTGAAACTTCGGATAGCAGTATTTTTTTGAATATGGGAGGCCAAAACCTCCATGGCAAGTACAAATAGTATGGGAGAAAGGGGGCAGCCCTGTCTTGTACCATTGGAGATCTGGAATGGGTGGGATAAAGTATCGTTTAATTTGACTTTGGCTAGTTGTTGATTGTATAAGGAGAAAATTTTACCTATAAAGGCCTGATCAAATCCGAATTTAGTGTTGTTCACAGGAATTGCCAATTTAGCTTATCAAAGGATGCTCTAAGTATTTTTAAATAGATATTTCTATATACATCTCTCTCTCTCTCTCTCTCTCTCTCTCTCTCTCTCTCTCTCTCTATCTCTCTCTCTCTCTCTCTCTCTATATATATATATATATATATATATATATATATATTACAAAACAAATTTTATATATATATATATATATATATATATAAAAATAAATAAATATGTAATTAAGAATACATAAAACATTATCTGTGTGCAAAGAACTTTGGAATGTGAAATATTAATATTTTATGTTGGGTTAGCACATTTGAGTAAACGTGTTAGCACTTGTGGGCAAACGTTTTACTTGTGATTTGTAATATGAGTGCAACCAGGTTCGCACAAAAAGCTTCTGTCTAGTGAAATGAATGCACGAGTGGGAGTGATCATGCATTATATTTACTAAGGAACAGAATGTCATAATAGTAATCCTAGCTCTTTAAAAGTACAGGTGATAGACTGGATCCCACCATTTGAGCATAATCGATTACTAAAAATTAGGAAACAAGTACTATTTTGGATTTTCAAACGCAACTGTATGCATCCCAAGGGGATGAATTTAGACATTGACATTCAAGCACATATGTGATGTTGTTTGGACCTTGGGTTATGCATGAAAAGAGGTACAGTATCCTTCAGTGCCAAATCTATTACCCTTAATGTCTTGATAAAAAAAAAATTCTAATCTATACAGAAGTAGAATACAAATTTTATATTGTTAGACCTTATTTTATCATTTTATTTTATGAATCATGAAGGTATTTGGTTTTAAAACCAGATCTTAACATCAAGACAGATACATTTTTAATATGATAGTAATAACTGAAATATTTTTGTTTCATTACTGTATCAGTTTTTTGATCTTATATAAATGTAACATCACGGAGCCGCACACTTTTTTATTACTTGTAACATCAAGCAAATGTGCAGCCTTTTAACTCTAAACCCTTCCTAGGGGTTGGATCAATGTGACGCTTATAATAATTGCATGAGAGGGGAAACCTCTCATCCGATTCATTTTACCAAGTGCCTTCTCCACTGTGCACCACTGTCGGTAGGGGGTCGCTTGACCTAAGCCAAGATTGACATTAGAGTTTTCCTTACCAGCAACCACTTCTGTGGAAGGTTGAAGATTCCCCCTATGAGGTTACAGGACAGATTAGATGCACATAGGCTCAAGTTTGAACCAGAGTTGTGCTCTGTTTTTCATCACTGCAACCAAAAAAAGGATTTAAAGAGAGCTGCAAATGACATTCTTTTGATAGTCATCCCCAGGAAATTTAAAAGGACTGTGTTTACTTGGAGAGACATTGATGCAGCATGTTCTGCTCACAATTTAAAGGGGGCTGACCCTTAGTGGTAACATAGCATTATATTTTTGGGTTTATAGTTTATATTCATTTCCTATATATGTGTTTAGTTGTCATATCACAGTAATTCTCAATCTCTATACTTCATGTTTTCCACGTTTCACTGTCCCTTTAAACATAATATCACATGACCGTTATGCCTTTATAAGCCCTCCTCTCTAATTCATCGATGCTTGGTAATTTGATTCACATGAGGAGTGATCACAACTTTCAAGAAGCTCTCTCCATTTTCGTCAAGTTGTTCTCTAACTTTATATCTGCAAAGTTCTCTTCAATCACAGGACAGCATACTTCATTCTGAAACGCTAACTGACATACAGCGTGTCTGCAGTAGTTCGGCGTCTGACGTCATCAGCACTCCGGGAGTCAGTGTCGCAGCTCCTCTCTGTTGCCGGATTCTACACTCCTTCTCAGGACAACTGAATTGCTAGCAAGCAAAGTCTTCACAAGTACACGCTGGTCATGAAGTGTTGGGTATCGTACTAAACATAAAGTTATTGCTGAAGTTACGCTAATTTCATATGTTCCTAAGACTGTATATACTAACAAATCAAGCTTATACATATATGTTACTAATGGAAAGTGTGCATGTTTAACATCCTCTGCATATATCCTGGTTATTTCTGCATACAATACACTTCCATAACAATTCTGCTGCATTCATAAATAAGGTTGCATATGAACTTTACTAACCTGAACATTAAAGCATCGTACCTGAGTGATAAGCTACAATCTATTTAAAGAGATACTAACAGAGCTTCAATTACATAAAGTTATAATTTATTCTATATCCAAAGAGATTATCTATTGTTTAGCAAATGCTATTATATTACTTAGGAGAGTATTAGCACACTCACATTGTTGTGCATATCTCCAGCAACTAAAGATAGTTGTTATTTACTTTTGACCTAAACAGGTCACCCTCAGTCAATGAGCATAATAAGGTTCCTAGTTTATCAAGGTACCTAGGTTTGGTGTGAGACTGAGTGGAGTAGATACAACTGGGTTCATATTAATTATATAATAAATCCTGACATATTACCAAGCCACCCTTAACCCACTTGTATCTATAATGGATGTTACTGAATTGTCCAACCGTGTTGGAACCCTTTCTCAAAATATGGATATAATGATCCAGGGTCTTAGGGACCTCCAAGTTGAAAATCAGGAATTACGAAAATATATTAGGGATCATGTACCTGCTCAAACTTTACCGTCACCTCTTGTTTCTCCTGAGCCACAAATATGTCCACCTGAGAGATTTTCTGGAGACAGAACACAATTTAGAGACTTTAAAAATTCATGTACTTTATTATTTTCATTGAAACCAAGAACCTATCCTACCGAAAGGGTTAAAGTTCTAACGGTAATTTCTTATCTCACTGGTGAAGCCAAGGCATGGGCTAATGCATACTATGAGAAAGAAGATCCTATCTTAAACTCATTAGAATCATTTTTTAATGCCATGTCCTTACTATATGAAGATCACGACAAACAAGCTTCAGCAGAAAATTCTATCAGACATCTGCGACAAGGTAGACGCCCTGTAGAAGAATATATAACTGATTTCAAAAGATGGGCACCTGACACACAGTGGAATAACCCAGCTTTGACAAATCAATTCCGTATTGGATTAGCGGATGCTCTAAAAGATGAATTGGCACGTGTGGTTATTCCTAAGGACTTAGAAAATCTTATGACCTTGTCTATATCTATTGATCGTCGTTTGAGGGAAAGGAAGATTGAAAGAGGGTCATCAGAATTATCCACCAAGAAAGCCTATAGCTCTCATTCAGTTTCCACTGTCCGTTCAACAGATGAGCCTATGGAGATAGGTTTTGTTAAAGGTCCTCTTAAACCTGAAGAAAAGGCTAGACGAAGACAACTTAATCTTTGTTTATATTGTGCTGCTAAGGATCACGGAGTAAAGGAGTGTCCAATTCTGTTAAAATCAAAAAAGGGTAAGCAAGAGATAGCTCATTTAAATGAGACTGTTATAAAAAACTCATCTCACTTTACTCTTTCTGTTTGTCTACAGTGGGATCAACATCAACTTAAAGCCCAGGTGGTAATCGATTCAGGAGCAACTAATAATTTCATTCATTCATCCTTTGTTGAAAATCACAAGATTCCTATAATTAAAAAATTAATTGCATTACCTATTCGAGTTGTTGATGGTTCTTTTATCAATTCAGGTCCTGTTACCCATCATACTGATCCATTATCATTAACATTTTCATCAGGTCACTCTGAATTGTGTACCTTTGAGGTTATTCATTCCCCTTTGTACCCCATAATTCTAGGACTTTCATGGCTAAAGAAACATCAACCAAACATCTCATGGAATAGTGGTACTATTTCCTTCGACTCACCATATTGTAAAAAACACTGTACACAATCACAAACTATATTACAGGTTGATATCACAAATATACCAACAGAGTATTCAGATTTTTATGATGTTTTTGATAAGGTTGAGGCTCAATCTCTACCTCCCCACAGACCCTACGACTGTCCCATCGATTTAAAACCAAACAGTAAAATCCCTTATGGTCGTATATATCCACTCTCTGAACCAGAACTGCTTCATCTCAAAGGATATCTTGAGGAAAATCTAAAGAAAGGTTTTATTCGGCCTTCTACATCTTCAGCTGGTGCCGGGATCTTTTTCGTGAAGAATAAAGATGACAGTCTCAGGCCTATAATTGACTATAGACAACTGAACAAATGTACAATAAAAAATAGATATCCTTTACCTCTTATTCCAGAACTCATAGAGAGGTTACAGGGTGCTACCATTTTCACCAAACTGGATTTAAGAGGTGCATATAATTTAATTAGAATTCGCAAAGGTGATGAATGGTTAACTGCCTTTCGCACTAGGTATGGTCTCTATGAGTATTGTGTCATGCCTTTTGGTTTGTGCAATGCACCTGCAACTTTTCAGTTTTTCATTAATGATGTTTTCAAAGATTTACTTGACACATACATTGTCATTTATTTGGACGATATTCTCATTTATTCAAATTCCAAAGAGGATCACATACAACATGTCAGAACAGTTCTTTCAAGATTAAGACAGAACAACTTATATGTTAAGGCAGAAAAATGTATATTCAATTCTGATACTATTTCTTTCCTGGGGTATCATATTTCACCAAAAGGAATATCCATGGAGGACAACAAAGTACAAGCTATCACTAACTGGCCTATTCCAAAAAATAAGAAAGAGCTCCAGAGATTCCTAGGATTCTCAAATTTTTATAGAAAATTTATTAAAGGTTTCTCTACTATCGCAAAACCTCTCACACTACTCACCCGAAAGAATAACAAATACCACTGGAACCAACAGGCAGATGAGTCTTTTAACGCTCTCAAACATAGTTTCATTACCGCTCCAATTCTACAATTCCCAGATCCATCGAAACAATATACATTAGAAGTGGATGCATCCGAATTTGCAATAGGAGCCATTCTGTCTCAAAGAGATTCTTCTACCAACATGCTTCATCCTGTTGCATATTATTCTCGGGTTATGAATTCGGCCGAAATTAATTACCCAATTGGGGAAAAAGAACTTCTAGCCATCAAGGCTGCATTAGAATTCTGGAGACATCTATTAGAAGGCGCAAGATTTCCAATCATCATATTTACAGATCATCGTAATCTACAATATCTAAAAACTAACAAAAGTCTTTCTTCCAGACAAGTCAGATGGAGTTTATTCTTTACTAGATTTGATTTTATAATCACTTATCGTCCAGGAGTAAGAAATACAAAGGCAGATGCTCTATCTAGATATTCAACTCCATTAACTGAGAGTTCTGAACTAAACTCAATAATACCACCAGAAAAATTCATTGGCCTCTTAGTGGGAAAAACATCTATTCTCAAAGAACAACAACAGAATGATCCATTGATTAATGATTCTAGGATTCATAAAGGTAATGATGGATTTTTTTACCATGGTCATGCACTGTATGTTCCAGAATCTCTTAGGAATGACATTTTAGCTATGGCACATGATATTCCACTTTCAGGACATCCTGGTTTCAAGAAAACTCTTCATTTAATTCAAAGGGATTTCTGGTGGCCGCATATGATTCAGTCTGTAAAACAGTACATACAAGGGTGTGCTGTATGTACCAAATGTAAATCTCAAAGAATTCACCCTTATGGTTTACTTCTATCTCTTCCAATCGCTGACAGACCTTGGCAAGATATTGCCCTAGACTTCATTGTCGATCTACCTCCCTCTTCTAACAACACAGTCATCCTGGTTGTTGTGGATCTCTTTTCAAAAATGGCACATTTTATACCTATTCACACTTTGCCAACAGCTTCAGAAACAGCAGATTTGTTCATCAAACATATTGTCAGATTGCATGGGTTACCTAAGTCTATTACGACTGACAGGGGTACACAATTTACCTCTCGATTTTGGACACAACTCTGTTCTAGTTTGCATATTGATCGCCGTTTGAGTTCAGCTTACCATCCTCAAACAAATGGTCAGACCGAAAGGACTAATCAGAGTTTAGAGCAATATCTAAGATGCTACTGTACATTTCAGCAAAACAACTGGTCTTCTCTTCTACCTACTGCTGAATTCTCATATAATAACACCATTAATTCATCTACCAATACAACTCCATTTTTCATTAACTATGGGTTTCATCCCTCTTATCATCTTCTCCAAAGATCAGAAAGTTCTTGTCCCTTGGTAAATGACACTGTGAATACAATTGCTGAAGGATTCATTCAACTAAAACAGATTTTACTACAATCTCAAGAAAGGCAAAAACGTTATTATGACTTAAGGAGAACAAAACCTCCTGAGTATAAGGTGGGAGATCTAGTTTGGTTGTCTTCTAAACACTTGAAGCTTCACATTCCCAGTAAAAAGCTTGGTTCTCTGTTTATTGGTCCTTACAAAATTATTAGGATTGTTAATGCTAATGCTGTCACTTTACAACTACCAAGTTCTTTTAAGATACATCCAACATTTCATGTATCCCTTTTGAAACCTTATGTTCCAGTCAGAGATCAAGTCTTGACAACTCAAGTTCCGACACTCATTGAGGATGAAGTATCATATGAAGTTGATTCCATTTTGGATTCTAGATTCTATAAGAATTCTCTACAGTATTTAGTTCGGTGGAAACATTATTCATCAGAAGAGGATTCTTGGGAACCATCCACTAACTTATCAGCCCCTAGATTGGAATCTCTGTTTCATCGCAGACATCCAGACCGTCCCAAACCCTGATCTGCGGAGCAGATCGTTAAGGGGGGTGTCCTGTCATATCACAGTAATTCTCAATCTCTATACTTCATGTTTTCCACGTTTCACTGTCCCTTTAAACATAATATCACATGACCGTTATGCCTTTATAAGCCCTCCTCTCTAATTCATCGATGCTTGGTAATTTGATTCACATGAGGAGTGATCACAACTTTCAAGAAGCTCTCTCCATTTTCGTCAAGTTGTTCTCTAACTTTATATCTGCAAAGTTCTCTTCAATCACAGGACAGCATACTTCATTCTGAAACGCTAACTGACATACAGCGTGTCTGCAGTAGTTCGGCGTCTGACGTCATCAGCACTCCGGGAGTCAGTGTCGCAGCTCCTCTCTGTTGCCGGATTCTACACTCCTTCTCAGGACAACTGAATTGCTAGCAAGCAAAGTCTTCACAAGTACACGCTGGTCATGAAGTGTTGGGTATCGTACTAAACATAAAGTTATTGCTGAAGTTACGCTAATTTCATATGTTCCTAAGACTGTATATACTAACAAATCAAGCTTATACATATATGTTACTAATGGAAAGTGTGCATGTTTAACATCCTCTGCATATATCCTGGTTATTTCTGCATACAATACACTTCCATAACAATTCTGCTGCATTCATAAATAAGGTTGCATATGAACTTTACTAACCTGAACATTAAAGCATCGTACCTGAGTGATAAGCTACAATCTATTTAAAGAGATACTAACAGAGCTTCAATTACATAAAGTTATAATTTATTCTATATCCAAAGAGATTATCTATTGTTTAGCAAATGCTATTATATTACTTAGGAGAGTATTAGCACACTCACATTGTTGTGCATATCTCCAGCAACTAAAGATAGTTGTTATTTACTTTTGACCTAAACAGGTCACCCTCAGTCAATGAGCATAATAAGGTTCCTAGTTTATCAAGGTACCTAGGTTTGGTGTGAGACTGAGTGGAGTAGATACAACTGGGTTCATATTAATTATATAATAAATCCTGACATATTACCAAGCCACCCTTAACCCACTTGTATCTATAATGGATGTTACTGAATTGTCCAACCGTGTTGGAACCCTTTCTCAAAATATGGATATAATGATCCAGGGTCTTAGGGACCTCCAAGTTGAAAATCAGGAATTACGAAAATATATTAGGGATCATGTACCTGCTCAAACTTTACCGTCACCTCTTGTTTCTCCTGAGCCACAAATATGTCCACCTGAGAGATTTTCTGGAGACAGAACACAATTTAGAGACTTTAAAAATTCATGTACTTTATTATTTTCATTGAAACCAAGAACCTATCCTACCGAAAGGGTTAAAGTTCTAACGGTAATTTCTTATCTCACTGGTGAAGCCAAGGCATGGGCTAATGCATACTATGAGAAAGAAGATCCTATCTTAAACTCATTAGAATCATTTTTTAATGCCATGTCCTTACTATATGAAGATCACGACAAACAAGCTTCAGCAGAAAATTCTATCAGACATCTGCGACAAGGTAGACGCCCTGTAGAAGAATATATAACTGATTTCAAAAGATGGGCACCTGACACACAGTGGAATAACCCAGCTTTGACAAATCAATTCCGTATTGGATTAGCGGATGCTCTAAAAGATGAATTGGCACGTGTGGTTATTCCTAAGGACTTAGAAAATCTTATGACCTTGTCTATATCTATTGATCGTCGTTTGAGGGAAAGGAAGATTGAAAGAGGGTCATCAGAATTATCCACCAAGAAAGCCTATAGCTCTCATTCAGTTTCCACTGTCCGTTCAACAGATGAGCCTATGGAGATAGGTTTTGTTAAAGGTCCTCTTAAACCTGAAGAAAAGGCTAGACGAAGACAACTTAATCTTTGTTTATATTGTGCTGCTAAGGATCACGGAGTAAAGGAGTGTCCAATTCTGTTAAAATCAAAAAAGGGTAAGCAAGAGATAGCTCATTTAAATGAGACTGTTATAAAAAACTCATCTCACTTTACTCTTTCTGTTTGTCTACAGTGGGATCAACATCAACTTAAAGCCCAGGTGGTAATCGATTCAGGAGCAACTAATAATTTCATTCATTCATCCTTTGTTGAAAATCACAAGATTCCTATAATTAAAAAATTAATTGCATTACCTATTCGAGTTGTTGATGGTTCTTTTATCAATTCAGGTCCTGTTACCCATCATACTGATCCATTATCATTAACATTTTCATCAGGTCACTCTGAATTGTGTACCTTTGAGGTTATTCATTCCCCTTTGTACCCCATAATTCTAGGACTTTCATGGCTAAAGAAACATCAACCAAACATCTCATGGAATAGTGGTACTATTTCCTTCGACTCACCATATTGTAAAAAACACTGTACACAATCACAAACTATATTACAGGTTGATATCACAAATATACCAACAGAGTATTCAGATTTTTATGATGTTTTTGATAAGGTTGAGGCTCAATCTCTACCTCCCCACAGACCCTACGACTGTCCCATCGATTTAAAACCAAACAGTAAAATCCCTTATGGTCGTATATATCCACTCTCTGAACCAGAACTGCTTCATCTCAAAGGATATCTTGAGGAAAATCTAAAGAAAGGTTTTATTCGGCCTTCTACATCTTCAGCTGGTGCCGGGATCTTTTTCGTGAAGAATAAAGATGACAGTCTCAGGCCTATAATTGACTATAGACAACTGAACAAATGTACAATAAAAAATAGATATCCTTTACCTCTTATTCCAGAACTCATAGAGAGGTTACAGGGTGCTACCATTTTCACCAAACTGGATTTAAGAGGTGCATATAATTTAATTAGAATTCGCAAAGGTGATGAATGGTTAACTGCCTTTCGCACTAGGTATGGTCTCTATGAGTATTGTGTCATGCCTTTTGGTTTGTGCAATGCACCTGCAACTTTTCAGTTTTTCATTAATGATGTTTTCAAAGATTTACTTGACACATACATTGTCATTTATTTGGACGATATTCTCATTTATTCAAATTCCAAAGAGGATCACATACAACATGTCAGAACAGTTCTTTCAAGATTAAGACAGAACAACTTATATGTTAAGGCAGAAAAATGTATATTCAATTCTGATACTATTTCTTTCCTGGGGTATCATATTTCACCAAAAGGAATATCCATGGAGGACAACAAAGTACAAGCTATCACTAACTGGCCTATTCCAAAAAATAAGAAAGAGCTCCAGAGATTCCTAGGATTCTCAAATTTTTATAGAAAATTTATTAAAGGTTTCTCTACTATCGCAAAACCTCTCACACTACTCACCCGAAAGAATAACAAATACCACTGGAACCAACAGGCAGATGAGTCTTTTAACGCTCTCAAACATAGTTTCATTACCGCTCCAATTCTACAATTCCCAGATCCATCGAAACAATATACATTAGAAGTGGATGCATCCGAATTTGCAATAGGAGCCATTCTGTCTCAAAGAGATTCTTCTACCAACATGCTTCATCCTGTTGCATATTATTCTCGGGTTATGAATTCGGCCGAAATTAATTACCCAATTGGGGAAAAAGAACTTCTAGCCATCAAGGCTGCATTAGAATTCTGGAGACATCTATTAGAAGGCGCAAGATTTCCAATCATCATATTTACAGATCATCGTAATCTACAATATCTAAAAACTAACAAAAGTCTTTCTTCCAGACAAGTCAGATGGAGTTTATTCTTTACTAGATTTGATTTTATAATCACTTATCGTCCAGGAGTAAGAAATACAAAGGCAGATGCTCTATCTAGATATTCAACTCCATTAACTGAGAGTTCTGAACTAAACTCAATAATACCACCAGAAAAATTCATTGGCCTCTTAGTGGGAAAAACATCTATTCTCAAAGAACAACAACAGAATGATCCATTGATTAATGATTCTAGGATTCATAAAGGTAATGATGGATTTTTTTACCATGGTCATGCACTGTATGTTCCAGAATCTCTTAGGAATGACATTTTAGCTATGGCACATGATATTCCACTTTCAGGACATCCTGGTTTCAAGAAAACTCTTCATTTAATTCAAAGGGATTTCTGGTGGCCGCATATGATTCAGTCTGTAAAACAGTACATACAAGGGTGTGCTGTATGTACCAAATGTAAATCTCAAAGAATTCACCCTTATGGTTTACTTCTATCTCTTCCAATCGCTGACAGACCTTGGCAAGATATTGCCCTAGACTTCATTGTCGATCTACCTCCCTCTTCTAACAACACAGTCATCCTGGTTGTTGTGGATCTCTTTTCAAAAATGGCACATTTTATACCTATTCACACTTTGCCAACAGCTTCAGAAACAGCAGATTTGTTCATCAAACATATTGTCAGATTGCATGGGTTACCTAAGTCTATTACGACTGACAGGGGTACACAATTTACCTCTCGATTTTGGACACAACTCTGTTCTAGTTTGCATATTGATCGCCGTTTGAGTTCAGCTTACCATCCTCAAACAAATGGTCAGACCGAAAGGACTAATCAGAGTTTAGAGCAATATCTAAGATGCTACTGTACATTTCAGCAAAACAACTGGTCTTCTCTTCTACCTACTGCTGAATTCTCATATAATAACACCATTAATTCATCTACCAATACAACTCCATTTTTCATTAACTATG
Organism: Bombina bombina; assembly: GCF_027579735.1. Lineage (NCBI taxonomy): Eukaryota > Metazoa > Chordata > Amphibia > Anura > Bombinatoridae > Bombina > Bombina bombina. The sequence continues at coordinate 499,444,339 of NC_069499.1, forward strand.
GGTTTCATCCCTCTTATCATCTTCTCCAAAGATCAGAAAGTTCTTGTCCCTTGGTAAATGACACTGTGAATACAATTGCTGAAGGATTCATTCAACTAAAACAGATTTTACTACAATCTCAAGAAAGGCAAAAACGTTATTATGACTTAAGGAGAACAAAACCTCCTGAGTATAAGGTGGGAGATCTAGTTTGGTTGTCTTCTAAACACTTGAAGCTTCACATTCCCAGTAAAAAGCTTGGTTCTCTGTTTATTGGTCCTTACAAAATTATTAGGATTGTTAATGCTAATGCTGTCACTTTACAACTACCAAGTTCTTTTAAGATACATCCAACATTTCATGTATCCCTTTTGAAACCTTATGTTCCAGTCAGAGATCAAGTCTTGACAACTCAAGTTCCGACACTCATTGAGGATGAAGTATCATATGAAGTTGATTCCATTTTGGATTCTAGATTCTATAAGAATTCTCTACAGTATTTAGTTCGGTGGAAACATTATTCATCAGAAGAGGATTCTTGGGAACCATCCACTAACTTATCAGCCCCTAGATTGGAATCTCTGTTTCATCGCAGACATCCAGACCGTCCCAAACCCTGATCTGCGGAGCAGATCGTTAAGGGGGGTGTCCTGTCATATCACAGTAATTCTCAATCTCTATACTTCATGTTTTCCACGTTTCACTGTCCCTTTAAACATAATATCACATGACCGTTATGCCTTTATAAGCCCTCCTCTCTAATTCATCGATGCTTGGTAATTTGATTCACATGAGGAGTGATCACAACTTTCAAGAAGCTCTCTCCATTTTCGTCAAGTTGTTCTCTAACTTTATATCTGCAAAGTTCTCTTCAATCACAGGACAGCATACTTCATTCTGAAACGCTAACTGACATACAGCGTGTCTGCAGTAGTTCGGCGTCTGACGTCATCAGCACTCCGGGAGTCAGTGTCGCAGCTCCTCTCTGTTGCCGGATTCTACACTCCTTCTCAGGACAACTGAATTGCTAGCAAGCAAAGTCTTCACAAGTACACGCTGGTCATGAAGTGTTGGGTATCGTACTAAACATAAAGTTATTGCTGAAGTTACGCTAATTTCATATGTTCCTAAGACTGTATATACTAACAAATCAAGCTTATACATATACGTTACTAATGGAAAGTGTGCATGTTTAACATCCTCTGCATATATCCTGGTTATTTCTGCATACAATACACTTCCATAACAATTCTGCTGCATTCATAAATAAGGTTGCATATGAACTTTACTAACCTGAACATTAAAGCATCGTACCTGAGTGATAAGCTACAATCTATTTAAAGAGATACTAACAGAGCTTCAATTACATAAAGTTATAATTTATTCTATATCCAAAGAGATTATCTATTGTTTAGCAAATGCTATTATATTACTTAGGAGAGTATTAGCACACTCACATTGTTGTGCATATCTCCAGCAACTAAAGATAGTTGTTATTTACTTTTGACCTAAACAGGTCACCCTCAGTCAATGAGCATAATAAGGTTCCTAGTTTATCAAGGTACCTAGGTTTGGTGTGAGACTGAGTGGAGTAGATACAACTGGGTTCATATTAATTATATAATAAATCCTCACATTAGTTCATATACTTTGGTTTTATATATTTGAGAATCTACAACTCTGCATTTGATAATTCTCATATCAGCATTAGTGCTTATATTGTATATTTTTGTTGCAATCCAGACTTGAACCCAAAGAAAACAAGTTAGTTTTAATCAATTCATTATATAGTTACTACTGAGTTACCATTAGGGGCTCAACAATAATTTTGCTTTAGGGCACTCTGTCGTGTAACTCAGCTACTGTGTCTACAGAAGTATATGTATGCATATGTGTAGAAATGTATTTGTATGTGTACATATAAACACATAAATAAATATGTACACATATACACTCACAGGCCACTTTATTAGGTACACCTTGCTAGTACTGGGCTGGACCCTCTTTTGCCTTCAGAACTGCCTTAATCCTTTGTGGGACAGATTTAGCATTGTGTTGTAAACATTTCTCAGAAATTTTTGGTCCATATTGACATGATAGCATCACGCAGTTGCTGCAGATTTGTCGGCTGCACATCCATGATGCAAATCTCCAGTTAATCCCCATCCCAAAGGTGCTCTATTGGATTGAGATCTGGTGCTTGTGGTTTCCATTGGAGTACAGTAAACTCATTGCTATGGTTAAGAAACCAGTTTGAGATGATTTGAGTTTTGTGACAAGGTGCATTATCCTGCTGGAAGTAGCCATCAGAAGATTGGTAAACTGTAGTCATAAAGGGATCAACATGGTTAGCAACAGTACTTAGGTAGGCTGTAGAGTTTAAATGATGCTCAATTGGTATTGAGGTACTGTTGGTATTAAGGGGCCCAAAGTGTGCCAAGAAAATATCCCCTACACCATTACACCACCACCACCATCCTGAACTGTTGATACAAGGCAGCATGGATCCATGCTTTCATGTTGTTCACACAAAATTTTGACCCTACCATCTGAATTTTGCAGCTGAAATTGAGACTCATCAGACCAGACAACATTTTTCCAATCTTTTATTGTCCAATTTTAGTTAGCCTGTGTGAATTGTAGCCTCAGTTTCCTGTTCTTAGCTGACAGGAGTGGCACCCAGTGTGGTCTTCTGCTGCTGTAGCCCATCTGCTTTAAGGTTCAACGTGTTTTGCATTCAGAGATGGTTTTCTGCATACCTTGGTTGTAACAAGTAGTTATTTAAGTTACGGTTGCCTTTCTATCATCTCAAATCAGTCTGCCCATTCTCCTCTGACCTCTGACATCAACAAGACATTGTCTTCAATACAACTGCCGCTCACTTAATATGTTCTCTTTTTTTGGCAAACCCTAGAAATGGTTGTGTGTGAAAATCGTGTGTGAAAATCCCAGTAGATCAGTAGTTTTTTAAATACTCATACCAGTCCATCTGTAACTTAAATAGCCTTTAAAGTAACTTAAATAGCCTTTCTTCCCCATTCTGATGCTCGGTTTGTACTTCAGCAAGTCGTCTTCACCACGTCTAGATGCCTAAATGCATTGAGTTGCTGCCATGTGATTGGCTTATTAGCAATTTATGTTACCAAGCAATTGAACAGGTTTACCTAATAAAGTGGCCAGTGCATGTATTTATATATATATATATACAGTATCTCACAAAAGTAAGTACACCCTTCACATTTTTGTAAATATTTTATTATATCTTTTCATGCGACAACACTGAAGAAATGACAATTTGCTACAATGTAAAGTAGTGAGTGTACAGCCTGTATAACAGGGTCAATTTGCTGCCCCCTCAAAATAACTCAACTCACAGCCATTAATGTCTAAACTGATGGCAACAAAAGTGAGTACACCCCTAAGTGGAAATGTCCAAATTAGGTCCAATTAGCCATTTTCCGTCCCCGGTGTCATGTGACTCATTAGTGTTAAAAGGTCTCAGGTGTGAATGGGGAGCAGGTGTGTTAAATTTGGTGTTATCACTCTCAAACTCTCTCATACTGGTCACTAGAAGTTCAACATGACACCTCATGGCAAAGAACTCTCTGATGATCTGAAAAAAGAATTGTTGCTCTACATAAAGATGTCCTGGGCTATAAGAAGATTGCCAATATCATAAAACTGAGCTGCAGCATGATGGACAAGACCATACAGTGGTCTCACAGGACAGGTTCCACTCAGGCCATGGTCGACCAAAGAAGTTGAGTGCACGTGCACAGCATCATATCCAGAGGTTGTCTTTGGGAAATAAATGTTTGAATGCTGCCAGCATTGCTGCAGAGGTTGAAGGGGTGGGGGGGTCAGCCTGTCAGTGCTCAGACCATACGTCACACACTGCATCAAATTGGTCTGCATCGCTGTCGTCCCAGAAGGAAGCCTCTTCTAAAGATTATGCACAAGAAAGCCCGCAAACAGTTTGACAAGCAGACTAAGGACATGGATTACTGGAACCATGTCCTATGGTCCAATGAGACCAAGATAAACTTATTTAATTCAGATGGTGTCAAGCGTCTGTGGTGGCAGCCAGGTGAGGAGTACAAAGACAAGTGTGTCTTGCCTATAGTCAAGCATGGGGGTGGGAGTGTATTTGGGAGCTACAGTTCATTGAGGGAACCATGAATGCCAACATGTACTGTGACATACTGAATCAGAGCATGATCCTCTCCCTTTGGAGACAGGGCTGCAGGGCAGTATTCCAACATGATAACGACCCCAAACACACCTCCACGATGACCACTACCTTGATAAAGAAGCTGAGGGTGATGGACTGGCCAAACATGTCTCCAGACCTAAACCCTATTGAGCATCTGTGGGGCATCCTCAAACGGAAGGTGGGGGAGCGCAAGGTCTCTAACATCCACGAGCTCCGTAATGTCATCATGGAGGAGTGGAAGAGGAATTCAGTGGCAACCTGTGAAGCTCTGGTGAACTCCATGCCCAAGACAGTTAAAGCAGTAATGGTGGCCACATAAAATAGTGACACTTTGGGCCCAATTTGGACATTTCCACTTAGGGGTGTACTCACTTTTGTTGCTAATGGTTTAGACATTAATGAATGTGTGTTGAGCTATTTTGAGGGGACAGCAAATTGACACTGTTATACAGGCTGTACACTTACTACTTTATATTGTAGCAAAGTGTCAATTCTTCAGTGTTGTCACATAAAAAGATATAATAAAATATTTACAAAAATGTGAGGGATGTACTCACTTTTGTGAGATATTGCATATATATATATATATATATATATATATATATATATATATATATATATACATATATATATATATATATATATTTAACTATCATCATTTTGGCTCTGGCCAAAACATCTATCTTGACACTTTATATAGTGTCCCTGGACTTGCGGTTGGATCTATGTTACACTGATCCGCGTCCTCTACATCATCTATGGTATCCCTGGACATCTTCATACTGTGGTCTACCGGACGACGTGTGGTTCCGGACTGCGAGCACTGCACTTTTGTGCTCTACATTGTGTGAGTAGGATTCTTATGTTCCTATTGCTGCCTTTATCAATTTGTATATGACCTGTACTATGTGGCGCCCTCTATCTATTCCTTCTTATACCATTAGAATGTAAGAACTTGGAATATAATATATTTAAAGCCATAAAGGTGTGATAGAATATGTAAGGTCCCTAAAAATCAAAAATGATAATCTCATATTCAAACACGTTGATCATACAGAAGGATATTCAAATGCAAATCATCACTCTTATTAACATTAGCAACATACTAGATACAGAGAAAATTGTTAACCAAATTTGTATTACACCATTATTACTCACAATCTTAGCTTAGATGCCGTAGTAAAACATTGTCCTCTGATCAAGAGTATACTGGACCCCCCCCATCAAATTCATTACTGAGTTATTAGACATTTGCCTAACACATAATTATTTCAGGTTTGAAAATACATATTATTTACAACTAGTAGGTAACGCCATGGGTTCCCCAATGGCTCTGGCATATACAAATCTTTTAATGTCATGGTACAAGGATTACTTTGTATTTAAAGACAATATCCCTAATATTTTACTTTATCATTACATTGACGACTTGTTAATAGTATGGGGTCATAGTAAGAGCTTCTGCAGTGGCATGAACAACTAAACAGCAATTTGTCCAATGTACAATTTAAAATGGAATACGATCACATGGAAATAAAGTTTTTGGATCTTTTGTATTTATAAGAAAAATGAGGGCACTCAGTGAAGGCTAAACACAAAGCTATATTCAAAACCAACACATAGAAACACATTGTTGAAATTTCAGAGTTTCCATCCCCTGCAGTTAAAATTTGGAGGTTTAAATCTCAATTGTTAAGAGTTATAGGAAATAACACAGAGGATAACGACAAACAGTTCCAATTTAATCTCATGAGAGATACGTTTTAGGCTAGGGGTTATAAACTCAAAGACATTATGAGAACATGAAATGAGATTGAACATCTCAAGCAGGGATTTATTATTTTCCACAGTAGACAAAAGAAAGGCCCTCAATTTTATTTCCACATTCACACCAGCTAGCAAATTAGTTAAAAACACACTGGCTAAAATTGGTTCATTTTGTATGAGGACCCCACTTTACCCTTTAAAGATGTAAAACCTCCACGTATGGTATATAAAAAAAGGCAGAAGTCTTAGAACTATGCTTGTTAGACATGACACACAATTTGAACCACAAACTTGGTTACCAAAGGCAAAAGTTCAAATGAGGCAGCTGTGTCACTTGTAACGGAATGCTGTCAGGCAATTCATTCAGTCACCCATATAGATCCAAACAATACACAATTAGACACAGACTTACATGCACTTCAGATTATGTGGTGTACAGTATTATTTGCCCGTGTGGGAAGTATTATTTAGGTAAAACATGCACCACATTTAGAGAGTGTCTGGCCAATCATAAGAGTGCCATTATGGCAGCCTATAAAAATAGTGATAGTGACCAACCAGTGGCACCCCATTTTTTGGATAATGGACCATGCTAAGATGCAGGATTCTTCCTTTTAAGAAAGGTGGTAACACAGAACTCTTAAAGAGGGAGGCACTGTGGATACATAGATTGGGCACAATGTGTCCAAAAGGACTTAACATGCAAGCTTTAATTTATTCAATAAATGGTCTAACAATAATGTAATGGATATATGGTATACAATATATGATAAAGAACATTTACTTGATAAACAAAGGGACATCAGTTATGTAGATGAAATAGCAAAGACAAACACTGTAACCCAATTATGAAAAATAAAATATGCAATCACCTTGTATTTTTTTTTCTGTACACTCCACAACCGATGAGGTATCAAACATTGCTCTTAATTTGTAAACTGTAAGAAATCTATATGTAAGCTGATTTAAATCATATAAAGAGATACTGGTGCTGAATTGAATAAATTGAGGTATGTCTCTAAATTGGATAAAGGTTTTTGCAAATTACAAATTAAATACATACAGAGAGAGACACCTAACTTACATACAAGTCCAAATATGTATTGTTATTTTGTGTAGGTCTCCTTGGCCCCTTCATAAACCTTACAAATCTGTAAAAAAAAATGTATAAGTTTTAAAAGGTGTCCAGTGGGAATTTTCTTGTTCATCTATCAGAAGAAACTATTCATATACCCACTAATCAATTGTTATAAGAACAGAAGGTCCTAAACGTTCTAATCACTTTTCAATGATAAATAATGTTTTTATTTAATGCTATTTTTTTAGAGGTTGTAGATTGAGATTGAACTCATGCATACAGGGTCAGATTATGAGTGGTGCATTAACAGTTATGTGCAAGCGATAAGGGTTTCCAGCTCATATTATTAGTTGAAAGTAAACAAGATTACTTGAGCGCAATTTAAGTTAACTCGCTTTGGGTTGGCAAGAGCTCAGAGAAAAAAAACAACAGACAAAGGGCTTTAACATAGAAATAAATAAATATACATGTCTAAATATGGATATGCATGCGTATACAAATATATATATATATATATATACTGTTTATATATATATATATATATATCCTATATTATAAAAGGCCAAGTGTGTTTGTCTGAAGCCGTCATGCGCAGTAAAGACTGCGCACGAGAACAAACACACCTGGCCTTCTAACTGTCTTCCTCCGGCGTCGTGTGTGGTGGAGTGGGCATGACCGGCGTGCGTGGTGTGGGCGTGACACAGGAATGACGTGGGCATGATCGGGCGTGGCCGGCCGTGACATGGGTGGGGCCGAGCAAGACGCGGTGGGGCTGGGCGGGGCCAGGTGCTGGGTGTGTGGCTGTGCAGTGTGCACAGTGAATGAATCATAAGAAGACAGAAAGCTCTAAAAAGAAGGGGATAATGAGAGCAGAAGAGGGGGATAAAGAGAGGGGGGAGAGTGAGCAAAATAGATTGGGGAGAGTGAGCAAAGGAGAGGGGGGAGAGAGCACAAAAGAGAGGGGGAGAGAGCACAAAAGAGAGGGGGGAGAGAGCACAAAAGAGAGGGGGGAGAGAGCACAAAAGAGAGGGGGGAGAGTGCACAAATGAGAGGGGGAGAGTGCATAAAAGAGAGGGGGGAGTGCACAAAAGAGAGGGGGGAGAGAGCACAAAAGAGAGGGTGGAGAGAGCACAAAAGAGGGAGAGAGCACAAAAGAGGCAGAGAGCACAAAAGAGAGGGGGAGAGAGCACAAAAGAGAGGGGGAGAGAGCACAAAAGGGGGAGAGAGCACAAAAGTGAGGTGGGAGAGAGCGCAAAAGAGAGGGGGGAGAGAGCACAAAAGAGAGGGGGAGAATGCACAAAAGAGAGGGGGGAGAGTGCACAAAAGAGAGGGGGGAGAGTGCACAAAAGAGAGGGGGGAGAGTGCACAAAAGAGAGGGGGAGAGTGCACAAAAGAGAGGGGGAGAGTGCACAAAAGAGAGGGGGGAGAGTGTACAAAAGAGAGGGGGGAAATTGCACAAAAGAGAGGGGGGAGAGTGCACAAAAGAGAGGGGGGAGAGTGCACAAAAGAGAGGGGGGAGAGTGCACAAAAGAGAGGGGGGAGAGTGCACAAAAGAGAGGGGGGAGAGTGCACAAAAGAGGGAGAGAGCACAAAAGAGGGAGAGAGCACAAAAGAGGGAGAGAGCACAAAAGAGAGGGGGGGAGAGAGCGCAAAAGAGAGGGGGGAGAGAGCGCAAAAAGAGAGGGGGAGAGAGCGCAAAAGAGAGGGGGGAGAGAGCGCAAAAGAGAGGGGGAGAGAGCGCAAAAGAGAGGGGGGAGAGAGTGCAAAAGAGGGGGGAGAGAGCGCAAAAGAGAGGGGGGAGAGAGCGCAAGCAAAAGAGAGGGGGGAGAGAGCACAAGCAAAAGAGAGGGGGGAGAGAGCGCAAAAAAGGGGGGAGAGAGCGCAAAAGAAGGGGAAGAGAGCGCAAAAGAGAGGGGGGAGAGAGCGCAAAAGAGAGGGGGAGAGAGAGAGCAAAAGAGAGGGGGGAGAGAGAGAGCAAAAGAGAGGGAGAGAGACAGCAAAAGAGGGAGAGAGACAGCAAAAGAGAGGAAGGATAGAGAGCAAAAGAGAGGGGGAGAGAGAGCAAAAAAGAGGGGGAAAAGAAAGGGGAGAAAGAGAGAGCAAATGAGAGGAGGGAGAGAGAGAGCAAAACAGAGGGGGGAGAGAGCACAAAAGAGAGGGGGAGAGAGCGCAAAAGGGAGAGGGGGAGAGAGTGCAAAAGGGAGAGGGGGAGAGAGCGCAAAAGGGAGAGGGGCAGAGAGCGCAAAAGGGAGAGGGGGAGAGCGCGCAAAAGAGAGGGGGGAGAGAGAGAGCAAAAGAGGGAGAGATACAGCAAAATAGGGAGAGACAGCAAAAGAGAGGGGGGAGAGAGCAAAAGAGAGGGGGGAAAGAGAGAGCAAAAGAGAGGGGGGAGAGAGAGAGCAAAAGAGAGGGGGAAAAGAGAGGGGAGAAAGAGAGAGCAAAAGAGAGGGGGGAGAGAGAGAGCAAAAGAGAGGGGAGAAAGAGAGCGCAAAAGAGAGGGGGAGAGAGCACAAAAGAGAGGGGGGAGAGATCGCAAAAGGGAGAGGGGGAGAGAGCGCAAAAGAGAGGGAGAGAGCAAAATAGGGAGAGAGACAGCAAAAGAGAGGAGGGGGGAGAGAGAGAGCAAAAGAGAGGGGGAGAGAGAGAGAGCGGGGAGAGCGAGCAAAAGAGAGGGAGAGGGAGAGAGACAGCAAAAGAGGGGGGGAGAGAGAAAAAAAGAGGGGGGAGAGAGAGAGCAAAAGAGAGGGGAGAAAAAGAGAGTAAAAGAGAGGGGATATAGAGAGAGAGCAAGGGGTGGGACCGCTGTACTGCAAAAAATGGCCCGTGTGAACGGGCTTTAGGACTAGTATATATATATATATATATATATATATATATATTGTGTATATATATATACTGTGTGTATATATATATATATATATATATATATATATATATATATATATATATATATATACTGTATATATATATATATATATATATATATATATATATATATATATATATATATATATGTATATATATATATCAGGCAAGAAAAGATGCACTCACAGGTCTTTCACAAAAAACGGAGTTACTTTATTTGTAACGTTTTCTGAGGTCTCGCCTCCTTCATCAGCATAAATCAATAATACAACTTACACACTTAAATAGTGCTACAAACACACATACACTTCAAACCATACCCCTTTGTTTGGCGCCAAACTCTCGGTACTGAAACGCTGTTTGCATTCCACCGGTGTTGCAAACAGGAAGCAGTGCGCAGCGTCACTTCCGGTTTGCCTCTTAGACATATTATGTAAAAGTACAATATAATGCTAATAGTGTTTTCACTCTATGTGTATCAAACAATAATATCAATAAAATTTAAACAAATGTGAAATAATTACAAACTGCACTTACGAACATTAAGTGCTTAGTGCTGAATACACATTCGTTGCCATGGCAACCTGTACACACTCATATCCCCGTATTGAGCTTTAGGGGAAAGCTGCCTAAACTTTGTGATCATTAATACTCTTGTTGCAATAAATTACTTCTGGTGACAAAACACACCACTATTAAAGTTATACAACATATGTGACCCAATATAAATTCAAAAATAGAAAATCGTGGCACATTTATACTACAATGAATGTGATTAAGAGGGATGTATTCTGAATGCTATGATACCGGTAACCATATGCTTTTATAATTTATGTAAGGAGGGGTTCATTTTTTGCCAGATGGAAATGTCAAGTGTGTAAGTTGTATTATTGATTTATGCTGATGAAGGAGGCGAGACCTCTGAAAACGTTACAAATAAAGTAACTCCGTTTTTTGTGAAAGACCTGTGAGTGCATCTTTTCTTGGCTGCCGTATGATTTCAAAGTTGCACCCAGGTGATTATCCCACAGAGGGCAAGATCTGGTAATTGGATACATGTATTGAGGACCAGGCGCGCCCCTTCTGTTTAACCCTATCATTCAAACCATCTATTTTTGGGACTATCTCACAGTGTAATTGTTTCAATATTTCAGGACTTGCGTATTTGCCAGTTTTCTGTTTTTCATCTTTTGACATTTTTCTCATTCTCTATCTACCATGACAACTCAAGGGAATGGCCATCAGGATACACCTGACGTCACTATGGAAGTGGTCGAGGATCCGGCAGGACAAGCCAGGGCAGCACAAACAGGGATTGCATCCTACACCCGAGATGATGCTGACCGCATTCTATTCACCCCATTATCCAGAACAACTGGTGAGACTCCCTTAAATTTATATTTCCCACTATTAAAGCTTAAGAAACGTGAAATAGATCTATACTTGCATGGTAGCTATCTATCAGACTATCATAGGACTGGGCACATACCAAGGGGATTTAGAGTTCACAATATTCCAACTATTGGAAGGGAAAATCCTGAATTTAGGAAAAAATGGTGCTAAATTTTAAATAAATGCTCTTTAGACTTAATTTTGTTAGTCATTGAGGAGGTCACATCAATCCTTGCTAAGGTTAAGATAGAAGTTCAACAATTTGAAACCACATACAGTACGTTACTTATTAATGATCAACAAGAGAATTGGATGTCTAAAATTAGTACACAGATTGAAAAATATAAAAATGATTTGATCATATTTAAAAATAGAAAACTTGAATCTGTAAATTCAGATTACACACAGGGCAAGGTCTATAAATTGCTCACAGGCACTAGGGAAATTCAACCCAGAAGGAGACAACATGACAGACGTGTACGCTTTGACACGGTTGACACTAGTGGGGCAGAATCTACAGATACAGAGAGACCACACAGTATTAGATCTTATACCTCACCGGGATCGGTAGATACATTTGAGAAATATAATACACAATCCACCCCTAGGCATTTTTTAGGAGTAACCACACGGTCGCAAGGGGGCACCATTTTAGACCCCACATCAGGCGGGCAGGGACCAAGACATAGACCTCCAAGAAGGGGGAGACGCAGAATGCAATGATTAATCTTAGCTCTCACGTTCTTTCAGCTTGTGAACTCCAACTGCTCAACAAGGGACTTTCTTTTGTCCCCAGTACAGCAGTTACGGAATATGAGCAAAATTTGGATGTGCACAAGCTAAATAGAACTTTAAAACTTAAAGAGTTTTTTCAAAACTCAATGACTGATTGTCCGAAAACACCTGTAGAACGTACCTGCCATGTTCAGAGTACATTTGAACCAGTTAATTGTAGTGCAAGAACAAAAACCTATATACGTTTGGTTTCCCAAGACCTAGATAAAGAAAGGGAACATACACAATGGAAACACAATCTCACTTCTGAGGAAAGGAAGGCCATCACAACACTTCAGAACGACACTTCCCTCATAATAAGGCCTGCAGATAAGGGAGGGGCCATTGTCCTCCTTGACTACTGTAATTATAGGGAAGACATTATGTCTCAACTCTCAGACACATCTACTTACATGCCATTGGTGTCCGATCCGACAGTGACATTTAAGAAGCAACTTGATGCCCTGATATGTATGGGCTGTGAACAAGGCTTTATTTCAGAGCACATAAAGAAATTTTGTATCACACCTTTTCCCAGGATACCCATTCTCTACACAATCCCGAAGGTCCATAAGAACTTGGAGAGACCTCAGGGACGCCCCATTGTGTCTGCAGTGAAATCCTTGTTCCAACCGGTGGCGCAATATATTGATCTATTGCTACAACTGATTGTCAAGGATACTCATTCATTTGTGCTTGACACCAGTGAATTTATTCATTTGTTGGGGGCTGTTCACGTCCAACAGGGTGATATTCTGGTCACCATGGATGTGAACAGCCTCTATACAATCATTCCACACACGGAAGGGCTGGAAGCGGTTAAAGAACACCTCATTAACAACCCTCTATATGAAGGACCCCCTGTTGAGTATTTACTGACATTGGTAGACTTCTGTCTGCATAAGAATTATTTCAGATTTGAGGAAGATTTTTTTTGCAAATAGCAGGCACCGGCATGGGATCATCCATGGCCCCCTCTTACGCAAACATCTTTATGTCACACTTTGAAAATCTATACCAATGGGATAGATGTGATACATCTATTATATTCTACCATAGGTACATAGATGACATTTTCCTGATTTGGAGGGGGAGCCTGGATGATCTCCATGTGTGGTTTGAAGCATTTAACAGCACACAAACCATGGTCAGGTTCAAAATTACCGCAGACACACAATCCATCAACTTTCTTGACCTGAAAATATACAAGACAGCACAAGGTTTGGGGTGCACATTATATAACAAACCCACTGATAGGAACTCCCTCTTGCGATCTGACAGTGGTCATCCTCCAGCATTGTTAAAGGGCATTCTTAAGTCACAATTAATTAGAACCGTGCGCAATAATTCGGACCACACCATGGGAGTCTCTCAGTTGACTGAGATGGGAGAGAAATTTGCAGAAAGGGGCTATAAGACAAACCACATCAAGGAGATGATCAACAAGGTGTCACAATACACACAAACAAAATTGCTAGTCATGAAACAAAGACATACCTCAGATGAAAAACTAATTATGGCTACCACCTTCTCACCCACAACAAGGAATGTAGGGCAATCTTTACGGACACATTGGCCCATAATAACTACAGACCCCAAACTACACTTCAGTAATAATCTTACACCGATGGTGGGGTACAGGAGGGGTACGAGTTTATGTGATCTACTTGTCAGTACAGACCCGAGAGCAAGTTACAGACCCAGGTCTCATATTAACATCAAGGGATCTTATCGATGCCTAGGGTGCACCACTTGCAATGGACTCCTCAGTACGAAAACATTTCATCATCCTCATACCAACAGACAGTTTGGCATTCGGTACTCTATAACATGCACAACCACTTTTGTCATATACCTATTGGTTTGTCCTTGTTCCCGTTTTTATGTTGGGAAAACAACAGGTAAATTGAGAGAAAGAATGGCAAACCATCGACATGACATCCGTGTGGCACTCAAATCTGGGGACTCAGATCAACCTGTAGCCAGGCACTGTGCACAATACAACCATTCCATTGCATCAATAAGATATACGCTGATTGATCATGTCCCCCCTCTGGACAGGGGAGGTGACAGGAGTAAGGTACTCCTTCAGCAGGAGGTGCAATGTATATATCGGTTAGGAACAGTGCACCCAGGGGGCCTCAATAAAGCACTAGACTTTAAAACCTTAACATAGTGCAGTCTTAATGTGTGGCACAATCTTGGGGTACGGCACCTAAACTATCGTGACTCTGTGTTTCCAGTGGTAGGTAGTGATGTCGCGAACAGTTCTGCCGCAAATAGTTCGCAGCGAACATAGCATGTTCGCGTTCGCAGTGGACGGCGAACATATGAGATGTTCGATCCGCCCCCTATTTGTCGTCATTGAGTAAACTTTGACCCTGTAGCTCACAGTCCCAAGACACATTCCAGCCAATCAGCAGCATAACTCCCTCCCATACCCTCCCACCTCCTGGCCAGCATCCATTTTAGACTCATTCGGAGCCTGCATTCATAGTGAGAGGAGGGACAGTGTAGCTGCTGCTGATTTAATAGGGAAATCAATAGCTAGGCTAGTGTATTCAGTGTCCACTACAGTCCTGAAGGACTCATCTGTCTGCTTTTTTTTCCTGTGTAATCTAATTGCAGCCTGCCTGCCAGCTCAGACTCACAGCGTATACTGTGCCCACTTGCCCAGTGCCACCACTTATATCTGGTGTAACAGTAGTGTACATTTAAAAAAACAAAAAAAACTTTTTTTTAATTTGAAATAATAGCAGTCATTTTCCTTCACACGTGTTCGTTTCAGGTCCTGCCAGGGCACAGTGTGACACCAGTGCAAGTCATATCTGCTAAAACAGTAGTGTACATTTTTAAAAAAAACAAAAACTTTTTTTAATTTGAAATAATAGCAGTCAGTTTCCTTCACATGTGTGCGTTTCAGGTCCTGCCAGGGCACAGTGTGACACCAGTGCAAGTCATATCTGCTAAAACAGTAGTGTACATTTAAAAAAACAAAAAAAACAAAAACTTTTTTTACTGTGAAATAATAGCAGTCAGTTTCCTTCACACGTGTGCATTCCAGGTCCTGCCAGGGCACAGTGTAACACCAGTGCAAGTCATATCTGCTAAAACAGTAGTGTACATACATTTAAAAAAAACAAACCTTTTTTATTGTGAAATAATAGCAGTCAGTTTCCTTCACATGTGTGCGTTTCAGGTCCTGCCAGGGCACAGTGTGACACCAGTGCAAGTCATATCTGCTAAAACAGTAGTGTACATTTAAAAAAACAAAAAAAACAAAAACTTTTTTTACTGTGAAATAATAGCAGTCAGTTTCCTTCACACGTGTGCATTCCAGGTCCTGCCAGGGCACAGTGTAACACCAGTGCAAGTCATATCTGCTAAAACAGTAGTGTACATACATTTAAAAAAAACAAACCTTTTTTATTGTGAAATAATAGCAGTCAGTTTCCCTCACAGTGTGCGCTCCAGGTCCTGCCAGGGCACAGTGTCACACCAGTGCAAGTCATATCTACTAAAACAGTAGTGTGCATACATTTAAAAAAAAAAAAAAAACTTTTTTTACTGTGAAATAATAGCAGTCAGTTTCCCTCACACGTGTGCGTTCCAGGTCCTGCCAGGGCACAGTGTCACACCAGTGCAAGTCATATCTGCTAAAACAGTAGTGTACATACATTTTAAAAAAAACAAAAAACTTTTTTATTGTGAAATAATAGCAGTCAGTTTCCCTCACACGTGTGCGCTCCAGGTCCTGCCAGGGCACAGTGTCACACCAGTGCAAGTCATATCTACTAAAACAGTAGTGTACATACATTTAAATAAAAAAAAAAACTTTTTTTTACTGTGAAATAATAGCAGTCAGTTTCCCTCACACGTGTGCGCTCCAGGTCCTGCCAGGGCACAGTGTCACACCAGTGCAAGTCATATCTGCTAAAACAGTAGTGTACATACATTTAAAAAAAAAAAAAAACTTTTTTATTGTGAAATAATAGCAGTCAGTTTCCCTCACACGTGTGCGCTCCAGGTCCTGCCAGGGCACAGTGTCACACCAGTGCAAGTCATATCTACTAAAACAGTAGTGTACATACATTTAAAAAAAAAAAAAAAAAACTTTTTTTACTGTGAAATAATAGCAGTCAGTTTCCCTCACACGTGTGCGTTCCATGTCCTGCTAGGGCACAGTGTCACACCAGTGCAAGTCATATCTGCTAAAACAGTAGTGTACATTTAAAAAAAAAAAAACCCTTACACTACCTGAACGATACAACATCATACCTGATGTTTTAAAGTACGTTATTCCAAACAATTTAGGAATGTTAGGTGATTTATGCCCTTTATGGATTAAAACCAGACTCTGCATCAACTATGTCATTTTCCATGGGAGTTTGCCATGGATCCCCCTCCGGCATACCACAGTCCAGGTGTTAGTCCCCTTGAAACAACTTTTCCATCACTTTTGTGGCCAGAAAGAGTCCCTGTGGGTTTTAAAATTCGCCTGCCTATTGAAGTCTATGGTGGTTCGCCCGTTCACAAACTTTTGCGGAAGTTCGCGTTCGCCGTTTACGAACGCAAAATTTTAGTAGAGATACTACCCATCGGGGAACCATATTGAAGAGAATATGGACATTTTTAGTGTTTTCTTTTTCTTTATATTTGTTTATCTCATTTAGGGATATGTGATTCAAGTAGAATGTGTGAGTTTGTTGGAATGTATGTGGGATCTTAATTTTTGGGCCATATTATACATATAAATCATAGGAGCCCTAGTAATAATCGTAATAGCAAATTCTGGGGATCTATCAATTTTTGGACAAATATATGGAGGGTGTACCCAGTATTGGGACATCAAGATCATAATGTCTATTAGTATGTAGTCAGAACTTCAACCTTTGCGGTGTTGCTTAATATCCTAGACGGCATAGACAACACAGGGAAACTAGGGCAGTGTGTGATTTATCACTACTAACCCCTTAACTTACAACACCGCAATCCTATACGTAGCAAAGATAGCATCTAGAAGCTGTGGCGCTGTTTGGGAGATGCCATGGTATGTGCCTAGTATATTGCACGACCAATGAAAAGCGTACTTGATAACTTAGCTAGGACCTAAAAATGGTGGGGGAGGCACCTTGACATTTCCATCTGGTAAAAAATGAACCCCTCCTAACATAAATTATAAAAGCATATGGTTACCCGTATCATAGCATTCAGAATACATCTCTCTTAATCACATTCATTGTAGTATAAATATGCCACGATTTTCTATTTTTGAATTTATATTGGGTCACATATGTTGTATAACTTTAATAGTGGTGTGTTTTGTCACCAGAAGTAATTTGTTGCAACAGGAGTATTGATGATCACAAAGTTTAGCCTGCTTTCCCCTTAAGCTCAATACAGGGATATGAGTGTGTACAGGTTGCCATGGCAACAAATGTATATTCAACACTAAGCACTTAATGTTCGTAAGTGCAGTTTGTTATTATTTCACATTTGTTTCACTTTTATTGATATTATTGTTTGATACACATAGATTGAAAACACTATTAGTATTATATTGCACTTTTACATAATATGTAGATTATAACGCTGTCTAAGAGGCAAACCAGAAGTGACGCTGCGCACTGCTTCCTGTTTGCAACACCGGTGAAACGCAAACAGCGTTTCAGTACCGAGAGTTTGGCACCAAACAAAGGGGTATGGTTTGAAGTGTATGTGTGTTTGTAGCACTATTTAAGTGTGTAAGTTGTATTATTGATTTATGCTGATGAAGGAGGCGAGACCTCCGAAAACGTTACAAATAAAGTAACTCCGTTTTTTGTGAAAGACCTGTGAGTGCATCTTTTCTTGGCTGCTGTATGATTTCAAAGTTGCACCTAGGCGGTTATCCCACAGAGGGCAAGATCTGGTAATTGGATACATATATATATATATATAGATATATATATATATATATATATATATATATCTTTATATGTGCGCATATGTATTTATATGTGAATATATGTATATATATGAAAACATAAAAAAATCATATTTATGCAATATTCCTATTTAATAAAGTGTTATAAAGGTTAAATACTGTAAATATTTTGCATTCCAATGTTCTGCACATAGCAGAAAATGTTCTATGTATTTCTAAATATATATTCCTATATATATATATTTGATTTGAAGCACACATCATTTGAAGCACACATGATTTGGTTATTCTCTCCCCTCTCTATACGTGTTGCAGTCATATACCCCCCCCCCTGGCTCCCCAACTCAATTCTTAGATCACTTTGCTGCCTGGCTTCCTTATGTCCTTTCAACAGACCCCCCTGCCCTCATTCTTGGTGACTTTAACATCCCACTTGACAATCCCACTGCCTCATCTGCAAAACATCTTCTTCAACTCACTTCCTCTTCTGGCCTGTCACAATGGACTGACTCTCCCTCTCACAAAGATGGTCATTCCCTTGACCTGATTTTCCCCTATCGATGCACTATATCAAATTTAACAAACTCCTCTTTTACTCTCTCTGACCACCATCTCCTAACTTGCAACATCACTTCCCTACCTACAACTCCCCCTCCCTCTACCCCTCACACCAAACTTCACAGAAGCACTAAGTCACTAGATCTGCAACAGCTTGCTAGCTCTCTCAAAACTCTCCTGTCATCCATCACCTCCTTTTCCTGCCCTGACCAATCTATCTGCCACTATAACTCCACCCTTACATCGGTCATTGACAATCTGGCCCATCCAACCATAGCTATGAAACCACACTCTTACCCTCAGACCTGGCATACTCCTCTGACACGGTACCTACGCAGATGTTCCTGTACTGCTGAGCGACACTGGAGGAAATCTCAGAGTTCAGCTGACTTTCTTCACTACAAGTTCATCCTGAACTCCTACTACTCTGCCCTTAATCTCTATAAGCAACAATACTTCTCTAATCTCATCTCAACTCTTTCCTCTAACCCAAAACGTCTGTTCTCCATGTTCAATACTCTTCTCCGCCCACCCCCACCTCCTAATACAACCTCTCTCTCAGCTCAAGATTTTGCCAGCCACTTCAAAAACAAAATTGACTCCATCAGAAGTGAAATCAGATCTCAACATACTACAAATCTCCCACCCCCTCAAAAGCTCACAATCATCCAAAACCCAAATATCAAAAAATGCAGCTCTTTTGCCCCTGTTAATGAGGATGAAGTTTCTGCCCTTATACTGTCCTCCCACCTCACTACCTGACCCCATCCCCTCACAGCTACTCCCCTCCCTCTCTTCAACCCTCATCCCCATACTCACACACATTTTCAACCTCTCCCTCAGCACTGGTACCCTCATCTCTAAAACATGCACTGGTCACACCTATCCTCAAAAAACCTTCCCTCAATCCAACCTCCCTGTCCAACTACCGCCCTATATCCCTACTCCCTCTTGCCTCAAAGCTCCTAGAAAAGCTAGTATACACACGTCTATCCCATTTCCTTACACTAAACTCTCTTCTTGACCCACTGCAATCTGGATTTCGTCCCCATCACTCTACAGAGACAGCATTTGTCAAGGTTAACAATTACCTATTTACACCAAAATCCAAAGGCCACTTCTCTCTGCTTATCCTCCTTGACCTGTCTGCAGCCTTTGACACTGTTGACCACCCTCTTCTGCTCCAAACCCTCCAATCCTTCAGCATCTGCGACACAGCCCTTTTGTGGTTCTCTTCCTATCTAACTAACCGAACATTTAGTGTAGCCTTCTCCGGAGTATCCTCTGCCCCGTTACCACATTCTGTTGGGGTACCTCAAGGCTCTGTCCTCGGTCCCCTTCTCTTTTCAATCTACACGTCATCATTAGGTTCCTTAATAAAGTCCCATGGGTTTCAATATCATTTGTATGCCGATGACACCCAAATATACCTCTTTGCACCAGACCTACCTCCTTCCTTACTAACCCATTTCACTAACTGTCTTTCTCATATCTCATCTTGGATGTCCTCTCACTACCTTAAGCTAAATCTCTCCAAAACTGAACTCCTTATTTTTCCCCCTTCTTCCAATGTCTCCACCCCCAAAATTTCTATAACTGTTGATAATTCCATCATTACTCCTACCCCGCATGTCCGATGTCTTGGGGTCACACTTGAATCAGATCTTTCCTTCACTCCTCACATTCAGTCCTTGGCTAAAGCCTGCCGCCTCCACCTTAAAAATATCACTAAAATTAGACATTTCCTTACACAAGATACAATTAAGATTTTAATCCACTCTCTCATCCTTTCCCACCTCGACTACTGAAACTCCGTCCTCTCTGGTCTACCTAGCTGCCGCATAGCTCCTTTACAATCCATTATGAATGTCTCTGCCAGGCTTATCTTCCTTACTCGATGATCTTCATCTGCTGCGCCTCTCTGCCAATACCTTCACTGGCTTTCTCTTGCCTCTAGGATTAAACACAAAATCCTCACTCTGACATACAAAGCTCTCAATTGCACTGCACCCCCCTACATTTTAGAACTTGTCTCCAGATACTCTCCCTCCCGTCCCCTTCGATCAGCTCAGTATCTCCTCCTCTCCTCCTCTCCTCCTCTCTTGTTACTTCCTCACATTCCCCTCTACAGGACTTCTCCAGACTGGCCCCATTTTTGCGGAACTCCCTGCCTCGCTCCATAAGACTCTCCCCTAGTTTTAACAGCTTCAAGCGCTCCCTAAAAACTCTACTATTCAGGGATGCTTACAACCAATACTAACCTTTCCTAACTCCATTGCTTTCCCCTTGAACCCCTTAGATTGTAAGTCTATGAGCCCAGCTGTTTACAGATCGCTTCATAAGAGCCGACTACAACAGTGAAACTCTCGACAGGGCCCTCTACCCACTTGATCCCTGCAAAAGCTTTCCTGTATATTGACTATGTTTACAGCGCTGCGGAATCTGTTGGCACTCTACAAATACCTGATAATAATAATAATAAATATATATATATATATATATATATATATATATATATATATATATATATATAAAAATATATATTTGTGCAAAAAAACATTGGATATATGTAGAAATTTGCATTTATAAATAAATAGAACATTTTCTGCTATGTGATATTCATGTCGGGTTAGCACACTTTAGAATATTGGATAGTTCAAGTAGGGTGGTAGGTTTTTTCCATTTTTTTTTCTCCATTGACTTCTATGGGGGAATACGTTATCACGTGCGCAATATTCTAAGTTCAGCTTTTTACGAATGTAGGGCTAGCGTGCAAGCAAAAAAGTTTAATTCTAGCACAGTTAAAGGGAAATTAAACCCAAACTTTTTCTTCCCTGATTTAGATAAAGCATACAATTGTAAACATTTTTCTAATTTACTTTGATTATCACTTTTGCTTTATTCTCTTGGTATCCTTTCTTAAAGGAGCAGCAATGCACTACTAAGAACTAGCTGAACACATTGGTAAGTCAATGACATGAAAGAAAAACTTTAATTTTCATGTCCCTTTAACGCTTGAGCGGGAGCATTAAATTGCCCTCCACTTGTAATCTGGCCCATAATTGCCTATGATTTATTTGACATACTTTTTTATTTTCTTAATTTTCTTATATTGTGTTATTTACATTATATTAGTAAGAATAGCCATGCACATTGCATCACGGGTGGGGGGGGAGCAGTTGGGACCACTGCACTATAGAAAAAAAAAGTTGAGAGCGGCAGGGAAGGGGAAGGAGGGAGAGGGGAAATATATGTATATATTATTGCATTGAATTCCTTTGCCGTCAAGTAGATGAAAACATGTGAAAGCATAGTTATGCAATATTCATATTTAATGAAGTGTTTACCTATGTATTTGCTGTAAATATTTCACATTCCAATGTTCTTCCTAAAAGTATTTATTCATTTCCTATTCCTATTTATATCTGTGTATATCTATACCTACAGTATATGAATCATATATATATATATATATATATATATATATATATATATATATATATATATATATATATATACAGTAAACTCTCAATTAAACTGCACCCATGGGGATTGGTAGATTGGTAGATTCCGGATAAGTATTTTTCTGTTTGCTTGAGAGTTACTATTAAAAATATGCCTAACTAGTTTAATAACCCAGATTTTACTTTAAACACCATATTTACTTGATACTGTATTAATTAAATACATACAAGGGTTAGTGTAGCAGAAATGAGTCCTGAGACATCAATTACTGTGACTGTCTATTGATCTATCTACAAGATCCTGACTGTTTGTTTATTATAGAGCACATTTATGTTCTAACATGTTTCCTTTTTTTTTTTGCTTGAGAGTACCGGTTACTTGAGTTCCGGATAACTGAGAGTCTACTATATATATATATATATATATATATATATATATGTATTTATGAAGAAATAGTATATATTCTTCTATGTGAAAAACATGTGTTAGCGCACTTGAGAAAATGCAATCCGGTTTGCGTGCGAGTATTTAAAGTTTGGCTTTTTACACGTTTCGGGTTAGTGCAAGAGCAAAAACGTTTTACTTTTTCAACTTGTAATACACTCGCAACCCGACACGCACAAAAAGCTGAAGTCTAGTGGGGGTTAATGCGCAAACTACAGCTCCGCTCGTAATCTAGCCCATGGTGTTTGTTAAAGCTTTTGCACATGTGCTCAAGCTACAATCATAATGCTTGAAATCTGGACATCTGAATGTTCTCTCATGATTGCAATTATGCGCATAAGTGTTCAAACTTAACAAAAGAAAGTTACTTACAATTATTCCAAATCATTTTAAACTGCTAATTACATGAGAATCATGAATTTATATTACAGTTTATGTAAAAAAAAATACATTTATAGACACATCAGAGATTCATCATAAATATAAATTAAATTAGCCATGATGTTTAATATATCTTTTCCTTTAGTGAAGGTCTGTAAAACTCCTCCAAAACTCTTAAAAATTTGTGAAAGCCATTTTCTTATATTTTTTCTTGTGTTTATCCAAGTTTTTCTTATTATTTGACATGGTTTTACTAATTCAAATGGTGGTTCTTATAAGGTAGTATGATAGCATTGTAATGGAGGTTTGACACGGAAATCAATTATATGGAAAACACTTATTGGAATAAGGTAAGGAGGTCCCATGTATTAACTGTCGTGTTAACAGCTTCTCAACTTGAGAAGCTGTTTGCACACCTTTGCTGCATATGGACAGCGGATCTGTTCATCTTCTGGCCAGTATGCATCAGTACATGCTCTGATTAGTGTGTAATGCCCGTCCCTTAAGAAGGGACTGTCAATCTCCCAGAGCGAACAAGCTAATGACTGCTGCTTCTTACATTGCGGGAAGCAGGCTAGCATGTGCAAACCTGCCCCGCAAGGGCTCCAGAGCAGCTTACACTGATTTGTGCATGGAGCCCTAAGTCTAAATTCTGAAAATGTCTTGCTTACAGGATCTTCAATTTTCTATTTAGCACAGTTTGTTGATTTTTTCTTTATAGTTATTCAAAAAACTTCTTGTTTTACATAAAGGTATGTCCCTTCTTAACTAATGGTGCAAGGTTTATTAAACTAGTAATTCATTAGTAATTCATTTCCAAGTGACTCATTCACGAATAATTAAGCCTTTTCACACACTGTTATCTCTCAATTTGTATCTTTTTACACAAAGATTAACTAGGTAACATTGCTGAAAAACGAATGGTAAAATATTGATGCACTCTGCCTTAAAGGGATACTAAACCCAATTGTTTTATTTCATGATTCAGATAGAGCATGCAATTTTAAGCAACTTTCTAATTTACTAATATTCTCAAATTCTCTTCATTCTCTTGCTATCTTTATTTAAAAAAATCAGGAATGTAATCTTTGTAGCTGGCCCATTTTTGATTCTGCACCTGGGTAGCGCTTGCGGATTGGTGGCTAAACGTAACCAACAATCAGTAAGCACTATCCAAGATGCTGAACCAAAAATGGACTGGCTCCAAAGCTTACATTCCTTTTGCATTACATTGCTTTTTCAAATAAATATAATAAGAGAACAAAGAAAATTGATAATAGGAGTAAATTAGAAAGTTGCTTAACATGACATCCTCTATCTGAATCATTAAATAAAAAAAATAGAGTTAATATTCCTTTAAATAATATCCAAATCTCATCTAAAATATTTTCTACAGAGCAAACCTCCTCAGAAGGGGTGAATGAAAATTCCTGATTAGAGCATCCGTTTTATAGTATTTACGAACTGAGAAAACATGAAAACAGGTGAGGTAATTAATGCTTTGAACTGGGCAAAATTATTAAAAAAAGAATGATGATTGTTCAGCTTTCTTGAATTGAGAATTATGATTTTCAGAGGGATGATTTTTTTAAATAAAATACAATTTTATGCTTAGCATTTTCTTCTGAAATACAGGCTAAGGCTTTGTCATTGATTTCTGAAATTTAGCCCATTCCTTAATTTTTTAAATAATACATATCTATATAGAACAATGCAGCTTTGCATATTTTACAAATTACTTAATATTAACCTGACAATAACAATAAAATGACCAAAAACTCACCTGCATAATTATGTTTCCCATAATGCAATGCATGACTTTTCCAAGAGAACATATATTTACATTTCTAGAATTGTGCTTAGTCATCCACATTGGATCAATTAAGTGTTGGTCTAATAACTAATATAAATTGAAAAAAGAACACAATCTTGGATACCATGGTTTTGGAGAAATGAGCATTAGTTGCATAAAAGACCTATTATTTTTTAATGTTAATTAAAGCGACAGTCTAGTCCAAAATAAACGTTCATGATTCAGATAGGGCATGTAATTTTAAACAACTTTCCAGTTTACTTTTATCACCAATTTTGCTTTTTTCTCTTGGTGGAAAGTGTGACCCTGAAAGCTAAACCTAGGAGGTTCATATGCTAATTTCTTAGACCTTGAAGGCTGCCTCTTATATTAATGCATTTTTATTTGTTTTTCACCATTAGAGGGTGTTAATTCATGTGTGTCATATAGATAACACTGTGCTCATGCACATGGAGTTAACTAGGAGTTAGCACTGATTGTTTAAAATGAAAGTCTGTCAAAAGAACTGAAATAAGGTTACAGTTTGTAGAGGTTTAGATACAAGGTAATCACAAAGGTAAAAAGTGTATTATTATAACTGTGTTAGTTATCAAAACTGGGGAATGGGTAATAAAGGGATTATCTGTCTTTTAAAACAATAAAAATTCTGGTGTTGACTGTCCATTTAAGCTTTAGTGCTATTTTATTTTATAACCAACCCAAATTAAACAGATTGCTAGAGAAACAATGATAAAAATAAAACACTCATTACCAGGAGTGTTTTATTGGTTATATCTACTCCACTTCTTGATGAATCTGCATCTACTGCTGCCAGTGGCCAT
Organism: Bombina bombina; assembly: GCF_027579735.1. Taxonomy (NCBI): domain Eukaryota; kingdom Metazoa; phylum Chordata; class Amphibia; order Anura; family Bombinatoridae; genus Bombina; species Bombina bombina. Next base: position 499,469,815 of record NC_069499.1, read on the forward strand.
GATGGTCAAGGTCAGGAGCTTTCCCTCTTCTGATTCTGATACATGGACAGTTGTTTTCATTGGATTGGAGGAGGTGGAAGGGTCAGAATTGAGTTCATCACTGCACATGATTCAGGTTTGCCTCTGAGATTTACAAGTTTTTCTACCAGAAAAGTACAGTATGAAGTTCCTTAAAATGTTCAATTAAGTTCTGCTCTGTTTGCAATGAGAAGGGATTTAATCATTTCACTATTGCAGCAGCCATTACTATTTATGCCATTTTATAATTTAAAAAAATATATATATTTTGTAGACCAAACTAGCCAGAAAAAAAAACCTAGACACACTAATACTTCTTACAAATGACCTTTTTTAAATGAGTTTTTAGTTAATTTGCTTGCATTTTGTACCATCTATTTTTAATTTTATTTTTTTCTGTATTCTAGGTACTTAATCAAGAATTGTATCGTCTACATGATCTACTGATATGATTGTGAAACTGAGAGTCGTGAAGTCCAAAAACAAACATATTGCTATCACATTAACTGGACCCCAACTCTTTAAGCTTTGTATTCTCTGCTAAGTGCTGAACAATATTATTTCTTCTGACCTATGTAACGGTAGATGTTTACGAATTGGTTCAGTTGTAGAGGAATTATGTAAGTACGTTTCAGACTTCACCAAAATCTTTAGTTCTAGACTGAGATCTAGACTGTGTCTGCCTAGATGTTTGTGAATTTTTAGTTGTTTTTTCACAGCTTCAACTGTTTTCATTTATCAAGAGTCAATCCCTTGACTAATTCTACTTGCTTGAGTCATATGTTTACATTTTATAGATCTGTTTTCTCCCGCTTGTACATATTGTATGAATCAGCTTGCAGACTGCCTAATTTAGTATATATTCCACTGACCCTTGCTTTTTTCAGCACTTATTATTTTGTTACTATTTATTTTTAATGATGTTGGAATATGTTACTTCTTTATTTTCTTCTTTTGCACATTTATTAATTTTGTTGCTGCCACTGTTGCTTCTTTACATTTCTGCTATATGACCTTTTTGATATAGAATACAGTTGTTATTTTTATGTGACGTATTTCTTATTTTTTATATTTTCATTCAGACGTTTTTATATTTTAATTCCGAGAGTAACATCTATGGTTTATTTGTACCAATTATTATTATATATACATTTAAGACTGTTACTGTTTCTTTTGGATATTATATAGATATTATCTAATAATTGTTAAAGTGTTATATTTGTAGTTAAAACTAATATTGAAAAAAGAAAAAAAGAAAACATGGGGGAGATGTGTGAACTCCACAAGGAAATAAAAAAGTAACATTTAAAGGTAATGCATTCATAATAATAAAGTTATTCATAGAAAGAACAAATAAATAATACTTATTTCAATGACAAGGTAATATCAAAAACAAGAACACCTTAGAGTAAAGTTTACATGTGAAAGTGACAAGCTTAGATGTAATCAGATATAAATACTATTAGGTACTGATAAACAAAAGGAAATGTTGCTCACAGTAATACATAAGTGTGAAAGCATCACAAATAAATAAATAAATAATACATGAAAATTGAATTGATTGAAACATATAACAACAGAATTGGAGATCATCAAAATAAAGCCTTCAAACTAAATCACACAATCAATTTTATAAAGAAACGTCAATGTTTCAATCATCCTGGAAAGAAAAAATAGTGGGGGCGATTTAACAACCCCTGTATCGGCCCCAATGTAACTGTTTCCGCGTAAGCCTTCAGGCTCACCGGAAATAGGAGTTAAGAAGCAGCGGTCTTAAGACCGCTGCTCCTTAACTCATACACCTCCTCTGAGGCTACGGTCTGCAATCCGCCCGATCGTGTACAATATGGTTGATTGACATTCACTGCTAGCAGCTGATTGACTTCAAATCTGCAGGGGACGGCATTGCACAAGCAGTTCACCAGAACTGGTTGTGCAATGTAAAATGCCGACAGTGTATGCTGTCAGATTCAACTATGTCTGGCGGACATGATCTGCTACAGTGGATCATGTCTGCCAGACATTGTTAAATCAGCCCCAGTGTATCAATCATCCTGAAAAAAATACACACTGAAAAGAACAGTCCCTTTTCACAGAAAAAACAGGTTGTCTATATATTTTTGGTACAGAGCAACCTGTTGTTTGTCCTGAATCCCA